>NC_026152.1:12904601-12958425 GCF_000512975.1 Sesamum indicum
GCCAACCCAACTTTCCAATTAATTTACAATTTTTTGTATAATTTATCCTCACCAATAAAACAGAAACTACTACAAACACTCTATTAATTGCCCCCACTTCACCAAATTTATATATATATATATATATATATATATATTCTAGAATTATGAATATATGTTGTCATAAATTAAATGTAAAATGATGTAATAAATCATAAAAAAAAAAGTTAAATAAAAGACATTTTTTTGCATGGTAGAGCTTTGAGAGAGATGTTGAAGAAGAGTAAAGCTTCTAATAAATGAATACCTAACACACACCCAAACTGTACTGCCTCAAATTTTTTGATTCAATAAATTCCACAAGACTCAAAAATTTGTCCAGTCTTAGTCTTTACGTATATTTTTTATTTAATAATTAATGTAAAATACATGGAAAAAAAATGTATGTGATGATTAAAATTATAAAAAAAATCAACTTATAAAATAATCAAAATGATGATATACTTAATTGTGATGGGAGCTGGTTATTAGATTCTATTTGTAATAATGATGATATACTTAATTGTGGTAGATTCTGTTCTCTGCCTAACAATATTATTTTAATAATCAAAATTTGATTTTATGTGTAACAGACTGTGTTGGTATTATTATTATTATCATTATTATTACTATTTAAAACTATACTATAATTCTCAATATAAAGAAAATTAAAGACTATAAGAATGACTATAAACTACAAACACACACTCTCTCTCTCCATCTCCATTCTTTTATTAGCTGGAAATCGTGTTATCCAAATTACATGGAAACCAAAATAAACTTCAAAATGAATGATTCTATTTTTCAATTCAATAAAAATGCATTTGTATTGAAACACACCTCAACAGGTGTGGATATACTAAAAATCGCAATAACCATCCTATGACACACCAAACCAAATAGACCGCAAGTGCAAGTTTGATAGTTGCCAACCTCAAGTTGAACTGTTAGAACTAAGATTTTCAAAACTACAAATATTAAATTGGCCAAATACCTCTCCTAAATTTTGTTATAATTATGAATATTCTTTGTTATTTGAAAAATTACCAACACTCTTAATATTTGATGAAATTATGTAATCCTTGAATGAAGATATAAAATTATCAATTTTACCCTTATTGTATTCTTTTTTATTTTTATAAAAAAATTAACAACTTATAAAAAAATCAAAAAGGGTGGATGAAAAAATTTTAAAAATTATAAAAAAAAAATCCACTTAGTCCATAAAAAATAAATATAAATATATTTTTTAATCTACAAGGGCATTTTGAACAATTCATCACAAAAAAATTAAATGAAAACTAATCAATTGAGCTAATTATTAAACGACCGTTAAAATTAAGGGGTATTTATAATTTTTCAAACAACGTGGAGTATTCGTAATTATGTCAAACCTCTTATTGTAATTTACCCAAAAATTTATCTAAATTGGATCAATCAACACAACATATAGTCCTACCAAAAGGCCAGTTACATTGAAATCTTTCAATCACAAAGATAACTGGCTCTATAAACTATTATCTTAAAGCTATATTTAGTGTCGTGTCCTTATTTAAAGTCATGGGTAAAACTCAAGCACTAAAACTAAGTGATTTCTCATTCATCAAAACATCTCGAGATATTCCAACTTCACCTGTTGCAGCCTGAAGCTCCAGTCTCCATGAATAATGCCGCACCGCGTCCGGCTCGACATCAATTCTAATTTATAGTCAGGATGGGCTCTGAGTCCAAATTTTGAGACATTAAACTCCAAGAAAGGAAGAAAAAAAACAGGTGTACAGAAGCTTACGACTTCAATTCTTCAAATTCAGAATATCAAATACCTTTACATTTATTTGGATGATGTTCATTTCTTCAGAAAACGATTTCAAGTTACTTATCAAATCATTGAAATTGATTTCAAATCCACGCAAGATTGGATTAATTTGAAATCCTTAGTTTCAAAACCAAATATTTCGATCTAAACACAATCCAATTATTACTAAAGTGGATATACATGAGACGATGGTGAAAGGTTCGTGCGCTAGTCATGATATAAAGTACATGCAAAAATATGATATTCATATTCACATTCTACAAACAAATCTAAAATCCTACTTACAGTAATACATTGCTTATGTAACTTGTACAATAAATGGAAAACTACCAGCTACGCAGCAACAACTTGAGCAAACTAGTAGCAGAAATGCTATATCGTGGATCGCTTTTCTGCTGTTATGTCATTTTCCTTCTTTGGTTTTCCTAGTGTTAGAAACACAGAAAGAGGGGTACCAGGCAATCAGAATAGACTTCGGCATGTTGGAGATACTCTGATCAGCAAAGTGCACGCAATAGCACATTTGTAAACGCACGACAGCAAGACAGTGGCTCACCTGGAGATGGAAACAATATATAGCAAGTACATCATTCAGAAACAAAATCTGAGATGCATTTCAAATGAGTCTTTCCTCTGATTATCTTTCGGAGATAAGCTATCATTTTCCTTCAAGCCACAGTTGCAAATACATGGCAGCATCCAAAGAACTACAGTTCTGAATTTACTACTCCAAACATATATGTTTACGAGTTCTGAATGTAATATCTTCAAGGGAAAAGGGTCATCCTTCCCCAACATTCTACACAACCATATCCTCTGGCCATGTCGATCCTATCTAATTACTAAAGTAACTAGTACTTCATTATAGTTCCAGGACTACCCTCTAGACCTTCCATCAAACGTCCACGAGTGGGATGCAAAGAAGCCAGAAGGAGAATGTAAATGCACAAAAGTAGAGAAAATGGGAATTAAACACTTACAGTAATATGTGGCAACAATACAGGGGATTCGTCCAATGCTAAAAAACTTCCTAATTACCCTTGGAATTTTTCTGCAAAAGAAAATTTAGATGTTTAAAATTTGTAACCAATACCATGTCAAATAACTAGATTTTGAGGACTTTTGTGCCTTACATTCATTCTACCAATAGAACTGAAAAAAAAAAAACCACTAGCATTGAACCATGTCAACTGTTATAGACTTACATAGCTCAAATAACAGTAATCTAAACCTCGCCTGCATGATCAACACAACTTGCTCACAGCAAGCAAGAAATGAATTGCAGAAAATTGATTCAACCCATGCATGCCACTACCGTTCAATGGAAAAGTAATGTGAACATGGAAAAAAAAACGCCATTCAGTAATAGTCATTAAACATATCCTTAGTCGTAAAGGAAAACATGAAGGTCAAAGTATGTGATGCTCAAGATAATTATCAGGTCATGGAGCCACGAAGATACTAAACCATACAACACGCTTCATCCATTGAAATGTATGAGACAAAGTGGCTAGCATATTTTTTAGTGTTAGCTGATTTTTCTTCATGTTTGAAAATTTGCCCGCATTCATGTTTCTTGCCCTTATAAAAATCAAAGAAAGAAATCACTCCTAAACAAATTTTGTTGTATATACTTACTGCTACAACAGAGCAAGCACCACAGAAAACTCATCAATGCTTCAGTATATAGTTCCCATACGAAAATAAAGGACGTCAAGCGTCGTCTCCTCTTCTACCAAGAGTTTGATAGTTGATTACATTGAAATTACATACCACCTTATTCATAAATGATAAGCATTTTTATAGTTGTAATTGGCATATGCTTACCCTTGATTCCAGAATTTTTTGGCTGTCAATATAGTACTGATTTGGATGATTAATTCCCGCATCACAAGATGCCCCATGAACAGCTTCAAACGTCAAGGTACATGCTAGCTGCATAACAACTTCAAAGTCATAACTTGTTGCTAAAAATATTAGGAGGGAAAATATGACAAAACCACAGGAAGTTCTGTTAATATGTCAAAACCTGATAATGTCTACTCCGCACTTTATCCATGACATCCTCAACAGCACGATTGCCTACTCCCATCTTATTAAGTGCTGCTCTCAGATTCTCCTCACTGATCAATCAATATCAGCGAGTTTTACAAGTTGGACACCAGGAAATGCAAAAGAAAAGGGAAATACGATTTGCAAATTTACGAAGGCTTTTGGTTTTATGCAACATGAGCTTATTCAGACTGATTTCTTGACTCTGATAGATACTTGTAGTTCTGAAATATCACTTCATATTAATTTATACAAAGGAATTTTTTCGTTGAAAGAAGTGAAAAGATCATATGATCAGAACTCATGGCCGCCACTGGAAAACCTATATCATGAAGTCAAGAAAACAAGCAAAAATATTTATTTTAAATTTTTAAGTGAGACCAAAGACTGCAGCATTGCATCCATCTTTTTGTCAAGCAAAATGGAAAGTCTTAGTTGTTCCATGAACTTAAGTGTAGTTGAAAAAATTGATGTCCCAGCAATGTTTTGGTGTGCTCAATTTCTGTGAGAAAAGAAAATTTTTGAAGGATGATCTGGAAAAGAAGCCCACCGAAGAATTGTTTGGCTAACAAAATGAAATGGTCCCACGTACATTTTGATGTTGAAACAATGTCGGTTCTCTTTTCGGATTAACAAATATGGAATGCCATAATATCCAGACATTTACCTGAAATGACGATAAGGACACCCATGATGATCTCCTACACCTGGTGTAGAAGATATTATCTTTTGACATGAATAGGGTGTGTAATCCTGCACCATATGATGAATACATTCAAAATGCAGATATAACTGTGCTGGCAAACAAGAAAAAACAAGTAAAACAGATACATCCAAGTAAATTGTGAAATGGCATTAACATTATTTGTGAACCCTCAAACTCTTCTGACACATACAGCAAGGACATAGAAGGTAATGAGCATCACAATGTACACATTTATTAAATTTTCTTGGACGTTTTCCAATAACATGGTTCCAGATGTTTTTGAGATAATTATTTGAGAAGACAAAAGAATGATAGAAATGAAAGAAAACATGGTATAAGTCTCTCTAGTGTTCTTTTTCTCTCTTGTTTCTACAGTGATAAAGAAAGATACTATTCCAGCGTATATGCATCATTACTTCAATGTCTCAACAAACACCATCATTACAAATTTCCAACTGGAGCTTATATGTGTAACAAAAGATTGTCTTAAAAAATCCTCAACTTGATTGAAAAAGTTAACTAGTATATCAACTGTTGAAACAAAACTTCGAGAATGGATCCCATTTTGACAAAGGAAGCATAAACTAGTGGAATAGATGAATTACCGTCCTCTTCCCTTCTTTTCCATAATTGTGACGTATGCTGTATGCATATTCCTTGTCAAACCTTTCAGCACCAACCTACAAAAGTATAGCAGAAGATGTAATTAGTTCAAACTGAAAATCTATGCATCAGCAAACCTGAAGCACAACAAATGGAACATTGTAAGTAGTGTTACCTTAGCACCAACAAAAGGGGACATCGTAAAAATAGTGTTACCTTTTTTCATTTGTCCGAAACCTCTATACTTTATTGAAATCAAATTTAAGGAAAAGGAAAAACAGAATGAAGGCAGCAAGCACTGCTTTTCCTACTGATAGTAACTTTACTATGGAATTGTTTGTCACAGGACAGTCAATGCAACCTAACTGTTACGAATACATGACAAATACAAGAAACAAATTTCCAAATTTGATAAGATATTGCAAATTTTCAGAAAAATAATTGCAGTTGATGGTGTGGGCTGGCATTGTGCAAACACTGTCCAAGCAGAACTTAAAGTAAAAAATAAGATCACATGATCACCTTTCTAGAGAATTCTGCTTTCCAGAATGCAAGGGCATCATCCAACTTGAGTCCAACACCCTAATAATACAGTTACAAAAGATTTCAGTGAAGAAGAATCAGAACTTCTTTTGCTAGAAACATTCATAGTTAACCAGCATCATTTTTCATACTCTGACGCTCAAAACATAGATAAGTAAGACGATATTTCAAGTGTACAATAAAAAGAAGAAGTTTCAGAAAATTGCTTGAACACAAAAAGTTCCTAGCTAATTAGGTGATGCATACTGAAACATCAAAACTAAGCCCAAAGTATCAGAAGGATAATGGACATATAAAAAAAAAATTACATATTAAGTTCACAACCTTGAGAAAAAGACCCAGTTGCATACGCCCTCCATGCTTCAAGTGATGATCCTCCCTAAGCTGCACATGGAGGTATGATGATGGTAAAGGTTCTAAAACCAAAGTTGGCAACAAGAGAAACCAAAAATCCAACCAAAGACCAACTTGTTACCTTCTCAAATAAATGGCGCATGCAGAGAGGGAATGAACTTTTGGCGACCTGATCAATGTCCTTCAATGATATGTCTGCACATTCTATTGGCTGCAATGGGACTTCATAATTCCATTAACCAACTTCAGATTCAAGTACAGAATGGATTACTAGATTGTCCTTTCAAATTACCTGGCTATAGTCAGGACCTAAATAACTTGTGGATAGAGCTTCAACAATCTACGTAAAGCCGAGAAAGTCAGTTGATATGAAAGTCTGAATATAGATAGCTGAAAATTACTGCTGGATACTCACAGGAGTCAGCCGGTCCTTCTCTTGCTCTCTGATCATAGATGTCCATTTTCTGACAGCAAATAGAGCAGGTTATGACATTTTAAATAAGATCTTAAGTTCCAAAAGTTATTGCAAGCAAAAAAATATAAAAGTTCCCTGAGTAGGAATGCAAACAACTTAGAGTGACATGTCTAGTTAATTTAACTTGTGAAGGTTTCCAATAAATTTCTTCAGATGTAAGCAGCTTTTACCTTGAAATTTTATCCACATAGAAGAGTTTGCTAGTTGAGTTGAATGAAATAAGACCAATGAAATAATACAGAACACCTAAATATATAGGGTATTTGGTTTTTGTGCAAATCATTAATATGTGTCATTTTGCAGCAAAATGCATAAAAAACACTTTCACCAAATAATAGAAAAAGAAAACCCTTGTCAAACCATGGTGCTGCTCAGCCATCAAATTACTAATAGGAATAGCAGCACATCATACAAGAAAATACCAGAGAAATTTCCAGAATTCCTGTTCTAAGAACCTCAAAGACTGCTGTCTTAGAAATTGACAAATGACAAAGGGAGATAATGCATACTCATCTAAATGAAAAAAATAGAAGCATTGCGGACCAAGAATCGAAAACCTGTTTGTCAATACGAGTGCTTTAGAAAGATTGCTGCGGTATTGTGTCATGAGGAGGGAAACCACCTGCAAAGAGACTCAGAATTCAGTCATGAAATGATGGAAAAGACATTCATATACGTATAGACAGTGGTCTAGCAGTATAATTCACCTGATTCATTGCAACATAGGCATAACCCTTCAGGATAAATACTCTGCGACTTGCTACAAGATCAGGAACTTGTTCAAATGGCACCTTCAGGTTATAAAATGGGAAAATAAGGTCCGACTAATCCAGAAGTTAGCTGTAGCCAATGCAATTCCAAGTCGAATATCTGGGACTAAAGAGTTCTGTTGGACCTACTTTACAGAAGGGTGCTGATTCTTTCTTAAAACAAATAGTAAGAGATGGACAAGTTTTGGGTGTGTAAGTATGTGTTTTCGCATTCTACAGCACCATAATCCTTTATGATGATGCAATTTTACTGCTCGCTGTTCTGGGTGTGTATGTATTTTTGCATTCTACTGCCCCCTAATCCTTTATGATGATGGAATTTTAATGCTCTGGGGAGCAGCATAAAGCCACTTGTTTCCGTATGTTTGTGTGCTGAACAGGTAGGTGGGATAGGAAGGACATTTAGTCATTTTACCTTGTAGAATATGGTATCAGCTGCAATAGTGGAGAGGAAAAAAATGTTTCAGCAGAAATTAAGTAATAAGCAAGGAATTTGAATGCTAGTTAGATTTTCTTAGAAGGAATCATAAACGCACCACTGGGTACAGATTGACCAGAGGAGCGCGCGGCTTGCTTCAATTTGTCTTTCACACTCTGAAACCAAATCATAGAAGAACTTAAGAGTATTTCACGGATATAAGGTATTGTCAGTTTTTGATGTGTCAAAAAGGTGATTTTACACATGGTAATAAATATATCAAAGAAGCTACACAGGTGGTCACGTACACAGGACTCTCAGAAACATGAAAACAACATCAAATTACCTCATATTCTGCACTGCTTACGGCTTTATAAGGCAGGTTAAACTCTGCCAATAATGCCCTCTAGAAAGCAAAATCAAATACAAGAGATCAGTCACCAAATAGGATAACTTCAAGAACAATAGCACCAGCAGCATGGCTGATCATTCTAGATAGAGAAATCACCTGGGCTTCAGGAGATTCACGTTGAAAACGATAGCGAAACAGTGTAGTCTCCATGGATAGAAACCATTTCCTTAATTCCTCCCTACCATGCATTTAAAGAGATATTACAAGGAAACATTAGAAAGAAAATATTTAGTCTTGCCATCTGGGTAGCAGGAAAAGTAAAAGGATAAAGAAAGGAAAGCAATATAAAGGGAAGCTTACTCTCTGCAGTAGACAAGCCGCAAAACAAAATGGGAAATGATGTCCTTGTTGACAAACTCAGATGCTTCTGAACGCTTCATGTTTACCTCCCATAACTCATTTACCTGCATCAAAAACCATCAAGTCAGACCATAAAGCATAACAAAGACAAATGCAGCACCTGTACTGCAAAAATCATAAACAGAGAAATATAAAAGCTTTAATATACCAAATCTTCCATCTCATTGGGTTTCTTCCCACGGGATAATCCATCCGAAATGCCTTTGAGAACTGCACCGTGAATAAGAAAACATCATCGAAAATTCACCAGTTCGAAACACTTGTTATGATCAATAACAGCACGAATTAGTCCAACAAACACAAGTGCAAAACCACTGCGGGACATAACCAATAAGAAATTACATGCTCCAAAATATATGGCACAATTCACTGAAACTTTAACCCAAATGTCCAACAAAGACCTCCATAATGTATAACAAGTTACTAAAATTTAAGCCCAAACGTCCCAGAGATTTGTCAAGAAACATATTCAAAGTTTGTCAAAGAAAAAAAAAATATTTTCGCAACCAAAAATTCACTTAAAATTTGGTACCTTGCTAATCAGCAGAGACTGAAGTTCTAATCTAAAAAATGATCCTAACATAGTGCTCGGCTTCAAGGAATAAGTACTCAATTTCAGTCCAGAAACAACATAACTGAAATAAAAAATACTACTTCAACATGAGTATTTTTTTCTTAAATTTTAATTTCACGAGCTCACTACACCCAAAACGCAAAACCACAGAGGTAGCAAGAAACCTCGAAGACGGTGAACAGCGTAAAGCTCGAAATCTTCGAGCCGGACTTCAAGTTCCGGCGCCGACCGATAGAGCTGAATATCCGTGAAAGCGTCGCCTGCGGACGACACCGAGGATTTCCCGCGAGATCCGACGATTTCCATCAGCAAAATTAGGCAGCGTTCGGTAGCTGGATCTGCAAAATCAACGGAGAAAAAGCAGCAGCCTGGGTTTTGGGATGAACACGTATGGTATGAGGAATGGAAATGGCGGGAAATTGATTCCCTCCAATATGGTTTTGGGTTGGGCTTTGAGAAAAAGCCCATCCCTAAGGCCCAACATAGTCGGGGTAGTTCGTACTTTACGGCCCAAATTTAGCAAGCTTTTGGCCCACATATATTGGGCAATTCACAATTTATATCTTACTACTGTATATTACTATTTCCTAACTCTATCATTAATTTATTATTTTATTTATATTGAAAAAAATAAAATTGGGGGAATAATTTAAAAAAAATATTCCATTAATAAGTTTCAAATTCACATATACTCTTAAAATATAATTCAAAAAAAATAAAATTGGGGAAATAATTTAAAAAAAATATTCCATTAATAAGTTTCAAATTCACATATACTCTTAAAATATAATTCAAAGTGAGTACTAGACAAATTTTAATGATCATCATTTATATAATGTGTAAATTATCTAAACAAATCCTCAAACATTTTGCTATTAGGGATTTGAAATTCCTGAACTTCACTCCGAATGCAATGAAATCATATTTGAATAATGCCATAATAGATGATAAGATTTCAAAATGTTAGGGTATAAAAGTTCAACTTCATAGAAAAACTAACATCGGTCATCATAATGTTAATCGACTAAAAGATACTCCAATATATTTATTTATTCAATAAAATGTAAGTATCTCTTTAATTAATTTATTCCATCAATTAATTTCCGTTTATATGCATTATAAGTTTCAATCAATTTCTTCATTGTTGAATTTTTTATTTAACTAAATACTTAATTTTAAAATTATACACAAACATTGAGTACCCCTCAATGGCTGGTGTCCAAAAATGAGTGTGGTTAATATAGCAAGCAGCCCTTCAAAGATGAGATTTCTTTTTAGTTCATGTTCATGCTATTCTCATCAATTTATTTAAGTTTCCCTTGGTTTTTAAAGAATGGAATGGTTTTGTCTGGATATACACAACTAAGAATCTTAGGTGGTAATTTAAGCATGAAATGAAAAATTAGCGCACATCACGAGGAATTCATAAATTTATTATTTATTAACATATAAAAGAAGTGAAATTTTAGGAAAGAAGAAGAGAGCATGTATGCGGCATCATATTTCACGCCTCCTGAAAATAGGAATAGAGAAGAAATATAAGAGTGATGAAAGAAAGCATGGGAAAAATCTGATACCATCTGTCATAGACCATGCCAACTTATTTACAACATCAGGGTATGGCTATGAAAACACTAGAAGATGGACAAAGTTTGGGGGTTTTCTTTATTCAATATATTTTCTACTTCTTCCCAATACTTGGTATGGAGAAAAAAAATTGTACCAATTTTTTGCAGAACTAGTAACTATATCCTAAGAGCAAACCTGTGAAATGGACAAAGCTCTACAAAATTCGGTAACCATAGTTATATATAGCAGGCACGGCCTGTGTAGGAGGGGAGACGACCTTGGGGGGCTAGCCCTGGCTAATCTAGTAAGCCCCTCCTTCTCGGGGCACAAAATCATAACGTCCTATATATATAGTTCCTCTGATCAAAATCTACATAGTAATGCTACTTGAACGACTGCATCGCACTGCGGCTTCTTGTAAGTAAAGAGGCACTGATTCCAGATATTGTTCTCCCAAACAGACCAGTACTCAAGCTGTCATTATTTGTTGCTTCAGATGTCGCATGAATCCCATTAGAACCACGAGGGGTGCCCAAGCTTGACACTCCGACATCATTTGATATTCCATTAAGTTCCTATAAAAGACCGACTGAGAAGTTATGCAACAACCTCGGACAAGACAACGACATTACAAGGAACTTTCATTACCTTCAGGCCTGATGCAGAAACTTTAGTCTGTGAAGAATTGGGAGGCGGAAATGAAGGAGGTTTCTTGGGAGATCCACTAGCAGTAGATGGTGAAGGTGGCTCAAGTAAAGAATTGGTTGGTAAAGAGACGGTCTGTGAAGAACAAAGACGTAACTAGATAACTAAACAGAAAGTTAATACTTTTTTCAGTAAAAATTAACCTTAGAACTCTGTGTGTTCAAAAAGGATATCATGGGCACCTGGGAAACCATTACTAACAAGATAAATGTTATAAATGTTTTACCCTCGGTGGAGATACTTGCGGCAGTTCAAGGGCTGGCCTTGATGCAGCTCCCTGAAGAGTCATTCTAATAATTAGGAAAATATATGATAGTAACTACAATAAAAACGCAAGGGAAGCTTATGTTCTTGCCTCAATCTGCTCCACACTTCTGCTATTCTCCAGATTCTTCACGAAGGAAACCAGCTTCCCCACTCCAAAGTTCGTTTCATTCTAACACAGATAAAAAGGTGCTGTCATTAGAACGAATGCTAATAACTAACTCAGCTCGGCTATAGGATTCGAGAGGTCACTGTAATAGTACCTGTCTGCCTTCTATCCTGTTAATTTTAGTTTCCTGTGACATGCAAAAGTTTTAAGGTTTACTTTCTGATCCATAATCAAGTATATTGCATCATTTAAGTAAAATAAGGTTCACAAAGAAACATATTTAGGCAGTAAGGGGAAGGAGATGAATCACCAGAGATCGCACTACATGGTGAACAGATTGGACATCTGCACCGATCAGTTTCACATCACCCCGTAGTTCAGAAACCTATACAAATTGCTCATTCAGTAACTTCATAGTTTCTCGGACAACATGGGTCCAAATATGAACCAATTATCAACCATTAATTTTGGCTAACCTCCTCTTTTGTTGCAGCTGTATTTTCAGCACACTCATCAATTTTACAATCTACACGGTCAATCCTTGAGGATAAATGCCTCTTAGTGGCCTGGATATATTCAGGAAAAAGTAAATGGGGAGGAGTAGGTATTACATATTTACATGCATTAGCATTTTCCTGATCAAATGCATTTGCACATGCATCCCCTATGACAAATGTATGTTGAGGAAGAGCAACATAAATGATTCATAGCTGAACGACATTGAAAAAAGATTTAAGTAGATACAAGGATCACATGCACCAGGCAATCAAGTGTAAATAGACATATCCACAGATTTCATGCTATTACTGCAATTGCAATACTTTGTGATGCAAATAAAGCAGTACGATACATGAACATTACATATGTATACAGGTACTTGTGTGTATATACAATCAAATATGTAAATTCAATTATTAAACAAAAATGAAATTCAGGAAATGGTCACATCATGCTTGGAAATGATTCCTTCGTGAAAAGGCAACAGAAACACCAAGTAACATATTGTCGTAACCAGTAAATATTAAGGATATATAAAAACAAAATCATGGATATACTTGATCAATAATGGCTTTAGATCATGAGTGAAATTCTATTGCAAGGCCAAACAACAAGCTATATTTGAATTGTGAACTCCAGATACGACCAGACATAAATTTAACTAATATAAGAAACTTGCCGAAATTGAGGAATAAACATTCTCAAGCTGTTTAGCTACAGAATTGCATGCATCATTTAAGCCACGCCTCGTCGCGAACATCATATCAGAAAGTCTCCAACCCTGCAAGCAGATAAACATTTATAACTTGTATCAATCAGCCAAGAGAATGGGGGTAGGAAAAGTGCACCTAGAAGCGTATGTGATGTTTTATATTTACAACACAACAGCACAAAAAAGACAACTAAGTCAATAAAAGTGGTCAAAGTGAACACATATATTTCCAGTTCTCCCAAACGAAAGAAGTAATGACCACTAGGCTTACAAGGAGAGCAGAATTTCATGATGATGTCAAACCTATGAAAATGAGTATCTTTGAATCTTAATTAAAAATTTAAAAAAAAAAAATTGTGGGTAAATATTTCACAAGACAAAAAAATACTAAGACTAGCCCTGCAGAAACTATATCAAGAAAGCTGATTCCTGCTCCAAGATCTGGACAGTATGAGCCATGCAAAGCAATGTACAACTAATGTCTAGGTAAAAAAGCTCTCGGTGCATATGCAATACATCCTCAAGCCTTGCCAAGAACACAGCATCTAGAAGCATTGTGCCATTACATGGCTTGCATTTTTGGCCATTAGCCATAAGTCCAGGTACTGGTAGCTGCACGCACTTCATGAATATCTCACTTTCTAGAAAGTTTTTCAATCTTAGAACTCCAAAGCAGAAGTATTTACTGCACCAGTGCATCAATAATATCATCATGCACAGCCCACGGAATATCGTTAGGAAATCTGTTCAAACATGACGCTTAGGATAGAACGAAATAAATGCTCTGTTAGAGGGTAAATAAACCAGTATCAGCAAGCAGCATAAGGTACTCATACAAAGGAGAGGTGACACTTTAAGCAATAAATGAGAAAGTATTAACAAGATAAGAAGTGTTTCACCAAATTACAACTACAATAATGACATTACCTTCCACCATATGTAGCCATATCCAACAACTACAACAATAATAACCACGCCATATTTTCCAGATCCTACAAAGAGTTGAACAAGATATAGTCAGCTAATATTACCAATTTGATGATTATCCAGAGGAAACTACAGACACACGAGAAACATCTTGAGGCATGAAAAACTTATATGCAGCTAAAGTATTAGAGTGCTGCACCTTACACAAGAGCACATGCAGTTTCCTTTCGCTATAGAATTATAGCAAAAGAGCATGCTAGAATGTAGAGACCAACTGCTAATGCAAGTACATATTTTCCTCAAAACCAGTAATTTAGATGGGAATAATCCACTCTATTAGCAGCAGAAAAATCAAAGCATAAAAGCTGTTGGCACTTCCCTAAATAAGTAACATACAATATGAGACAGAAACTATTGGGAAATCAATGATCTCTCATGCACAATAATGCACTGGTATGTACAAATACGATTCTGGTGCATGCACTTATCTGTCATATAAAAAGAAAGAAAAACGACAAGCTCTTCCAAATGCCATCATTAAGGAGCAAGTGCATAATTTTGAAAGGCCCAAATAAAATGTGAAAACCGACAAAAATAAAAAATGTTGATAAAAAGATTTAACCAATTGAAAATTCAAGCATGAATCCTACACTGCATGCAACAGTTACAACAATATTGCAGCTTTTGGACAAAGCTCATAACGAGGCATTTGCTAGAGCAACCTGATCGCTCTCCAGTGACAATTGTAACAGATCTACTTGACGCCAAGAGTTGGAGCTCCTGACGCAGGCTGTTAACCTGTAATGATAAAACTCATTCAGTTTCTTGAACAAGAACATCTAAACATGTTTTAACAGAGTATTGATGAAATTCATTCAAATTTCTGGAATGCCAAAGAAATAAAATTATAGCTATAAAATATGTACAAACAATGTCAAATTTTTATACAAGTGTTAAAAGTATGCACCAGGAGAAGAACTGAAACTAAAAGAGATTATTACCCATTACAGCATTATCTTTCTTTTTCTCTATTGAGAATTTTACAACTAAACAAATTGTCATGGTATCAGATGTTATTAGCCATAAGCTGATCCTGAGAAAATGGTTAATATCACTTAGTATTAGCATAAAAGAGCTATATTCTTTTGGCAGTGCTACAGGCTCTCCGTATCCACCTAGTTTCAAATAAGAACCTATTTTTTCCCAACAAAGTTTTAAAGTTTTCAGTAATTCTCTTGATATAGAATATGTCATTTATCAACTTACAAGTTGCAACCTACAAATGAATTATATTCCTTATAAATTTTATCTCAGTGCCCATTATGCTTAAATAATCCCCATTTCAACAAAAAATTAAATGATACAGAGAAAACAATGAAAAAGATAGAGGTCATATTTTCAGTGTGAGCAGGTCTCTTAATAATTAAACTAAAGATATACAAATATATATATATATATATACTATGACTATCCAATATCAAACCAAGGAACATATACTCATAATATTCATAGGACAAGCACTGGAAACTCATAGGACAAGCCTCACAAAGAGAAGGGCTTCTCTAGTGTTCAAGACAAGAAGGAAACCATGTAAGATTTAACTATAAAGTACATTAACTGCAAACCTGTTGCATCAAAGAATCATTTTTTGGTTTGGAACTCGAAGCAGTGGAATCATCTTGTTTAAGTTGCTTACAAACAATCTGCCAGTTAAAAAACAAAAAAGGCAGTGAAAATAAGATCTTACTCATCAAAGTTCCAGAAAAAGTTTCAGTAGGTTACCGAATTAACAGATTCTGTACATAATAAACTGCCAGTTCCAAAATTACCTTAAATGCACCAGATAAAAAATCAGACACATTTCCTATCCGGCCTTCTTTAGCAAGAACCGACCCCACAAGGCCTGCATATTTCATGAGATATTCATTTCTTCAGTGAAACATCCATGTGGAAACTAAATATATAAAGAACTAACAATGTACATCACTACCATTCCATAACAACAGAATGTATCACAATTGTGCATCAATTCATTTTAGAAACAACAAAGAGCATAGAACCAGGTTGAAACATCTCCATGGAGACTAAATATAAACAGAAATAACAATGTACATCACCACCATCGCACAATGATGGAATGCATCACTATTTTGCATCAATTCGTTATTAAAAAAAAATAAACAGCCCCGAACCAGGTTGAAACTAGCTCTTCTCGTTACCGTTATGTTTAGGGTTGATCCTTAGCTCCTCCACCCAGTGATTTTTACGCTAGTTCCCTGTGATAACCACCCTCCACCACAGACCCCAAACACAAACGACGCATACTCAACTGTTGAGCTAATTTTCCATATAAACAAAATAAGCATTGCTATCCTGAGGCACACAGCCCAACTAGGGTTTATCAAAACCCCAAAAATTCCACTTAAATTGAAACACTAGCAACGAATCCAAACCCAATAGAATTTCCAAAACACAAAAAAGGCCATCAGCAAACAAACCGCGAAAACCAACAAAAACGTAAACTGCAGAAAAAAAAAACCCAATAACCTACAATTATATTAAGTAAAAAACCACTGACCAGCACCAACGATGAGTGTGAGCTTTCCGAGAGGAAGCGCCATCTGGACTGGGTATGTAAAAATCGGTAATTGTCACAGAAAATCAACAACAAAAATCAAACATTAGAATTCTTCTCAATAGGAAAACAGCACATGAGATTTCCAAAAAAGATCAACAAATATCTCCGACGGGGTGAGGTTATTGTTCGTCTCCAGAATTCAACAGTTAGGAAAACGGGAAATCTGAAATCATGAGAAACCCTATTTTAGTGGCTGTAGAGTAGAGAATATGCTTCGAGAACTGAGGGCTGATGATCAATTTACGACTATGTCCTTGCTGTCTTATTGCCCAAGTCAGTGTTAGACGCCTTGCCAGTGTCTTGCTTCTAAAGACTATTGTTGTCATTTAATTAACCACAAAAAAATAAAGGAAGAAGAAGAAGAATATGAGAATTTTTTGTCATTAGAATTCTAGTCATGTGGGATATGTTAATTGGTTTCATATCCTTAAATTATAAGTAATTTTTGAAGTACACTCCATATTTATTTATAATTTAAAATTTTTATTATATTTATTTAATTATATAAAATAAATTATTGATCAAATTTTATAAAAAAAATTAGAATAAATTATAACAAGCTCTTTTAAATTTTAGCATAACTATAAATATCTTTTATTATTTAAAAAATTATCAATATCTCTTAATATTTAATGAAATTACGGAACCCTCTCATACTATCTACTTTGCGCTTGTTATATCTTTTATTTTTATTAAAAACTTGAAAAGATATATTAAAAAAAAAGATGCATGAGATTGATGGAAAATTTGAAAAATTATAGGAAAAATATCCACTTAGATAATAAAAATTTGAAAAAATTAAAAATTAAATTATAATTCATAGTCAGTACTTTGGTTAGTTAACCATAAAAGTGGATAAATCCTAATGATAAATAATGAATTGGCCTAATTATTAGACAGTCATAAAAATTATGAGTGAATTGATAATTATTTAAATAATATAGGGGTATCGTAGGTGACGTTCCTATAATTTTATAAATAATGGAAAGACTAATTGGTAATTATTAAAAAAATTAAGATTTAATTATAAATAAATTATAGGATAAAATAAATATATTAAAATTTGAATGGAGTAAATTATAACTTATTATAATATTTGAAAGCAAAAATTTTTTATTTGGTTGTGTATTCTAAACATAAAAATACTAAATAATGTGTGCTATAATACAACATGCCAAGAAAATATAAATTACATATTGATATTTCTTAATTTTCACATTAAGGTTAAAAGGCTTGGTAGAGGAGGAAGTGCTATGTAGAAATTGATTGTTTATATACTTGATCATGGACGTTGATTATTTGTAGGATTATCTTTATATCTTTGAAATTGTTGGTATGTGTTTGTTTGTGATTGTGTTGCATGGATGTTAGATAAATGATTATGACTATATAATTAATTATGGAATGAAATCAAATGGAAAAGTTATTGACGAGAAAATGATTATTAAATAAAATTGAATGATGAAGTTAATGATGTTTATGTTATCAATTAAAATGAAACGATGGCTTACCCAACAAGGGAGCATACTACAATGACTTAGGATTATGTGATTAATTACGAGTTGTGTGTTGTCACTGATTAATGGAGATCATGGGATACCATACTAGTTGTACTCTGTGTGGTATCAGTGATGATGGATTATCACATGAGCTATGTGTTGTGTGGTATTGAGAAAAAAAAAAGTAGAAGACGAAGTATTGTGATCAAAATGATGGTGATGGTGATAGCCGGCAAAGCTCATTGAATGATACATTCCAATTTGGTCAAGAAGGGCTCTAAGAAAACAAACTAAAACACCACTATTATGTCTTGGGTTGATGTTTGATTGTAGCCATGTGTTATTTCTTAGTGTATGGCGAATATTGGTTCTGTTGGTATAATTACATTATCCTTTATTTGTTGCTTGCGTATATATATAGATCGAATGACTATACTTATTGAGTAGACAACTCATTCCTTGCCACGTACTTTTTAGGCGATAGAACAAACTGACTAGTCCCATCAGATTTTGAGTCATGTCGTTATTCTAAATAGATGGGTTAGCCGTGACATCGAAAGTCAGGAGCTTTGGGCTATGTATATTAAACATCCTAGTATTTGTGGTGTTTGCATCTAAAATTTTGTACAGTTGGACGTTTGTTATCTCTTTTTTAAGTTGTGCACATTTGTGAAAAAAGTAAATATAAACTTTTCTCGATATCTATTATCTTTTATGATATTTATATATATTATTGATAAAATAAAATTTATTTTACGGGTTAAACGTAAATGTTTTATAAAAAGGGGTTGTAATTAAGAAAAGTATACTAATTAATGGTAATTAGGTGTAGTACATATTAGTATAATTAATAAACAAAAAAGATAGTTATTTATGCAAGGAATATATATATATATATATATATTTAAGGGTGTAGTAAGCAATCTATATTTTGTGTATGAAAGTAGTAGTTTTGTAATGTTTTGAGCCTTAATATATTGTACATATGCATGAATATTCCTAAACAAGTGTATGATCGTGATGAATAATCAATGAAATATTCTATATTTTAAAATATATTTAAATACTAGAAGAAATATAATTTTTTACTGCCGATAATTATTATGGTTAAAAGTTAAAAATTATGAATGCTATTAATTGGCACCTAGTCGTTGTTTGTGTAAGGGAGGCCAAAAAAATTTGTTATAGCTAAAAATTATGGCAACTATTCTAGACATATATAAAACTATAACGGATGCTGATTAATCATGGTCGAAAAAAACTTTTCTTATTGATTTTATTTCAACATGGTAGATAGTATTGATTCACTACGATTTTTAAGCCGCGGTAATTTATAGTATAGTGAATAATTATTTTTTATACTTAAAAAATTAACAAAGATTATTATGAACAAAAAGCCAGAGCAGACAATAGCTCGCGCAATGGGGCATCGATTGAATCGCAAGCCACATCATCTCAAGGATTACTCGAGCTCCATTCATATTTAATTCAGTTAAAGCCCGTCTTAGCTTGATTAGATGAATAATCAAACAAATTCAAATACAAATTTTAAAGCTTGATAACAGTTCAAACAAACTTGAACGATGATGTATTTTCGATTCGAATCACTTACCGCCTAAATAACATAATTGCTCTACTATTTTGGCATTGGCGCATAAGAGTATTAGGGTAAGCCACTCAAGTCATAATAAATATAATTATATTTTATTTTTTTAGATTATTTACAATGAATTTTTTAAAAATTTATCATAATTATAAATATTTTATTATTATTAAATTATAAATACCTCTAAAATTAATAACGATGCCAACAGGGCAGGCCTACCGAACCCGAGACCCACTTTGCATAATTTTTCCGCGCCCTGCCCAGGCCCACAACGCAAAAGAGGGGTTTGAGTTTTGACATTAAATTTCAAGTCTCTTCTTTTAATTACAAATAATTGTATTGTTATTTTAGTTAACAATTATTAATTAGAGTTAAATCATTTAAATTAATTATTTAATTAAACTTAAATATATTCATGATTCAACTAATATTTTATTTTTCTAATAAGAAATATCAATTTATATCTAAATATATTAACATAGTTTTCACTCAAAATAAATTGTATAATACAAAATATACGTTCGTCTAATTTATTAATTTTCTTATCAAGTAATATTATTTTACAAGTTACAATGAATTTTATGATCCAAAGAATACATTCAACTAATTTATTCTTTCAATAAGTAATATCATTTCAAATTTAGACATATTAATATAGTTTCTACTCTAAAATAAACTGTATAACACAAAGTAACGTTCGTATAAATTATTGATTTTCGCATCAAGTAATATCATTTTACGATCAATAATGAATTATATAATATAAAGAATGCATTTAACTAAATATTTTATTTTTAATAAATAATATCAGTTTAAATTTAAATAGCTTAATATAGTTTTCACTTTAAAGTGAATTGTATAAGACAAAGTATATATTCATCTAAATTATAAATTTTCTCATCAAGTTATATTATGTTACGATCTACAATGAATTGTATAATATAAATAATACATTCAACTAATATTTTATTTTTTTAATAAATGCCAGTTTAGATTTAAATATCTTAACATAATTTTCAATCTAAATGAATTGTATAGAACAAAGTATACGTTTATCTAAATTATTAATTTTCTAATCAAGTTTATTTTTTCTATTTCTTATACATATAGAGTTGAATATATGCAAAAATTATCTAAGAATTTACATAAAGTACTATATTTTTTTTATTAATAATAGATAATAAGAAATGTATAAAATTTGGAGTGGGGTTGGTCTGGGACAAAACCCGGACCCCACAACTAAACCACCCCGAACCTGCCCTAAGCACACCAAATTCTATCCCAAACCCTCGCTGAATTGGACGGGTCTGGGTCTGGGTTTGGGCCCGATTTTTCAGGATTAATTGCTATTTTTAGAAATTAATGTTTGTAGGACAAAAACACTAAGTCCCATAAGTTGCATGATAAATTTGCAATTTAAATTGGGTCACGTGCAAATTTAATTTAATTTTCTAGCCAAAAAAATGACTAAAATTGTCAATTTTTTTAAATTTACAAAAATTAATTCATATCGGACTAAAATTACATTTTTCCTGACTAAGTAGTGTAAATTTGCATGTGAGTGAGAATGCGGTGGAAGTTGTCTGTAGATTTGGGAATTGGATGGGAATGTATGCCTTGGTAGGTTGTTACTACAATCCCTTCATCTTCAGATAGCCTCTGAACTTGCTTCTTAACATTACAACCTTGATGCGTGCACTTGTAATAACTTCTGCAACATTAAACACAAATCACGTCTTTTATACCAAAAAAAAGAACTATTATAAAATATTATACTTTTTTTTTTATATAAAAAACTATTACAAAGTATAGTAATATTTAAGTGTATTTTCATTGTATGTCGCTGTAAGAAAAATTTATTAAAAAAACATTCAACTTATTGTGCGTATGTATAATATGGTGATTCATAATACTTTATTTTAATCAAAATTTATAGTATTTATTTAAAACCAAAAAGTATGAAAAGTTATTTATTATAATTGTAATTGAATATCGTATAAATAAAAAAAAATCTATAAGATATGTCCTGAAATATATCTCCAGAGTTCAGTGGTCAAATTTTCAATAGACTTAATTATTCATATGATTAGAAAAAATAAACTAAACTAAGGACATTAATCATACTTTGCAAACAAAATTATTTCATTTAATTAAAACAACACATGCTTTAATCTAATCAAATTATCAGTTACAACAACTTTATAGCCATTTTCCTGCATATCTTTTACGTACCTAGTACCTAACTTGTATTCACCATAACGCACAAAAAAATTTAAAATACGAGCGTAAGAATGATTAAAATATAAGCAAAGATCGAAAGAAGAATAACCAAAACAAACCTTGGGAATTTATTGTTCTTGACTTCCTTCTGCCCGTACTTCCTCCACCTGTACCCGTCATCCAGAATGTCAACCTGGCTCCTCGTCTGAAACGCATACTTATGTGCTCTGGACTTCTTCCCGCCCTTGATCCCTTTACAGGGTTTTGCCTCTTTTTCTGTACTGTTGTTAGAAGGAACATCGTCCTCAACAGTAGTAATTATATTATTGATCTGAACATTTTTGTGGTTCCAATGAAGATCGACGTACGCATCATCTGGAAGTTGATCATGCTGGATCAATTCATGATCCTGGGGATGGGAGTTCATGAACATGCAGTTGAAGAGGGGTGAGTGAGAATATTGTGAAGAGTGAAGCATGGTTGGATGATTGTCCATGAGAGAAAGAAAGGAAGAAAATTAGGGTTTTGATTTTTGGGGTTTTTCTTAGAATATTTTGGTGGAAGCGAATAAATAAATTTTGCTTTGTGGTTGACCCGGGCGGCTTGACCGATGTAGTTTCGATTGGTGACTCGTGAAGGCTGTGCACAAAGTCAGAAATATAGGGTATATTATGTAAAATAGGATAATTTTATTATTATTTTGAATTAAATTATATAAAATATTGATAAATTTTAAATTCTTTTTAAATTGAATTTGGATCGAATGATTTGTTTGAACTTGTTAAGATAATTTTAAATTTAAAGAATTTGATATTCTTTAATGCAAATTTTGAACCATATTTTATTAAATATTAATAAATTTTAAATACTTTCAAATTGAATCATTTAAATTCATTTTTGTGAAACCTTTCTTAAAATTCAAATCCATGGAGTCAAAATGCAATTTGAACGTGTGATTCAGAAAGGAGTAGTTTTCGTCCTACAAAGCCTCCGGGTTTGACCATAACCTTATTTTCACCAATTACTGCTATGAATCTGTAATTTTTAATTAGGACGGTTAAAACGTGCCTATCATCCCATTTATATATATATATATAGTAATTGTTGTTGTACGCTGTACTCGCAAGCATATAAATAGAATTATAATATGAGATTAAGAAAAAAAGTTGTCAAAAATTATAAATGTAGTTTAAGGTGAAATGAAAGAAAAAAGTATGTGATAAAAAATAAATGTAGGGGAAGGTGAGAGACAAAAAAATAAATTAGAATTTATGAATTTATTAAATATATAAAAGTTTGTGACTGAAAAAAAATATAGAGAAGATGAGAGGAATGGGTAGTCGGTTGAGATATATGGAGTCGTGGTTAATAACAATGTTGCACTAACTTTTTGTGAAGTACAAAATATCATTTATAGAAAATAACTAACTTATTCAACTTTTAAAATTTATATTAATTGAAAATTAATATATTTATTTATATATTTTACTTTATTTATAATATATTTTAAAGTATAAACTATTATTTTTTATATGCACGTAGCTATGATTAGCTGCCACAACGGCTAGTGTGTATATATATATACATATATAATCCTTTCTACTAGAAAGAAGTTCTCTAATTGTTAGAGTCGGTGTGCAACAAATTTGTCAATAGGCGAGTAATAATTAATACTTAAATTCAGATCCAATAGTTTTATATTAGATTTAGGGAGTGTTTGCGAGCGCTTAAAAAAAAATATTTTTCAGCTTCTGCTTCTAAAACGACTAAGAAAAGCGTTTTTAGGCCAAAAGCTAAAAGTACATTGAGGGGTGCTTCTAGCTAGCTGCTTTGGCTTTTCTATCAATAAATTCAACTTTATTTTTTACTATTTTACTCTTATGATAATAATTTTAATTCAACTTTATTATTTTTAATTTATTTTTAAAATTATATATTTAAAGTTGATATTAAAGTTTTTAAATAATTTGAATAATAACAATAACCAAATTTACACTTTCACATATTTACTATTTTTATTTTTTATTTGCTATATGATCTAATTGTATTATTTCGTTCACATATTATTATTTCATTAATTAATAAAATATTTTTTTGAAATCATGCAAGTTCAATTGTTGTGTATGAATCAACAATTATATTACTTAGTGGGAGTATTATAAAACTAAATATATTTTTTTAATATTTAAAACAATGAAACATGAAATATACTAATAGCAATAAAATTTATTGTTCTTTATGAAAAATAATAAAATTATATATTTTTAATATATAGAGAGAAAACAATCTTTAATCAATTAAATTTATTTTAAAAGTGGTTTTTCTACAAATACTATCCAATTCAGCTTTTCTTTGTTTTTCACTTTTTTTACAAATACTATCAATTTTTAATTCTACTACAACTTTCAACTTTTTCTACAAAAATTACTTCTCTAAAAGCAGAAGTTTTTGCTAACACTCCTTAAATTCAAACTCATATCTATTGAATAATGTATTTTAGATATGAGTAGGGCCTGAACGGGTAAAATCTAATACTTTAAAAATCATATTTATCCGTTGATTTAAATTTATCAAATATATAATTTTTTTGATAAATTAATCGATTCGATTTACCTATCATCCAAAATTCCTAAATATTGTACATAATTCTTTTTTACATATTGATATTCGTAAAAAATTGCCAAAGTTTTTTATCTTTGTTTTTGTAGTAACAAGTGGCAATTTCTTTTGATCTTTATCTTTTTAGTGACAATGCCAATTTAAGTTTGTGATAAGATTAAATTAAATGTACGATGATATGTGAAAATAAATTAAAAAAATAAATTAATTAAGCTCAACTAATATACGAAACTAATAAAATGTATTTGAATTTCAATTGTAAAACACCCATAAAATAAAAGTTGAACAAATGGATAAAAAAAGTTATTCCAAAAATAAAATATGATATTCTTCCATTTTTCTTTTTCAACCGGATTTTTAATTTTTGTTCCTATTTCGAATTTGTAATGTATAATTAATTAAGAACGGTATATTATCTGACAAAGTCAGAGATTATTATTTTTTTCAACAATGTTCAATTTGCACATGTTAAATATTTGAATAGCTTTTAATTTATATTATTGATTGCAAGTTCGTGAAATATTTTCAATAAATTAATTTAGCAATAGGTTTTGGCAATATCACTATAGAACAAAAAAACGTGTATTCATTCTTTAACATGTGTAAGATTAAATGGATAAGACCCAAATCAAACCCACTTATTTTATTTTGGATATGATATAAATAAGACCCAATGAGTAGATTTTGACTAGAGTGTATAAGTAATAACTACAAATATTTATTGGGTCTGAATTCGGGTAGGGTTACACTGTACAAATATTTGAGTTGCACTGTAGACTATGACTTTTGGTACAATAATAGTCTGGGTGAATAGCAATTAACTCATTGTGATATTACAAATGAATAAATTATCCCTTTATGATGAAAATAACAATTTGTCATCTGTACTTTTTAAAATAGAGCAATTTATCTTACTGTCTAAAGAGGTAAATTACTATATTTTAAAAAATACATAAATATAAAATACTTTTTTTTTATAATAAAATAATTTACTTATTTATAATACCACAAGAAATTACTTTTATTCCATATACTCCTGATCCTGTTATTGGAACGTAAACTTACGAGTTTGTTTCATACCAAACAATTAATAGGGAGTGAATTATTGGCCTATGTGGGAGTTATTAGTCCACGTGGCAAGATAATATAAATTTTGCATTTGAATTATTATACAATTTAAATATTTGAGTTTCGCAGACGTCAGGCACTACAATAAAAGCTGCTCGATCGAACATGTGACTTGGAGGGTGCTCGCATGAGTTTATAGACTTTTCATAATATCTTAAAAAATGGTTAAGACCTTATTAGATGTTGGAGAGTATTTAGTACAATCTTTGAAAAATATTATGAGTTTCTTTTTCTTTTTTTTTTATAATTTATGTGTGGAAATAATAATTTATAGTTGGCAATATAAAAATAAATTTTAAAAAAAGTCAAGTTCACTACAACAAACTTCTCACTGGTCCAACAATATCACTGTTGACTTGTCCTCTCTAGGATACAACAGTTCGACAACGTCGTATAACTCTAACTCACTCTGGGCAAGTAGTTGAGTTCAAAACTTCACAAAAAAAGAACATCTTCCAGCAACTAACATAACTCTCTGTTATAATTGAATGTAGTATATGCGTATATATGTGTCTCAAAATAAGTAGAATGATGCCCCCTTTTATAGGTGTAGAAATCATCCACTATTTTAATGTGAATTACTGGACGAGAATGTGATAGATAATGGTGATAAATGGCTAGTAATGTGCATGGACATAGTGTAGTAGTGGGGTGGTGGTATTGAAGAAGAATTGTTACAAATGTCATGACCATATTATCCACCAATACTACTAACTTCAGTATAAATGGGAGGAATATGAAGAGACAAATATTATATTTAAATATTAAAATGCAATATATATATATATACACACAATTTATTTAATAAAAATTAAAGAACTCCAAATTTATTTTTACGATTTTTAGCAAACTCATTTAATTTTGATTATTTTGATTATAAAATTATCATTAATAATATCTTATAAGCCCCATAATCTTATTTTATCATAACACTTAAATAACTTAATTTTAAAATAAGATTTATAATTTTTAAATACTTGCTGTTTTTTTTTCTGAAAAAATTGAAAGAAATTTTTTTGATAAGGTGAAAATTTCTTCCTGCCCTTCTAATCTATTAAAAATATATAAAAAACAAAGTGAAAATATTTCATAATCTATAAAGATATTTTAGTTAATTCATTATAAAAAAATAAATAAAAAATTCACAAAAACTAAACGGAATAAGCTAGTTATTGGACAAATGTTAATCTGAAATTGTAGCTTTTTCCAAGGATAAAAAATGCTTTTTCAATTTAGGTAGCTATAATTTTTCACTTTTGTTTAGAAATTTGAGTTAGTGGATATGATTCTTTTATTTTTCTTAAAAAAAATCAATATGAGATTCAAGATATTAGGTTTTTTTAGGATTAATTACACTTAAATCTTTTTAAAAATGTAAAATTAGAATATTCACAGAAAAAAAAATTAAGATCACACTTACGCCTCTTTCAAGATTTCTTCATTTTCAATCACACCATTAGAGTTTGAAAGAAAAATACTGATATCATTAAAAA
Source organism: Sesamum indicum (assembly GCF_000512975.1). NCBI lineage: Eukaryota > Viridiplantae > Streptophyta > Magnoliopsida > Lamiales > Pedaliaceae > Sesamum > Sesamum indicum. The sequence goes on from NC_026152.1 coordinate 12,931,690, forward strand.
AATTTACATAACCCTTTAATTTTATTTCTCATTCAACATTCCATATAATTTATTAACAAAAATACCATAGTAATCTTCTTATACTTGCAAGGAGATAAATCTAATATAAATAAAGTCAAAAGAATGTATTTTATATTTTCGATTTATTGTCATCGGATAAAAAGTAGCGGTCGATGACTGAAAAATCTAGTTGTATGATCAATAATTTAAATAAAAAGCTAATAAAAGTTTTTTTTGAATTTTTTTGTTAGCATTAATATTTTTTATCTAAACGCTAATAAAAAAATATAATTGTATTACAAAAATTATAAGGGCATAAGTATAATTTTAAAATTTTATTGAAAAAAAACGTGGCTTGTATTTTTCTATTTGACAACAATTTTGTTTGTATGCCATAGAAATTCACATGTAAAAAGTGTTGAAAGTATGTGGGAAAAGACACAATGATGAATTGTACCCGGGAGACGGCGAAGTATTTGGAAAAACATATAAGATCTTCGATGCCAATTAATGGGCTAGGCTGCCCTGGATTGGTCTTAATCTAATTAAAACCGAACTCGTATTTTAGTAATTGAGTTTGATTTTATATTTATATAAATTGCATAAATTACGTTAGACTATAATGATATTAATAAATACAATAACTTAAAAATGATGATTTCGTTGTATTGCTACAATATGGTTTCACAATCAGTTCAATATCTTATTTTATTTTAAATAATATTTTTTTAATATTTTATATTATTATAATCATTTTTTTCATAATTTAATTTGAAATAAGAACTTTTTTCACAATTTTATTTGTTAAAATAAAATTAATTATTTTTTTATATTTATTTGTATTCTTTTTTAGTAAATATATGACCATGTATAAGTACTTATTTTTACACGATTTAATTGATATCTCGTATCTTTCAATTTATTTGATTATATAAGTTGATGTGCATAAAAACAAACTAACTCAAATAGATCCAAGCAACCAAAAAACAAGAAAGAAATGCAAGGTTCATGGTGCCTCCCAAGAGTCCAATTCGAAAGAAGGCCCATAGGACAAGGGGGATCTACAGGTGCTTCTAAAAAATAAATTGGTCAAAAGAAGTCAAGCCGAACAAAATTCAAGAGTACCTCGATCCAGAAGACCTCATAGACCCCAAGAAAGCTTAGGGGCTTAAAATTCCCCAACTAAAATCAAAGGGCCTCTCACATAGTGTCCTAATGGGATCGAAGTGACATCCACATGCCCTTGGGACACGTGGCACACCAAGAAAGAAGTATTATGAACCCTGAAAAGTTTGGATTTCAGTTGGAGGAGGTCTCCTCAACCACTTCCCTGAAAATCCAAGAAGGCATCCTTATCCCTAGAAATACACAGCAGACTCCAACAATCCCTCGTTTGAGGGGATCCTCCAACTGCTGAGGATTATCCACCAAGTCTAAGGGGGATTCAACATTATCTAAAAATTTGAGTTATACTCCCTCAAGTTCGTGATCTCCTCTAATCAATTTATGGTTGTTTATAAATAGAGAGCTCTCAACTGGAGAGGAGACACGTTCATATGTTTCGATGTATTTCAGTTTGAGCCCTCATACTACAAGCTTCACCTTTATACTACCACTTTAGTTCAAAGGAACATTGTAATTTCGTACTTAGAGTTTTGATTTAATATCAGTCTCTCTCTTGTACATAGAAATAGAACAATAGCACACTCATTTTCACGTTTCATTTTCCAACAATTATTGTACCACTTGCCACTTCAAGTTGGTCAAGCACCACATCTTTTACTCGCATCATAGGTGATTGACTCTATATTAAAAATCTCAAATACTGGGTTGCGCCAAAATATTACCTACATAGCTTGCAGTTTTACGAGCGATTTAATATAATTAACCCTATATATATATGCAAAAGAGAAATAAATAGGATAAATTCAAAATATTACTGTGTAAATTTTACTATAATGGACCATATATTCACGTTAATAAATAAATGAATAAAACAAATATATTCTTTTTTTTTAAATTTTCATCTCCTTGTTTATGGACAAAAACACCTCAATAATTTCTTTATCTGAAATAAACCCCACACTCAAGTTGGAGAAAATTCAAACCCTACACATGTAACATATCATTTCATAAAAAAGAAAGAAAAAGAAAAAAACTTACAACCTCTTTAAAATGAATTAAAATCCAAACCCAAATTTAAATTCCCTATTTCAAAAAATCTCAAAAAAGAAAACAACTTATGTATTTTCTGAATGCAGTTCAATTCATAGCATTCCAATATCTTTTGCTTCGAAGCTACAGAACAACAGTGTGAAATCTTCCGTCTTCTATACATTTAATAACGTACCAACAAAACATATCAATTTAATAGTTAATTCATCAATTATTAGTTTAATAGTTAATTCATCAATTTTTACTTAAATGTCACAATTTCGAATCGCATTGAGAATATACAACTTGCCGCTTTATGTGGTGTACGAGATAGTAATGATCAACCCATAATGCTTAATCCAATAAAAATTAAATTTGATTTATTAGTATGTTTGTAGAATTATAATGATCAAGTTGAATAATATATTTTTAATAAAAAACCATATTTGTGGGAGTTAGAATATCTTAGTCGAGACTCGACTTTTGTGAGGTTTGGTAGGCCTAGATTTAGTTTTCTCAAATTTTCCCAATTGCGTGGTGATTACTGCTAAAGGACTAAGAGACTAATATTTGGATTCATTTATTGTACAATTTATGACATTGAACATCATTTTGAATAAGCAGAACAATTTGGTCCAATCTACCTAAATTTTAATTTAAATTCGTTGGACGTGGCACATTCAATACATGTCAAAAATTTCTTTTACAATAATTGAATATTATTTAATAAAATAATTTATTATAGGAAAAAAAATGGTAATATAAAAATAGTAATGATAAAAAATAAATAATTTTGTAGGAGAATATTAAAAGTAAGAGAAAAATATATTATCGAAAAATAAAGAACTATTTTAAGAAATAGTTTTACCACTTATAGATAGTGGGGAATATGTGAAAATTATTGAGTAGAAATTTAAAAAAAAAAAAACATATCCAAAATAAAAGAGACATCAAAAGATGTGCTCTCCCTTAATATATAGTATAATTACATGAAAGAGAAAGTATTATTGGATGTTTTTCATTTTACTGTTAGGAAAATAATGTTATAATCTTTTTTTTTAATATACAGTATGGATTCATTACATTATTTAATACATTCAAATTCAAAAATTAATTTGATACGTTAATGATTAAAATCAATGAATGTGTTCAAACAAGAACAAAATAATGAACTATTATAAAAACTAGTTGTTGTAGCACGCATTTCTGCATGAATATAATAAAAAATCTTTCGCGCTTTAAAATATATTATAGATAAAAGTAAAATATATAAATCAATATATTACAATTAAAAAAAAACTTATTTTATGAGTTAATCTAAAATTTAAGAAGATGAATAAGTAGTTATCTTATTAGTTGAAGGGCATTTTTGGCTTCACAAAAAAATTGGTGCGACGGTGTCACTAATAACTATTTGTGAGTACGGAGGACCTTTTCTTTTGACAATAACTAGCCGTCGTGGCACGTTGTCTCTACGTGCATATAATAAATAATATTTTACATTTTAAATTATATTATGAATAAAAAATATATACAAACCAATACATTATATTTCTAAAAATAAAAATAAAAAAGAAAGAGAGAAAGAGAGAAAGCAACAAAGACAAAAAGAAAATCAACTTAGGTGTAGAATTGGTATAGGGATAAAATTGGTATTGCTGTGTCGTAACTACCATTTCTGAGAGAAAAATGCCTTTTCTTTTTATATAGTATAGAAAATATAGATAATCTTCCATGCTTTAAAATATATTATACATAAGAGTAAAATATATAAATCAATATATTACACTTAAACAATGAAAAACTAATTTATGAGTTAATGTAAAAATATAAGAAGATAAATAAGTAGTTATCTTATTAGTTGAAGATATTTTTGGCTTCACAAAAAAATTGATGCGATGGTGTCATTAACCGCCGTTTATAAATATAGAGAATGTTTTCTTTATAATAATAATATAAATAAATATATGCTCGTATTTGCATAACTAAAACTCAAGTCCTATTTGGCATTTATGATTAAGTTGCGGAAAGTAAAATTAAAAATTATTTATCTTTTTTTTGTTATTATAATATGTAAGCAATGCAATATTCTTGCAAACCCAATAAATTATTTACTATAGTAAAAAAGAAATAAATGAATTTCGGTAATTATTCATGGAAACATTTGTTTTTTTGGGCATAGAAATTAAAAATAATTATCTCATTGTTTTCTTCGCAAAATCTATTAGTCAAATATAGGGTAGAGTGCAATGCTACGTTCTAGTGTATAAGGCACGTACCAAATGGACTAGTAAACCGTAGGTCACTTAAATTTTCTTTTACTAGCCACCAACGTGGTGGTCTTAATTGTTAAGTATTTAATTTTTAATTGAACGTTACGTGTTTGAATTTTATTGGAGACGTTGAGCTCATAATTTTATGTGGGCTATTGTGATTTGGCGATGACGGATCAATAATGCCTATTTCAATAAAGGTTGGAATTGATTTATTGGTATATTAGTCGAGCTTATGGGATGACGGTAACTGATGTTTAATTCAATGAAGGTTGTGATTGACTTATTGTCAAGTTGGTCGAACGACGATGGACGATGTATAATGTTTAATTAAGTGAAAATTGGGTTTAACTCACTGATATGTTAGTCGCAATATAGAGATAAAATTAGACAATTACAATAATCATAATGGGTTGAACTAAAAATAATAAAATAATAGGATTAATTTATATAATTAGTTCGATCAATTATTTATTTTATTTTTTCATTCAATTAATTAAGTATAATATAAAAATTTAAATTATTAAAAAAAAAAAGAGGAGGTCGTTCCACATAGGTATTCTCGCAGACTGAAAAATCGTGAATTTAAACATGGGCGAGATCTATTTCTCCAATCAAAACAAGAACAACGTGGTTGTCGGAAAATTGAAGTTAGCAGCATGTCCCGTCATTAACAATTGCGTGTACTCCCCCGTCTGCTCAACAAGTTCACATAAGGAAGGAAGCATTCGACTTCTCATTTCATAATTCTCATCAATCCAACCCAAGAGACGAACCCCAAAAGAAAAGCCAATGATGGATTTTGATGAGATATTTTCATCTCTGAATCTGTTCAGAGCTTCTGCAAATTCAGTTTTATCTCAGTACGAGCCTCTCGCGCTGCTTCTTGTTCCTATCCTCACGCTTCTTGTTGCGCGAATTCTCCAGTCTGTTCTTCGTGTAGTTTTCGAGAAAGGCCTTAAATCTGCCGTCCTGGAGTTCTTCATGGCCTCCGTCAAGTAACTTCATGCTTAATATCACTTTTTTTTTTTTTAATCCTTTTTTCTTTTGGGTTGCGCGATTTTGTGGAGATTATTGGCTAATTTGTCATTTTCGTTTGTGGGTTTTATGTTAAAGGTTGGTGCCTGGTGTGCAAAAGTACATCGATGCTGAAAAGCAAAAGGTGATTGTAATTTTAACTTTGTGTTTTTTGTTTTTTTTAAAAGTACATACTTTGATTCTTTACTGTATATTTCATTTAATGAGCCTTTTGTTTATCTGTAAATGTGTAATGCCTTTTTCTTGAAAATTGAGATTAAATGATGAGGTAGTTATTGTTGCATCAAATGAGCTGCAAGAGGGAGAAAGAGAGCAATTAATGCAACTGGGGTACTGATATAGTTCAGTAATGTCTCAAATCTTTGATGGGCTAAAAGAAGGTGGGGGACAGCGTTTTGTCTGGGGATAAGTTTGATATTTCTTATATGGGATTTTACTTTACGTTGCAACTTACTGGAGTATTTTTGGAGTTCCTAACAAGAAATTTTATGCAAATGATTCGAGCTCGAGCTCAAGCTTGAGTCTACTTGAGCCTGCATTCTTGCTTTTTCGTTGATCCAGAATGTTGTCGAATAAGGCGTGTATGAATTGTGCTCTCTGTTGCATGGGAGACCTGATTATAAGTCAATACTTTTTAAAGTATTAATCTGTAATGTTAGTTTCCTTATCAATCAAATTAATTATCTCGGACCTTCTTCATCTGAAACATTGCTTTCTGCACATGAAGGTTGTGGATAAGTTGCAAGGTTCTGGTAAATCGAAAAGAGATGGTTGGAGGTCTGAGTTGCCGAAGACAGGCTTAGGAGTTGAGGTCATTGATAAAATGAAGGATGAGAAACAAAAAGACGTGGCATGGCAGGGCAAATGTTCTGGTACAGTGTATGTTCTTTTGTTAATGGCATTGCAATTGATACTTGTGTACTTGTGAACTATGATATACTATGTAAAAGCTTCTCTTTATGTTGCATTTTCGTCATGCGAGTTTGTTACTAAATTTCATGTGTTTTGTTCAGCTATATTGCAGGAAATGAACAGGAAGGGCACTTCTCTTTGATTAACGAGGCATGCTCAATGTTAGTGACAAGTCCAGTTTCTACTTTGTTCTGCTAGCAATTTCAGCGTCTCTGAGTAGCCATGCAATCAAGAAAAGTGAAAAATGCTTGATTGTATCCCAAAATGTTATATCTTCACCGTTATATATGTGTAATCTGCTCAACGGAAACCATAAATGTGAAAGAATCGTTTTTTATTCCTGTGCTTGATGGAGACATCTGTCGTATACCGGTGGCCCCAACTGATGGTTTATTCTTTATTTTTTGATATCTCTTCATTTCTACATCTGTACCTTATAAATTATTTGTGAATCTCCTTCCAGGTTTGCACATACTAATCCTCTACATCTAGATGTATTCCAGAGTGTAGTAAGATTTGAAGCAGAAGTTGTGGCAATGACAGCTTCACTTCTTGGAAGTAATGAAAAGGCCTCTGGAGGACAAATATGTGGAAATATGACATCAGGAGGGACAGAAAGCATATTGTTGGCTGTGAAAACGTCACGGGATTACATGAAAGTTAAGAAGGGAATAACTAGCCCAGAAATGTTAGTAAAATTTTCATTATTATGCCATATCCCAACCCCGTAACCAAAAGGTTATATAACTAATTCATATTCCTGAAAATAGGATTATACCAGTTTCAGCTCATTCAGCATATGACAAAGCTGCACACTATTTTAAAATCAAATTGTGGCGTGTTCCTGTGGACCAAGATTTTCGAGCTGATGTTAAAGCAGTCAAACGACATATTAACAGGAACACCATATTGGTTAGACTTTTATCCACATTTTCCCATCTGGTCGAGTTGTGTTTGATGTATTTGGTGTATGCCTTTATAAATGTAACTGTCTGTAGCAATTGCAAATTCCTTGATTCTATCACAATGCCAACTTGATTCAAGTGAAATTTCCAATTGTTGCATTCTTATGGAAGTCCTTTCTTTGACTGATACTCTAATTAAAGTCTGTATTCATCTACTTGAGTTACTATTACTTAAAAACTCATCTTGCGCAGATTGTTGGATCAGCACCTGGCTTCCCTCATGGAATTATCGACCCGATTGAGGCACGCAATAATAGCTCACTGTTTCACCATTCTTTTGCTACTCTTTTTGTTGCTTGTAGTAAATTCTAATATTACAATTCTATTTTGTAGGAGCTTGGTGAGTTGGCTTCTACTTACAAGATTTGTTTGCATGTTGACCTTTGCCTTGGTGGTTTCGTGTTGCCGTTTGCTCGTAAGCTTGGGTACGTGCAATCCAAAAATGCATCCTTGATTTAATTTAGAATTCATGCTAGTGCTTTCATTTATTCCTCATACATAGGCTCTAATCTTAATGTGTTTCTCATGACATTACATTAGTGTGGAGAACTCTTTTATCCGAATAAGCATTCTGATTTTAGTGTTATCTCCATCTTTAATACTCTACGAGGAACTGCAGAGCCAGAAAATATCTGTTGTCCACATTAAATAGCTGTACGAGGGAAACCTTGTAATCGTTATTTCATTCAGCTCAGGACTTCATCTTCTTGATTCTCCCATTGTTGCCTGTTTTAAATGCTACGGTCATTTATGCATTACACTTTTTCTTAAGTTTCCCTGATTATATTAAATCTGTAGCATTAAACTAGTATCATGAGAGGAATCTTGTTGGTTGATTCCCCAACTTCCAGAACAGCTCTATCACCTCTCTATTTTCTATTTTGTCAAAATACGTTGTTAATGATTGTTGACCCCGTGTCTCCTAGGTATCCTGTACCGCCATTCGATTTTTCTGTTCAGGGTGTAACCTCTATATCTGTGGACGTCCACAAATACGGGCTCGCTCCGAAAGGAACAAGTGTGGTTTTGTATAGGGACCATGAGATACGCAAGGTAAAAAAGCAACAGTGTGGTTTTGTGGGAGGGTATTATTTATTTTCCCTAATTTATTTAGTGGCTGCTTCGTTCTTTTTAATCTATACTACCTACATCCCCCCCACCCAAAACAAATAATAATAATACTTTTGGTATTTTTGTTGGTTCTCCTGGTGATGGATCGCTTGGTAATTTGGATTTCTTATACAGCATCAATTTGTTGCCGGTTAGTTCTCCCTTCTATATTTTCACACCTTCTAATCTTTAAAGCATGTAATCCACAGTGATTTATGCAGCCACCATTGTTATATAGCAACCATTAACCATCGTTCGCTTTGTTGGACACATGTATCCTTCTGTTCTCATAATATATGTTTTCCCTTTCAGTCACTGAATGGACTGGTGGGCTTTATATATCTCCGACAATTGCTGGAAGCAGGCCTGGCGGTCTCATTGCTGGGGCTTGGGCAGCTATGATGTCTCTTGGGCTAGAAGGTGACGACTTTTCACCCCACAAATATTTATTTACATTTGCTGGTCGAATTCTAGAGTGAAATTTTTGGCTTATCACCTAATTTTATCGTTATTTAATAAAATAGGTTATCTGGAGAACACGCGGAAGATTATGGAAGCTTCAAAGAGAATAGAGAAGGGGTAAATTTCATGATTTACTCTTATGGAAAGGTTTATATTGTGTTCTGTTTTAGGCATATAGTATTTCATAATGCCTTTTATTGCAGGGTCCGCCAGATTCCGGAGTTGTTCATCATTGGAAGGCCTGATATGACGATTGTGGCTTTTGGATCCGACATTGTCGACATATTTGAAGTGAATGATGTAATGTCGTCAAAAGGCTGGCATTTGAATGCATTGCAGAGGCCTAACAGGTAATGGTCGCTAATAAGGATATATCTAGAAAGACAAGTATGGCACTCTAGCTATTCATAAGTTCTAATTGTTGATTTTTGGATAATTACAATTTCATTTCCTTAGATTTGGTGCCTTATCCCTAATCCTTATGATATTACCACATCTCCTCCATCCGAGTTTATAACGTTTACGTACCAAATTACCATATACTCCGCACAGGTTTAGAACTTAGTGAAATGTTAATGTTCTATCTAATTCCAAGAAATAGAGGTGGTGTAGTTGTTGTGTACTTCATCTCAGAAGGGGGTAACGGCTAAATGCAACAGATCCTCCCTTGAAAATGTTAATAGGCAAAAATTCTCCCTGCAAATAGAAATAAGGGATATAGTAACACCGGAGTTTCTTATTTGTATCTTGTTTCAATCTCCCACTCCCAAACATTTCTTCTGAGATCATTTTTTCATGACGTTTTTCTTCTCAGCATACACATCTGCGTGACGCTTCAACACGTAGCCGTCACCGAAGATTTCCTCAAGGATCTGCAAGACTCTGTGCAAACAGTAAGTGCAATATCATTGCTGTAGTGTTATTCAGCACTTTCAGCTGAGAGAGTGACTTCAATAACGCCGTATTCGTTCTGTTCTATCGTCCCTGCAAGTAATTATCTTTGTTGTCATCAGGTTAAAGCAAATCCAGGTCCAATCAATGGAGGGCTTGCTCCAATTTATGGTGCTGCTGGAAAAATGCCAGATAGAGCTATGGTCCAAGATTTGTTGGTTGATTTCATGGATAGCTCATGCTAGTGCCAAATGCCAATCCTTCATGCATTTTTTATTGTATTTTCACCCTTGTGATGCTACATGTTTTCAATTTATGGAAAATTGTCGATTGTTATACGTAATATTCATGTAACATTTGTTGAAAAGATTATGTACCTCTCCTCTCCAGTTTATATGCTTGTGCTCTCTGGCCAGTAAGATTTTATTATATGCTTGTCATATATATGCTTTGATTAGGGATGGCAACATGTCGGTTTGGGGCAGGTTTGTCAAAATTCAAAATTCAACCTACCAAGATTTTCCTGATTTGGTTCGACGACTTAGACAATATATTTTTTAAAATAATATTACATTAATTTATTAAAATGAGACAAAACATTATTGAAAGATTATCTTTTATCTGATTATATGTGCATATTTTTTACCGTAAAATATTAAACTTTCAAAATATATGTTAATGCCTAAATTAAAACTTAAAACGATTTTAATTTGTTAAAGTATTATTTTTATGTATTATATGGAATTATGGATAAAATATGCAATTTGTTTTTGATATATGTACAAATACACCAGGTATAAATATATGTCAAACATATACGAAAAATATTAAAAGAATTGGGTTTGAGTTGCGTATGGGTTCAAAATACTATCACTGTATTTGGATTTGTAGTTTAAATGTTTTGTTTTGTGTTTTGGAGATAGAGAGAAAAATAAGTGTGTGTTGAAAATAGATGATATGTTTGGATTTGTGGTTTGGGGTAATTTAAAATATTTTTAGATAAGTGGTGTAGGTTTGATATTGGAATTGGGGGAGACTGTTCATTATCAAATCATATATATTTATATATATAAAAATATTTTATGTTTAATGTTGTATTTTTGGGAGACAAAAATTACTGTTTATTATCAAATCATGTCTGTTTTATATTATGTATATATATATATAAATACATATATATATATATATTAATTATATAGAAAGTTGAAAAATAGAAAAAAAAACACGCAGATAAGGTGTAAAAACACAAAAATAAACATTGAGTGTGTTTTATTTTATCTCGAAAAATAAAAAAACACAAATTCAAACACAACCTATGATTCACCACATATCCCAGGATCCAGATATATCTTGAAAATCCACTCCAAATTGTTCCAGACCCATCGCATTCCTAGCTATGATGCACAAACATGATCACGACATGACATAGCACAAACATTATTATAAAATGGGCATGTTTTAAGTTTAAGTTCTTAATCCAAGTATATGACTTAAAAAAATATACATAATTAATTAATTCTTAAAAGTAAATAGAGTTTGAAATATAGATATATACTTTTCTTCTGGTGAGTTTTCTCTCGATGAATTGATAATTGGAAGAGAAATTGAACGAAGGAGGAAGACAAATCTTGATACGGAAAAAAAAAATTATTTTTACAATATTAGAAGTGAGAAGACAAATTGAGATTTTTCGTGTATTATTCAACATAGTATGGGATTGCTTTTTTAAGTATCCGTGTATTATTGTATATATGAAATCAATTATTATTTTTCGATAGATTATTCTACATATAATATATTAGTTATTAACTAATTTTTTTCTTTATATTTTGGATTTTTTAATCAAATTTAATGCTAAAATTATTAATTTAATTTCTATTTACTATTTATCTTCATCAACAATTAAATGTTGGCATATGCCAAGTTGAAATGTTCCACACAATTGCATTGTAACTTTGGAGAATAATAAGACAAGGACCAATTGAATTACAACACGTGGGATATGGTCTCGGTTTTATCAAGACAAAGATTCAATATTATATTATCTTTTTGATTTTATATATTGAAGAGATAATAGTAAAGATGATTAAATTGATCAAAACTCAAATACTTATATAAAATAATCTTAGAAAAATACATTTTACAAAAATCAACTTGATGTGTGGGTTAACTTATAGGCTAATTTGAATTAAACTAGATAACTTTTATTAATTTGATTTTAATTATATGCTTTGAAAAATTCAAAATACTTAATTTAGTGAAATAATTTTATTCGAGATATGATTCTTATTATTTATGAGGAAATTTGAATTTTTTTTAACTTAATCTTTTTACAATTTAACCTTTGAAATTGGAGGACAACGAATTAGATTGAAAAAATAAATGAGAAAAGGTAGTGCTACATATCAAATATATTCAATTCTCTATATTAAATTGAAATATTTATTTATTTAAAATATATCTTTATTTTACTCTACTTTTTTAGTTTAGTCAATTTATATGTTATATGAATTTGTGTGTGCATGTCGAAGGTATTATAGGCCTACGAGAGTGTATGGGTCAAGCAGAATAAGGGCATTTTTATAATTACACATCAAGTTAAATTCTCATCACACTTGATAAATAATATTAGCATATCCACATACACTCGATACATGCATATAATATAAGTTTTTATTATGTGACGGGTACAACCCAGTAAAGCACGGTCCAAGAAGAAGCTAGGAGGCCCAACACTTCCTTCCATGGTGTCAAGGGCCGCCCGCACATTCGGCACCCTTGACGCGCACTTCGACCACTCAATCGTTTTACATGATCGATCAATCAACCTTCGCCGACAGACACTGGACTTCCACAGTTTTAGAGTTTTAAGTGTTGGTCTTTTACTTTGCTTTGTTGTTTCGCTTTGTTTTGTTTAGATTGCTCAGGGAGCGTTAGGCCTCCTAAGGTGCGTTTTTTAATCCTTTTAGTGTCTATCGCTTTCAATAAGAATTTTTTTTAAGCCTATTATAAAGGGGGGAATGAGTTCAAGAAGCTTGGTTTAGTGACGTGTTAGAGTACCCCTCAAGTCGATCCCCTTGCTCTAGCATCGTTGTCCATTTTATACGCATTTTCACTTCAATCTCCTTTTTAAAATCACGTGTTCAATTTGCTGTTGTTGCTCTCATTATTGTGATCCTGTCGGCGCGTTGCGTTAGTGCCGAGTGGGAGTGTGTTGCGATTGGCGGAAGTAGTCAGCGGACTGCTAGCCACATGGTGCGCGTTGCGGAAGGCGCCTCGTGAGGTATGGGCACAACCATTTAGATGAAGGGAGCCCGCTTCATGAAGCCCAATAATTGTGGCCCAAACACCAATAGCTGCCCAATCCCTATACACACGTCACTCTTTGAAACCCACGTGGCATACACTTGGACCTCCACAATAAACCCTCTTGACCAGCATGGAATACAGATGGCAAGGAGGTTTCAAGAACTCGGACTCTTGAATTTAGCAGACTCCTTGCGGACTGGGAGTCCTTCTCAACCTCGGACTCTCTCCCTCACCTAAATAATAATTCCAACAACATGATCCCTAAAAAAGAAGACTTGATCATGTTTTATCTCAACTAATTTTATCTATTCATCGCAGGAATAGGAGGCACTATCGTTCCTTAGTGAAGGAAGATATTCCTCTATAAATAAAAGGATTCATCGACACCTTCATCAGACAGAACTTCTAAGAACACGACCCCTAAAAATAGGGTTTGAATCAGGCCTTATGTCAAGTAATCTTATCCGTTCTCATCCCCAGGTTGAGGGATACCTTCATCAGACGAAAAATTGACTATTCACGATTTATCTCTACTTCCCATCTTTACGATTCATTCTTTTACTGCTTTTTATTATTTTGAATTATCATTTTTCAGATCCACTACTAACTTGGGCGTCGGAGTGCTAACGATTTGTTTTGCATGTCTCTTTCTTTTGAATTCTCTCTTAAATAATCTACGACCATCGCTCAAGTTCGAACCCATTGAACTTGTGCTAAAATCGCACGCATCATATTTAATAAATAAAAATAAAATAAAAAATTATAAAAAACTGTAGAAGTCAATTATTTTATAAATGCACATGAATAAAAAATTACCGACATAACTAATTAAATAAAGGGGCATTGTTTGTAAATGAAATAAATATAAAAATATTTTTAGTCGACTCATATTTTATCTTTTAAAAGAATTACTAAGACCCGTGAGCCTCAATAAATAGTATAAATAGATAGATAGATATTAATTATTTTTATATTCTAAATTCATATTTTAAAGAAGATTATTTTCTTCTCATCCAAATTATTTCCATCTTTTAATTATTATTATTATCCATCTATACTATAGGGTTGAATTAATGTCTACTAATTTCCCACCCCCTCATTATTTTTCAATATATTTTTAAATTTTTTTTATTCATTTTCTTTGTCACTATTTTTTTTTAAATTTAATATTACTGTATTATTTTATGTATATTTTATTAAATAATAAATATTTATATGTTTTTTGTTTTGCCTGATATTTATAAAAGTTGACAAACACGCAGGGTGCTCTGCAAATTACTGGTTATTCTTTTATGTATCATTGGGATGAAATGGTAGGGCAGTGCCCGCCAAAATTGTGATTGAACCTGCGCAAGCATTTTGCCCAACACTCGCATAATCAATGCAAGAAACTGAACGGAAATTATATTGGGCCGGAGTTTTCTCGGACCCTGGATCATACTAGGCGAGTCTCTTTCTGTATCTGTTCTATTTGCATGTGGAGTTTTTGTTATATTGTTGGTTTTCTTTTTCTCTATTTTATTCGTAATTTAATATCCAAAATTTGATCTCGCCTGGATTCCTCCTGGAAATTAAGAACTTAATAGATTGTGGAGGGAGCTGAAATAATCGGAAGAATGATGGAAGAGATGAAGTAATCATTCCGCGATGATATGCTTCTGCGTTATAGTTCTAAGGTTGATTTCTCTCTCTCACTTATCAGTTGTAATATCTGACAACTTTTTGCTTTCTGATTGTGGAAAAGTCGTGTGATTTTTATTTTCTTATTATTCTACCTGACTGAAAGTTAGTTGTAGGATAAGTGGGACTTGTGCGTGAGTATGCAGAGAGTGTTTAGTATTTTAAAGGTTAGTCTATTGGATTTCCTTTTACAAATTTATAGGATTGCCGGAAGGATCAGAATCATAGAGACGTAGTTTCTGATTATGCAATTTTGGTGAAACAGGTTGAATTTGGCTGTTTAATTTTTTATTGCTCCGTCCACATCTTATATTAGCACAGTAAAGTGGAAAAGGAAAAGTGAAATCGGTGGAAGTTGATTTTATGGAACTTCCTTTATAGTGAATTAGATTCCAACCTAATGTTGTTGAAACTCCTTCATCTATCCATTTCCCATCTTTTTTAAACATAACTTGAGATATAGTAATATATGATGAAGAAAGGAAATGAAATGCAAGTATAACTAGCAAATATTTTATGATAAGATGTTTATACAAGTATTGCCTTATGTTTTCCTATAAAAGGGTAAAGTTTTTCTTTTGCTTCGTTTGGTTCTAACTTCTAAGATTGAGTAAGACAAATGAAAATTGCAGTTCTAAGAACTTCCAAGATTGAGCAAAGGGAAATGAAATTTGAAAGCAGAATCATTGAAACTAATTTCCCAACAGGTTTTCTTTTTCTGGATAATGTAAAATAGATTTAAAATATTCATAACATGTCTCATAATTAAGTTTCAGAATGTCTAGGATAACTTGATGAAAGTCAGCAATTGCGAAACTCCGCCTCCCAAAATGATAAGGACATATTTGATTCAAAGACATTTGACTTTTTTCCTCATCTCAATTAATTGATTTGCACTTCCCTTATGGTTTTAATTTACAAGAAGAAAGACCCATTATATCCAGTTGAGTCACAGCCGACTCACAGGCCATCTTACTGACTGTGCTTCGATCTCCTGATAGAAGACTCCCAAAGTTTTCAGTTGTTTGGATGACCTGCTATATCAGCTGTACATTTTATTACCAAATAGATTTGCATACTGGGTAATTTTGTCACTCCTTATTTGGTATACTATTGCCATCACGAAACTATCTTTTACTGAAAACAATAACCTTAATAAATTGTAAAATGATTGCTCTTGTTTTAAATGGCTTTCTGTGTCCATAAAGCTGCTCCTATAGTTTCATTTTGTCTATATTTTTTACCTGATAATGTAATGTAAAATGTTTCCTGAAGCACACACATCAGTTTTAACAAGATGCCTAGTGATAGTATATTAGATGCTTATATATATATTTCACAATTTATATTTAATCAGGATAGTTGTATACATTTCACAATGCTACTGAAGACATGGTAAATGTAACTCCAATTGTACCACACATAATTAGAGGCAGAGTTCAAGATGGTGCCTCTTTTATTATATTTCATGCAAACTCATCCTGAAATAACCACTCAAATATGAAATCCACACCTCGAATCTGATAGATGCAAATATCTCTTAAATTTTTGTGGCAGTAAGTACAAGCCACTTGAGTCTTCCATCGCTTAAAGCTCCAACACCAAGTCTACAAGGTCAAACAAAATAATTCAGGCTAGTCAGCAAAGGGTTGTATCTTCTGTTAAAAACGGTGCATGCTACATGCTGTAAAAATCTTGTTGTACTTTGATATTTTATTTCCCTATTTGAAGCATGTGTACTTTAACAGAGGCAGGTGCCATAAAGTTCTGCAATTTGTAGATACAGGTCAAATTTTAGGAATAAAATGACTGTTTAAATGCTAACTTATTAATGGGGCAGTGGGTAGATGTGTTAAGCAAAAGATTATGATGCTAATTGAAAAGTTTTGATAGAAGAATCTATGCAGTGATGAGATCAAATAATTCCCCTAGGACCTTTTTGAGTCCCCTTAGTAATTAGTGCATTAGTTACTTACAGTCTGCATCAGTTTTGACCCAGAACTCGTTCCCAGCAATGTCGCTGCTGCTTTTGGTAAGCTGGGGTAAATGAGACTGGTTCTTGTGGCTCCATGTGTTTTCTTTTGAAATGGCTTGTTGAGGATATATTATGATATCTTCAGCAGAGGGCCGTAGGCCTACACTGTTAGATGCCGTCAATTGGGTGTTATAGTTGATCTCATTTTTGGTGGGTTTATGAGATTGGTGACAAGATGTCGAGTTCTCAGGATGAACTTTCCTGTTGAAAATATGTAGAATCTGCATTTCACATTTAAATATGGAAATTCAACATGATTTCAAGAAATTGATGAAGGAAACTAATGATTATGCTGGGAAAAAAATTACTGTATTTTTTCATCTTGTGTGGAAAACTGGAAAGAGCGTGCAATATGCTATCATTTTAGATTGAGTCAGCAGCACCTTATGGAGTTTTGTCTCAGCTGTTGTAGAATCTATTGTTGCTCCTTGGGCTGCTGTTGAACTCCTTGAGGAAGCATGTATAGTTCTTCTCTTCAGCATCTTTTTCATGAGATGTACTGCAGACTTGTCAGTTTCCTTCTCAGTTCGCTTTTCAACTCTGTCTGACTTAGTTCCATAACATTCTTCTGCTTGTTTGGTCTTCTGAAAGAGCTCCCCGAGAGATGTCCTTTGTTCTCTCCTTAATGGTGGAGCTGTGTCTGGTAGTCCAATTGCTGATCCGAAAAGATAGCTTTGCAATGGGCAGATGATTGCTCCATTTCCGCAGTTCTCTGCACTTTCTATTGGCTTACCACTAAGTGTAATTGTACTGCAGTGGCTCATCCTTCCAGCACTAACATGACTGTTTCTTCCAGACGAAACGTTACAACTCTCGTCTCTACCTTCAGCTCCCAAGACCTTTTCCAGCTCATCGTTGATTAGCTTCAGTTCATTTTCTGTGGCTTCAGTTTCTTTTTCAGCTATGTGATCCACAGAGATGGAAAATGTTGGTGTTGCTGGATCAGTAGTGATTGGTTCTGTACCTAGAGTACCAATAGCAAGGAATCCATGGAAAAGCTCTGTAAGAGCAGCTGCTGGTTCTTCTTCGAGCTCCTCCTCTTCGACTCTTGCGGCCTCTAGACAGGTAAATGAGTTTCTGCGGTAGTTATCTTTCTGTGCTTTGCCTAAGGACTTACCGCAATAACTTCCTTTTGGATAGCATTGTAGGTCATCTAGTGATGGTTGACCTGTAAAACCTGTAAAGCAAGTACAATAATCCCCTAGCGCAACGAAACATGTGGTAACTGAAATAATGTAGGATACAGGAGGTGCTAGATTTTAGGTGGCGTATGTAACAAGATTGCAAACTCCATGTTTTCCAATATGTCCAGAAGAAACTGATGGCTTTTCTCTGCTGACAAGATAACTAAAGTAGCATGGCTGTTTTCTGTATCTCTGCCGTAAAACAACTCTAGGAGTATCCTAGTTCTTTTGAGATCAGTTCAATTTCCATTTCTCAGCTTGCTGGCACCAATCTCAGTGTGACTTACCAAGTTAACAACAATGGTCGGCCATCAATCAGTGAGTTTCTCTGTGTGCCTAGTTACCATGGTACATGCAATCATCTTTTATCTAATAATTGCATTTTCATGTACGTGTTTTATCCTTAGTCTTAGAGTAGCAATTGGAGATTGAGATATTTCAGTATTGAACTAAGGTCTCTTGAGTGACAGAATGCCTACACGTTCAAGAATCACACGCACTAATGTATATGACTCACCAATAGAAAAATCCTTTGGTGTTTCATTGCTGTTCTGCCGGAACTTCCGATGCATCCAACCGAGTAGCTGCAGTGAAGAATAAGGATGACCTCCATGAAATGGCAAACAACGAAAGATAAAGAGGCAAAGAGACAGAAAAAGAGAGAGTATATTTGACCTTCTTATATTTTACATAAATGATATTACCTTCATTTTCAATTGTGTTAACAGAGAGCGTGATAATAGTGGGTGGAGGAGATGATCTTTAAATAGACTGAGTGTTATATAGACTGTTAACCATGTTGGAAAACCAATTGAGGGTTGACATTAAATTGGAACTATTGAGAACATTGATAAGTACCAAAATATTGGTAAGTTTTTCCTTTTCCTTTTATTTATTCGAAATCTCTTTTCAAGTTTGAGAGGCTGATATTTTTCGACTCCCATATGCATTTTGTGACATTTGCAATTATTAATATTGTCTGTTCGTCTTGCATGTTTTTACGCATCTAGACCTACAATTTGTGTCTGCATGTGCATGTAACACAGTTTATATCATTTCCTTCAGTTTATGGAACTTCTTGTATGTAAGCGAGTGCATTCCTCAGAAAAATTTATGCACTAGGGGTTCTCCTGACGTAGTAGTAAATTCTGTGGTTATAATTCTTGTGATCTTTGCTCGGTACTGATTTTAGCGGCCCTGTGTAGAGAGAATAATATATGATGCTAATATTTTCAACAATAAAATGACAATTAGGAAGATCTTTAGTCACATGAAATGTTAAACTCGATAAGCATTATGGTTGACATAGGTCCACCACTGGCAAAAGTTTATTACTACGAGAACCCCAGCTTCTTAAACAGCTAATAATTTATAAATGTAGAAGTATATTGGTAGCACAGTTGGGATTGGACTTTTAGTATCTACCGTTACATAGATTTTGGTGTTTCTTATAATATTAAGTGCAAATGAGATAACAGTATATAGCAGACAGAAGCCAGCAGATCCATGTGTGAATATCATTGTTCTTTCATACCACTACATAGTTTGTAATAGAACACTGTTAATTCTTTTTTCTGAATATTTATGTTGAGTCACCAGCAGGTGAGTGTGATCGATCCGTAATAATTTATGTCTAATTTAAAGGGTTTAATTATTGTGAAATGTATAACGATATTTTCTCTTCTTTTTATCAAGTGATTTGTCATACTGTAGCATTATACTGTAGATAGTACATTGATGGTTCTGTGATCCAAGTAAGCCCAAGTAACTTTTGTGCAGTGAGGTCATGTTCTTTATGTTAGTCAATTTGTTGTTCTGCCCTGTGCGTGCTATAGTTGTGTAGATGAAAAAGTGCACAACCAAAGCAGGTCTTTAGCTGTGTTTTGAATTGTTTATGCCCCACTTGCACCTTGATTCACATGTTGATCACATAATGGTTTTTATTTTGAGACGATGTACAGAGGACCCGTTTGGGAAAGAGCAGTATCCTGCCACATTCTCCGAGTTATTCCCCAGAAAAAATCCATGTGTTAAGTGGTGTTCTCATAATTTCTGAAAGTTTCTTCTAAGGGAGAGAAGAAGATGATAAATACCCTTATAGACAGTCAATTTGATCTTTAAACATGTTGTCCGATATCCATCCCCCAGTTCTTAACATTGAAGTAAGACGAGAAAGTATAAACAGATGCCCAAGGCTTGAGATTTAAAATCCTACCAGTGCTATATATTTTGCTATACACTTCACCAGGAACTAAGTCCTGTATTCTCAATTTCTGTTTTCAGCAAGTTTATTATTTAATAACCCAGAGATATCTGCGCATGCTTTGAATTTCTATCATTAGCTCATTGTAGTGACCCTTCTGCAATAAATATAGTGCTGCTGATGAACTCCAAATAGTCAATGACTAATTATACAGTATAGTTTTCTTTTCAAGGCAAGAAACATGGCAAGTACATCGAATGTGATTTATCAATAAACAGATATACTTTTTCCTGGCTTCAAATGTTTGTCGCCATTTGAGAGGAGCCCCCCCGGATGAAATTGGCATAGAAACAATGATGATATGACATGTATAGTGGCCTAGCAATTTCTGTTCACTAGAGGAGTGGGCACTGCATGTTGTAGGTCTATTGTCACATATATTGCAATCAGGTAATTGATCAGACTAGTTGTAGTAACTTTTGTATTTCTCGAATGAATAGGAGTGATATGCAGGAGGTAGCATATGGAAAAAGCAATCAGCATCTGTTTCTCAATTGTAAATCCTATTATTCTTCTGGTTTAATTTTTGACTTAATTGAATACTACCAGGGTACAGTCTAAAGCTGATATTTTCTTAAGAAACATAGTAAATCAGTTGTATTTTTAGATGAAGAATGCCCATTCGGTCTAATTATGTTAAGCTGGACAGAATCTGGAGATATGCACTATGCAGGAAAGGAACATTACCAATTTCTATGTTCCAACAGAAGGATTGCTGTGATTTATGACTTCCTTGCTGAAGTGACTTTCTATCTGATTCCAACTTTTAACTTGGTTGAAGAAATATCTTATAATCATAAAGGGGTTGGTAAAGTTGAGTGTAAGCCGTAAAGGATGATCATATAATAATTTAATGAAAGAAGTCAAACTAGACTCAAAGGAATGACGTGTCATATATATGTTTTCTTTGGCCAGGAGCTTGGTTGAGTATTCTTGGTTCTGATCATTCAATTATGAGTTGTATTTACAGAGAACATGAGAATGATGTCTTCTTATCCCTACTGCATAAGGCGGCAGTCATCAGTCTCATTTTCTGTTGCCATGTACTCTACAGTAATTTCAGAGTTCGTCTCGTTCCACACTTTCTCTCGCTCTGGTTTTCGAATGATCAGGCTCAATGAAGTCAAAGATGTTACCCTGTTCATGCTACTACTTTCATTGCAGGTAATTGAAGATGACATCGTCAAACTGGAATTTACATGTATAAGGTTTTAATGTCATCAAGTGATTGGCTCTAGCATGAGTAGGCTTCAAGTGGAATCTGGCTTGCCTTCTTTGAAGGGTTCAAAATTAAACACTGCAAATGGGGAAATAAGACTTATGTAACCTTTCTCACGTGCTCATTCTGAATGAATATACACTCACTGGAGTCTGTCTCGAGTCTTAAACCATGTGAAAAGCTAGTGGTTGCTCTTTATCACCTGTGGCTCAAACTGAATGTCAGGATACTTGGTGGCTTGCATAAACACAGGTGGAAATGGAACCTAGTTACAGCAGTCACTGAGGGAAAATGGACCAGATTCCTGGTATTTGTTCAATCACTCTACAGCGTCTTGCATTTAACCCAAGTGAAGGTATGCGTGTCCTCTTTCGTATTTTCTTTTGTAGGGGCCTAAAATTCTTGCTGAAAAAGCAGTCGACATGGGTCGTTCTAAGCCGATTCAACTTTTTGTCGACACGCTATCTAAAGTATTAGAATTGTCATTCCTTTGCATAGCATGTCAAGGATTTTTCACAAGTGTTGAGATCCCTCTACATAATTTTCTCACTCGTTATTTACTCCTTCCACTTGTTAAAACTCTTTTGCTGTGTTTTGTTTGATGGATCTAGAGTTAAAACTGCTAAATCCTTCTTTACGCATTTTGAGCTATATTTAGTAGAATTATGATGGATTTCAAATCAATTTTAATATAATATCATCTTAAAATTCTGAATTCAAATCCAAATCCGTTATCCAATGTATTCTCCTTTTTAGTGTTAATAGTTACAGAATTATGGCCATTAGAAGCAGCCAACCTAGACATAGGTGGTTTTAATCAAAGAAAAATTGGAAAATACATTTGCACTTTTGCTTTCTTAAATTTTGTCCGAGACCTTGTGTTTGTTTGTAGTTTGCCCGCTGGCTCTCATCTCTATACAATCTCAGGGAAAAAAGGAAAAGGATAGTTTCAACAGCCAATTGCGAAATTTGATGGTTGAGATTGGCAAGCACTATGAATTTGTGCGTGGTGTGCGTAGGCGTAGCCCACAAAGACCGGTCAGTTTGTACTTTTTGCATCAACAGATTTTCCTTTTTTTATGTGATTGAAAAGCCAGCTAAGATCATCATGGATTTTAATATCTGGGCTTTCTCTTTGTCCCTATCCTTGATTTAATTTGTATTCGATTAAAGGTTGTAATCATTCACATTATCTTGTATCCACACTTGGTGCAAAATCTTTGCCCACCCCAACCCAACCCATGTGTAGTCTGCATATGCCCATTCATTCAATTATCCCAACTTGTTATTGCATATTTTGCTTTTTATTAATACGCCCATGAATTGAAGTAATTTAATTATTGGCGGATTTCTAAAACTAGTTGAAAGATCATTGCCAATATTCTTTTCTTTGATTTTGAGTATCTATTCGTATGTGATACTTGACACTTTTGTAATTCAAATAAATAGGGAGGAGAAATATCTTATATTTGGTAGGATGGAAATGCTATTATAGATTAGCACAAAAGTGAACACTTGTTGGCTAGAACAGATCACTTCTTTTAAAAATTGTGTTTGTGGGAAATTATAAATATATTTGTAAGCGATTTACAGCCTTAGGGCCATGTCCTGGGCAACGATAGTGATTGGAGCTGTACATTTTCATAAGCAGCAAATAAGAATGGGACTGTAAATTAATACTTGGAAAAATTTTCTTGGCTCTTTGAAGGCCTGATGGTAGATCCGTCCTTAGATAAGAGTGTGATTATGGGTTTCTTTCCATCTCTTTCCATCCTTAATTCCTAATAAATGAAATCTGCCCTTTTATGTGCAGCTATATGTTATTAGTGCAAAATCTGTCATGGGTTCTAAAAAAGTGCACCTGGATTCCTTAGTCATTTCTTGCCAGTCATAAAAGATACAAATAAATAGGAAATTTTTGTCTTGTAGAATTCAATTCTTCTTCTTCACCTTGGCCCCATAAAAGATGGCCAATTATGAATGATAGTAGACTCCAAAAATATGGTACAATGTGACTGAGCTATCTCTTGCATGGGCCACAACTCCTTGATCGAATAAATGTTTGCGTTGCATCGAGCCAACCTCTATGCCCCTTTCTACTCTTCTAATAAATAACCCCTCCACAACTTAGACACTATAGTTATATACATATATATATATATATAGATACACACACTCACGTATAAGTATGAGTACTTGAATTTCAATCACTAACATGGGTTAGGTTATACTCTTGGGACCCGTAAGTAATTCCTACAAAACTTATTAAGTTGCCCCCCAACAGTGTCTTTGCATCGTAGAGGTAATGAAATCTACAATTATTTTCGCGGGTAAGTTATAACAAATGACACATCAAACAAATTAATATGGGCAGCAGAAGATTGAGGATTTTGTAAGGCTTGAATTATTAACTCCCTTTGATATATCTCGTACCATGAACAAATATAACTTCTCTCAGGTACAATCAAGAAAGAGAAAATCATTCTGTCCACACTTCTCCAGAGTTTCCTTAGTGATTCTACTGATGCTAGCTGTTATATTCTGAGGTGGACGATATTTTGTATTTATGAGAAAACATATTAATTTATTGTGTTTATTGAATCAATGGATTCCATTTTAATGGAGTTATCAATACGGTTAAATACACTGTCTTTTTGAACTATGCATAAAGTGTATTTACTGTTTGAACTATAAAACGTAATAAAATGGACCATTTATGATATACACTAATTTTTTTATGATGAAAATATTTTAATTATTTACACCCCTAAAATATCTCTATTACAATCATTCTCCTAAATATAATTTGAATTATTATAATTTTTTTTATATAAATAAACACTACCCAAAATTTATAATTTTAATACTGAGTATAAATTCCGTATAAACTTCATAAAGTTTACAATTATTATATTTTTTACGCAACTGGTAGAAAAATTTATATAATTTTTGCCTGTGCTATATATATATATATATTAAAAAATATTATATTGAACATATATATACTGTAAAATGTGCAAATATATAATATAATTAATATATAATATTTTATATTTTCTTAAGTAATCATATGATATATTTTTATTATGTAGACATGTAGTTGAATAAAAATTTATACGTTATATAACATACTTTTTCTATAATATTATATGCATTATGTATTTACACAAATTTATATGTACTTTTTAACATAATTTATTTACTTTGTAAAATATATTTGCATATTTTGAGCTTATAAATATTTTTTATATTCCATAAGTTATAAAAAATATAAACTATAAATATTATTTTTAAAATAAAATGTGAGTAAAATTTTAAATAACTAAAAATAGTTTTGGGGAGATAATTTAATAAAACATATTTTCAGAAAGTAGAATAAAAAAGTTGATAGGAATGTATTTTGTGTTAATTTAAAGTAATATTTTGCTTTCTTTTTTGTCAAAATGCTCCTAATCAAATGTTATACTGCAACATTAGCCTATAATGGATTGATGAAGTGAAAAAGAAGCCAAAAACAATATGTGGACAGATTAGAAGGAAGAGTTACGCATGTCCACGTCTAGCCTTGTGGGAATATGGCTGTAAAAAGGAAGGTTCACGACTCAGTTTTTGGAAAGATTTGAAGGTGATTGGTATATCTTTTGATGGTTTGAGATTATAATTGCTAGAGAAATTTCTTAAACACAATAATTTTACTTCCTTAAGTCTTTTAGTTTTAGTAGGAATTTACCTTTTTTCATGTGCAAAACCCATTTTTCTTGGAACTTGTCCTCGTTCTAGCTTCATGATCAAAGACTTAGGTTAATCGATCAATAATTAGGTGATGTTGATAAGAGTTTGCATCTAATGATTTTAGACACCTTATGACTAAGAACTTATTTCTTGCAAAATGATGAATGTCAAAAATTGGTGGACACAACCTAACTTGAGAGAAATTTTGAACCCATACACTCATAAATACTACATTTTTCTTCTCTCAAGAGATAATGCTTTATGGTTTGTCTTCCTAGAACTTGTATTGAATCATGTCGAGGCCACATCTTTATGCATACACTTGAAAATGATAAAAGCATTAGGATAAAATCA
The DNA here is from genome assembly GCF_000512975.1 of Sesamum indicum. Classification (NCBI taxonomy): domain Eukaryota; kingdom Viridiplantae; phylum Streptophyta; class Magnoliopsida; order Lamiales; family Pedaliaceae; genus Sesamum; species Sesamum indicum. Next base: position 12,957,271 of record NC_026152.1, read on the forward strand.
TTTTAGCTTAAAAGACCACCTACATACATTTTTCCCTTAGTGAACTCATTTGAGCCTTATAAGCCTTAATTCCTTATCATGCAACCCCAATTATGAACAGATTCTACCATCCTTTTTATTATCTCTTGCTTGGCCCTTCAAGGGACTAATAGAGCATCAAAGAAGCAAGGATGTATTTTAAGTATGGACTTTAATATTAAGTGTGGAGATTTCTCATCTATTTTGATTGTAATTTGTGCCAAGGAAATTTATTAGCTAATATGTCATATGATGATTCTATGCTTTATTGCAAAATAGACAAAGAAAGAAAGAAATACGTGGCAAAAAGAAAAGGAAAAAAAATGCCATTGAAAAAACCAAGAAAAAAAAAAAAGAGAGAAAAAAATCGAGGAAGGCAAGAAAAAGAAGAAAAAGAATATTCATTCTCTAAAAGAAAGACATAATTCAAGTGGTGAGAAGTGGGACATGAAATTAGGGCATGAGAGGAATATATTTTGAGAAGTTTGAATTCTTACATCTATTACTTGGTGCTCAATTCTAGTTACTTGATTTTTACCTCATTTTTTTTAAAAATTCGATCTTACTCTCAAGCCAAAGCCCCATACAACCAAAATATAAGGTCTCTTGATTCAAGTGTGTGGATATCTGTAAATGGTGGAGATATTTGGTGTATAATCAAGCTTATGTTGAAATATTTTCATAAAAAGCATTTGAGTGAAACATTTAACCAAAATACTTGAGTGATTGGGAGGTATGAGAGAATAATCCACTGATTTTCCAAAAATATAGGGATAAGTAAGAAGGGTTTTTTGTCTTATCAATGTCAAGTTATTTTGTCAATTGTATTTTGGTTACCTTTTATATTTTAAGAATATGTAAATGAGACAAAATGCATAATTCAGGATCCAAAATGTATTTAACCCTTACAAAAATATTGAAAAACCAAAGTAAATTAATGACAAGGTAGATTCAATCACAATATTATCTTTAAATATAAATGAAAATAATCAAAACATTTAATCGAAAGTGATTCATTTTTATGGAATGTGCAAAAAACTATTAACAACGTACGCCATAGTAATAATTATTCACCCATGGGAGAAAATAGAGAAGTTTGCTGTTTGTCATTTCAAGAAACGGGGGGGGGTTTTTAAA
>NC_026152.1:12958452-12969819 GCF_000512975.1 Sesamum indicum
AAAGTTGAGCAGGACATGAGTGTTGGTGTAATCAATAAAGGGTGGTGATAGGGCTAAGGTTTTAGGGGACAGGAAATGTCGTGATTAGGATCAACTTTATAGACTAAAACCATAATTAATTAAAACAAACCCTCCTCGGTTTAGTCATAATTATTAACTCATCTTCTCTTCTTCAACAACTACTCCTTTTTCTTTCAGTCAGAAATTGTAACGAATTGAATTTCTTGGGCAGCTGAGAGAGAAATAAAGGGGCCATTTTCAGTCCAAAAGCAGCTACGTCTCGTATTTGCTCACTGCTCAACACTTTTGGTTGGGTGCTCATAATACACTTAAAGTGCTCATATATTAATAATGGAGTAGTGTAGCACCCATTCAGCACTCTCTCCTCTCGTTTGTCTGTCTTTTCACTGCCCATCACCCTATTTGGTGTGTATGAATGCTTGTTTCCTCACTATGTCTGGGATACTTTCGATTATATGGTTGTGAGTTGGATTTCATTTGATTGTAAAAGGGTTTTTTGTTCGATAATTTGTAATATCTCTATACTAGCTAGGGTGCTTGTAAGAATTATGTTTTTCCAAAAGTGCACGATTTTGGACAACGTGGATAAATGGTTAAAATGCAAAGTTGAGTGATGTTTGGAAGTAATAATTATAAGTAGGAAAAAGTTGATATCAAAGTGTTTTTTAGGAAAAAAATTATAAAAGGGATTTTTGTCCAATAATTTATAGATATCTCAATATTGGGGTGCTTGTAGGAATTATGTTTTTCCAAAAGTGTGCGATTTTAGACGTCGTGGATAAATGATTAAAATGTAAAGTCGAGTGATGTTTGGTAATAGTTATAAGTAGGAAGAAGTTGATATCAAAGTGCGGGTAAGAATTATTTTTTAGTATTACAATTTTGGCCATTTCACATTAAAATAGATTTTATTTTTTGTCCTGTAATTATACGTCTGTAGCACCAAATTATCAATCCAGGGCTAAATTTATCCAAAAAAATATAATTTATAAAATTATATTTTTGTAAAATATAATTATATTTGTAAAATTAAAAAATATAATTTGTAAAATTATATTATTGGTTTTACAACTATAAATCGGTAGCACATTTGGTAATCTAGTTTACTCTATCGACGCATTTAATCCTTACTTATTTGTGAAATGAGAAAATTATTTAATTAATGTAGAAAAATAAAAAAATTATAAAAAATGCTGTTCTGAAAGTTTTTTAAAAAATAGGTAGAACTGTTATCTCAAATAGCGGTTCTGCCATAAAAATAAACTATCCTGCTTGTATCGTATATTGAGCCAAAGTAAAACAATAATATAATATAAATGTAATATTTTTATTAATATTACGTACAAAAAATTAATAAAAATAATATTACATCTTTACTAATATCATGTACAAAAATTAACAACAATCATATTGTATGATTTTAATTAAAGTAACGATACCAAGCGATTTTTTTAAAATATAGTTATTATTAAAATGTATTTTAATCCAAAATAATATTTTAATTAATATAAATTTTAATATTTTATTAATATTGTGTAAAAAAAATTGATAAAAGTAATATTGCGTATTCATTAATATTGTGTACAAAAATTGACAGCAATCATATTGTGCCACTTTAATTATTCCAAGTAACTATACCAACTAATTTTTATAAAAAAAAGTAATTTATTATTAGAATATATTTTTATCAAAACAGTAATTTTTAATTTTAATTTTAAATTGACAAAAATAACATTGTATCTTTGTTAATGTCGTGTACAAAAATTGACAAACAATCATATTGTGTGACTTTAGTTAAAATAACAATACCAAGCAATTTTTTTAAAAAATAATTATTATTAAAATGTATTTTTATTCATATTGCGAACAAAACATTAGCAAAAGTAGTATTGCATGTTAATTAATCTTGTATACAAAAATTGACAATATTCATATTGCGTGACTTTAGTCGATGTGCAATTATTTTAAAAAAATTGCTTGGTGTCATTATAACTTCAAGTAAAGTCACGTAATATGATTGTTGTCAATTTTTTGTATACGATATTTATAAAGACACAATATTATTTTTGTCAATTTAAAATTTAAAATTATTTTTTTTGATAAAAATACATTCTAATAATAATTATTTTTTTTATAAAAGTTAGCCGATGTAGTTACTTCGAATAAAGTTGCACAATATAACTGTCAATTTTTGTACCAATATCAATAAACATGCAGTATTATTTTGTTAATTTTTTGTACACAATATTAATAAAAATATTAAAATTTATTATTAAATTAAAATATTCTTTTGAATAAAAATATATCCGAATAGTAATTATTTTTTTTTAGAAAAAATTTGTTTGGTATCATTACTTTAACTAAAGTCATACAATATAATTGTTGTTAAATTTTTATACACGACATTAATAAAATACAATATTACCTTTGTCAATTTTTTGTGCGCAATTTTTGCAAATACCACCAAAGGGACCTATGCCTTTGGAGACATAAAGTGGTCATTCAGATTGAAAAAATATAATGGTCTTTTTTTGGGAACATAAAACTTTATTTTGAAGGAGATTCTAGTCATTTCACTTGAAATAATAATAATAATAATTTATTTATTTAAAAAAAGTATATGAACATAAGTGGTGCAGGACCACAAATGGATAAGCATCAAAGTGGAACTTTGTCATTGGTCCCCTCTCCTTCGTACAAAGTACACAACCACTTTCATTATCATATCATATTATAATAATGGAATCGGGTAAATTGAGAGTCCATCTTGAATCGGGCCGGGTCGAATGACATGGGTATCGGGTAGGTTCAAAATCATTTTTAGAAGCGATCCGTATTTAGGACGAGTCTTGGGTTTTATTGTGCACCTGTTTTAATTTGAGTTGGATTCGGACCTAAACATAATTATTATTAATGTGAATATTCCCTAAAATTATTTAGTTAAGCCACAAGCTAGGCATATTAGTCTAGCCGACTAAGAGCCCTGCTAGTTCATCAGCAAGACGGATAAAACCTACAAGTAGGGCGGATAAAACCCACAAGAAAAGCCCACATGTTTATTTGCTACTTTACTAAACCGACAGATCCAAGAAATGAGTCCATCTCAGTCGGACACATCATCATACAACTTGGAGGACACGTCATGTAGCTTGCCAATACATTTGTACAGATCACCTTAAAAATATCTTCAGGTGGTTAAATCGGTAACAAATGAGTTGGGAAATCCACAAACAACTAATTTCTGGATTTTGGGGCAGATATGATAGGATTCATTCCAATTCACGGATCTCAGTCAATATTTACCCAAATCACAAACAATTTATTCTGGATGATAGCCAACTCGAAGGGCTTTCCTACACATATGACACTCCACGACAACTCTGTATTATACTCCTACATGCTTATAAATAGAGGACTTGTGCAGACATTTGGTAACATCATTCTTCCCCTCTAAAACTCTCACTTATTTTTTTATTTCTCTCTTGATTTTTATGCTATTTTGATCCTATATTTTGCACTTCACACGAATATTTATTACTCTCACATCATATCACCATTATTCTCATTTTATTTCAAGTTTTTCTTTTTATTTCTTCTTTAATCTGTTACTAACTTAAGCATCAAAGTAGTAACCTCTGTTTTACAGAGCTAGTCCTATGATAATCTTAGAATTTTCCTGAAAATCCTTCACCCTTGTGGTATGGTCAAATTTCTAATATGCATCAATTAATAATAAAAATTATTTTTTAAAATTTAAATCTGAGCTTTTGAATTTTTTTATTCACTTATTTGAAGACTATTATTTAAAATTAAGTATGGATAATACTTATATTTGAATTAATTTGGTACTCTTGCGATGATTTTTTTTCATAAATTACAAGTTCCTAAATGAAAAATGGTGGTATTTAACATTTTGTATTTCTAGTAAGATACCATTAATCCTGATATTACAATATACTAAAGATGAATTTAGCAATCCTAACTATGTATATATTTATCGATTATGTTATATTTAGTAGGACTAAGAACTAAGGCGAGCTGTATAATTATGAAACTTTTTTTTGAGTTGATCGATTACAATATTATATAAATTTCAATCATCATCAATTAATATATCAATTATCATATAATATATGTATATATATAATTAATCAACAATTACTATTATAGTAAATTAACGACTACTATATTATCAATCAAGACAAGTCGTTCTCCAATTCTTGATCCTATTCTACCAAACACGGCACTAGACTCGAAATAGATCTAGTATCACTGAAGAAGAATTCAATTATTCCCTGCATTACAAATGAATATAATTTAAAAATGACAGTAAATTAATATTACCAACTATGATAGAATAAAAACAATGTAAAATATTGAATTTGACCAGGGTTTAACCAATAATTCTCAAAATTTTATCATGATTCTTAGTTATGATCACAATATTTTACTATGATTAATATTTTTATCTCATCCGCTAAAACAATGACTAGTATATTACTATTCACTATATATATATATTTTTTTAATTTTCAATTATAATAATTAATTATAATAAAAGAATCTACTTTTATAATGTATTATCACTCATTATGGGCCCATTCTGCAATAAAGATTAAAAGAAAAGAGAGGTGTAATAAATTAAGTTATATTGACATTCTTTAATTAAATTTAATTATATAAATATGTCATATTGTTTATAAAATTATATGTATATTTCTAAAATATTTATATAATTAAACTTGTTATCAAAAAAATATTATCGTAATTTACCCTAAAAGTAACCTAATCACATAGAGAGGAATCAAGCCAAGTGTTAAAATGTTGTAATATTTAAAGTTCCATGCCCATCCAACTATGAATAATTAATTATTAATTATTAATATTCCGCCACCCCACCCCCACCGCCACCCTAAAAAAAAAAAAAAAAACAATTAAAAGGGTATCAACATTCCAATAGCAAAAAAACAATAATTCATTATTTAAATATTGATCTACTTTAATAATATTTTTTTTACTACAATAATTATTATTAATTACTCATAAATATTTATTATAAATAATCAGTATATTAGTTATTAAAAACGAAATATCATAACATAATCACAACTAATTCACTACAAAAAAATATTATTACCATTGATAATTCACTTTTATTTTTTTTAAAAAATATTACGGCGTGTGTCAAATGCGTATATTGAACGCTGAGTTATATATGAATTGTGTTGGTGATAAGTATAGCATTCATACAAGTCACATTCACAAGTAAGTAATCATATATTAAATCTATGTGACAAAATATCCCACCAACTCACCATCCTTAGCCACTAAGCAAAACATTAATATACCTTTTTAAAGCATTAATTCACTTTCAAAAATTAATGTGTCACAATCAAGTCAATACACTTTCCAAAGGGAACATACACATTTTTATTTTTAATTTAAATTTTATCACACTCAATTAATAAAAAATTTAAATATAATATAATTTATTAAATTATAGTACATCAATTAAATAACCAATATATTCTATTTATTTTACAATTGATTCGAATATAAATTATATTTATTATATAATTTATTGAGCTCGATTAGATGTTAATTACATGACTAATATATTATGCTCGTTTTATCATTGGTTAAAATTTCCCAACAAATACAACTACAAAATACGAAAAAGAAAAAAAATATCATTTTTCATTGATTTTCACACAAAAAAATTAAAAAAAAAAGACCCTTTAATTTTAGGTCCACAATATGAAATGAAAAATGAGTAAAAAAATACAAGAAAAAATAGGGGAATTAAAGAGCAGGACCATGAAAGTATTTAAAATGAGTTATATATTGGAGTACGAATATTACCTACCACCACAAAAAAATATATCTCTTTTTTTTGGTTCTTGAAATTCTAAAATGGAGTAGAATATTTTAATTCTTCTCCTTTTATTTATTTATTTATTTTGGCTTACACATTCGGACTCCAAAGACTCCATAAACGCGAACTGAAAATTCCCATGACGTCCGGCAGCACTTTTCTGGCCAGCCCCTTGTGGTTGCGGACAACCACCGCCGGCGCCGCAGTAGCCAAGGCATCCTCCGGTTCTGCTCCCCTACCACCGTCCTCCGCCGCCAACACATCCTCCGTGCCCAGCTCAGTCTCCGGCGGGGGGACAAGATCATCGAGACTTTCTTGATTCTTCTGCTGCGGCGGGAATTCAAGAACGCGGCTACCAGTACCGTCGGCGGTTACTCCTCTCTCATTTTTCCGGCGGCCCGTTTTATCTTTCTTCCTATTCTTGGCATTGCCGGGAGCACTGACCTTGTTGAACTGCTCGGAGTTGGTGAGGTGCTCCTCGAAAGCTTCAATGGCCTGGTGAATGAGCTCGCGGTTGGGGGAGGAGTCCCACCTGAACCAGAAGCTAGTGTAGCAGTGGAAGCAATCGCAGTCGAAAAGGGCCGGCGATTGACGGCCGTGGGAATCAATTAGAGACTGCTTCTTGGAGGGCTTCTTCGAAGGGTTTGAGGATTTGAGGGATCTTGTGATCATATAGGCAAGAACTTGACGGTCTTCGAGAGAGAGAACTGAAATCAGAGTGAGAATGGCGGCGGGTAAGAGATTGAGTACAGGGAAAGGGTCTTTGGTTGGAGAAGAAGAAGAGGAAGAAGAAGAAATGAAGGGATGGACTTTGTTTCTCATCTTCATGCTTTGGTTGGTTTTGTGGGTGAAGAAAAAATGAGAGAGTTGTGTGCAAATTTTGAAGCTTAGGGTAATAATATGACAAAGGAAAATCTCTCTCCTCTCTCTCTCGTTCTTGTTTTTGTATTTTTTTTTTTAAATTTTAAAGTTAAAAGAGAAGAAGAAAAAGAAAAAGAAAAGGTGAAATGGAATTGTTAGGTGGGGTAGGGTTGAAGAGGGAAGAAGGGAAGGGTAGTCTAAGTGTTTCTTTTGTTGAGTAATTATTTATTTTATCATTTAGGATAAATTACAATCATCTTTCTTAATATATGATATAATTATAAATATTTTTTTATTATTTAAAAAATTACAAATGTAATTTTAACGTTCATCTAACAACAAGCCTGTTCTATTAAGTTTTCATTTAATTTTTGTAGTGAACTGATCAAAATATCCTTTTGAATTATAAATTAATTTTTTTATACATATTTTATAATTCTTTAAAATATTTTTATGAGCTAATATCCCTATAGATTATTTATTTTATCCACCCTCAATTTTTTATATTTTAAAAATATATTTTTTATTTTTTTAAAAAATGCAGTAAAGATAAAATAGTAATATCTACTCCACTATTTAGGGACTACATAATTATTTTTTAATTGAGGGGGTATTTATAATTTTTTAAATAATGAGAAGGTATTCTTAATTATTTCAGAAAAATAGTTGTAATTTACCCTATTATTTGATATATTTAGAGAAAGTTGGTTGAATTCAAATTGTCAATTAACAATAAATATATGAAGATTTAAATGTTGCTGAAGTTCAAGTGGAATTTGGTCGAGTCCATTCAAAATGGACATGGTTAATAATTAAATTAAATTCAAGCGCAATTTCCAGAGTTGATTATAACAATTTCACAAACTTGAACAACATGTGATGTTGAGTTGAATTTGATTGGTTTTACAGTTCTGCTCATTTATTTGATGTACAAAATTAAAATAGTCTTTTGTAGGAGTCTACGTGGTGGGGAAAAATTTTCTATCCCACAATGTAGAGTTTTTTTATTTTTAATTTCATTGATTATGGAATTTTTATTTTGATTATGTGATTTTAGAAAAATAGTAGTTTTGATTCCATAACACATTTTTGTTATATGTTTAATGAAAAATATTACGTGCTCCTTAAGTGCATGGATAGAAAGTGCTATTTTTTAAAAGTTAGGGACCAAAAATGAGAATTTCGTAATATATGGAACTGAAAATGTAAAGGCTCTAACGCCCACGTGCTATTTTCCGTTAAAATATATGATATAAAATATATTATGAGACCAAAAGTGCTACCTTTTAAAAGTTACGAGAATAAAAAATAAGAATCCTACAATCAATTGGACCAAAAATGAAAAGATCCTAAATTACAGGGTGAAAAATGCTATTTCCTGGTACGCGGTGCTAGTTAGGTAATTTTTTAGCCTAATCCAATACCAGTGATTTTAAAAATTTTAGCCCAAATTCAACGTAACAATCATAAAAATCATATTTTACCGTCTAATTGGGTTTGACAATTTCTTGTAGTTTTTAGTATAGAGTAAATTATGAAAATAATCAAATAAATTTCAAATTTTTTAGCTATTCTAAATTCATAAAAATTTTAATCTCAAAATGCATATTCTAAAATCACAGATAAAAACCTACATACCAAATAAATTAATCACATTTTATGAGTCTCTCAAATTTCAATAAACATTCTACAATATAAAACTATATACGTATCTGTTAGAAAAAGTGGCCCAAATCCGGAAGCCCACCCACATCAAGCCCATTACCACCTGCAGGCCCCAACCCGGTACCCGACCCGCTCCACTCTGCCCGACCCGGTTTGACTTATATATGTACCCCCTTATCCTCAAACCCTAATTAGTTCTCTCTCTCTCTTCATTCGGTTCCGCCGCTTCTTCCTTCTCTCTCCCTCTAAACCGAGATGTCCGTTCGGTCTTCCTCTCCCGTCTGTTTCCGGCGGTTTCTAAGGGCCAACCTAATGGCTCTTAGGAAACCGCCGAAACCGCCTAACAAACTATATCTCCGGATGATTTCTAGCCTATATATACGGAGGTCTCATTTCCCCTAAATCTCTCGGCCGAAAAAGGAAATCTGTTTTCTACTCGTGTTCTTCGTGATATCTACTGTGAGAGTGTTCTGTGTGAAGTAAGAGTGTCCGATCTTTGTGTTCGGGTCTTGGTTGGGTGCCGAGTGTTGTGGAGCAACCGTGAGGGCTTGCCGTGTGTGGTTGGGTACGGTATTTGTGACCGTGTCCCTTTAAGATTGGATCTGGCTCTATCTCCTGAGCCACATCCAAACAGTTGATTCGTTGTTCTATTTCTTCTGTTTCTTTGTTATATTCTGTTCTGTAATATTTGTTATTCTTTTGGCCTGTAATATTGAGGAGTTTCGTACTCCGTTCATCTGTAATAGTTGATAGGCTATTATTTGAAAGAAATACCACTGGAGGGTTATTCCCTACAGTGGTATCAGAGCCAGCATCTCTGACCCGTGGTGATCCTTGGTGGCGGTAACATTCGATAAACCCCTCCTCTGGTTTTTATTTCTCGCTCTTTCTGTTTACGGTTTTATATTACGTTTATACTGCTTACCCTGTTACTATCCCTGTTTACCGCGGCAAAAACCCCCTGATATCCCTCTTGGCCGGACCCCCGAGGTCGTCGGGTATCTAGACGGGACTCAGGCTGGTGAGCCCCGGCTTGTGCTAAATCTGCTATTTACTGTTGACATTTGTTTTCGATACCTGTAATTGCTGTTGTTGTTATTAACTGCATTTATCTTGGAAACCTGTGTGATATTTCTGAGGTTTATTTTTCTCATACATTCATCGACTACTGTTAGTTTCTTCTGTTGTACACTCTGCTGATTTAGGTTGAAATCTGAGTACCTTAATTGCTGTTATTCGGTAGTTGCTACTGTAAATTGTGTTTTCTGATTATTGCCCCAAAAATCTGCTTCTTTAAAATTTTTCTTGCTGTCGTGTTTCTTTCAAAATCGAACGAATTTTTCCAAAACTGTTTTTTCAAAAATGGCTGGTTACAGCCTTCAACCGTTTGACGGAAAAACCGATTTCTCGATTTGGCAACAAAAAATGAAAGGCATACTCATTCAACAAAAAGTTTTCAAAGCTATAGATGGTAGGTATGTTGAAACCATTTCTGAAGAAAAGAAGCAAGAAAACGATGAATTTGCATATTCTTCTATTATATTAAATCTTTCTGATACTGTTTTACGAAAAGTAGGTAAACTAGAATCCTCAAAAGCCTTATGGGACAAATTAGAAGAATTATACACTGAAATCTCATTGCCTAACAAACTATTCTTGCTAGAAAAATTCTTCAGGTATAAACTCGATCTTTCTAAAAACATTGATGAAAACTTAGATGACTTCACTAAACTCATTCAAGATATTAAACTCACTGGTGATAAATATATAAATGAGTATTCCCCCATAGTACTTTTGAATGCCATACCCGAATCCTACTCAGATGTTAAGGCTGCCATTAAGTATGAAAGAGATAGTGTCAATCTAGAAACAGTAGTAAATGGTTTAAAAAGTAAAGAATTAGACCTTAAGGTTAATAAACCCAGTCAGAACCAACATGAGATAAATGCTGTCAGAGGTAGGACTAAGTTTAGGAATTTTAATCCTAGATATAATAGTAGAAGTAGAAGTAGAAATAACTATAGTAGGAGTAAGTCTAGGTCAAGAGAAACCAGCCTTAAAAATGATAAGATAAAAGATAGACGGTGTTATAATTGTGGAATAAAAGGCCATTATATAAAAGACTGCAGAAAACCTAGACGTGAAAACAAAGACAGAAATTATGATGATAAAGACAGAACCAATAATGTGACTATTGAATCAAATGGGGAAGTTTTTACTGTGTATGAAGTGAACTCTGTAAATTCCTTTGACATGAATGAATGGTTGATTGATTCTGGCTGCACATTTCATATGAGTCCTTTCAAAGACATTTTTTCTAATTTGAGATATGAGCATGTTGGCTTTGTGTCCATGGCTAATGAGAAAAAATGCGAAATAAAAGGTCTGGGTGACATTTCGTTATGTTTTGAGGAAGGATATAAAATGATTTTGAAAAATGTCAGGTATGTCCCTGACTTAAGTCATAACTTGATATCATGTGCTGCATTAGAGGAAGAGGGATTAGAAGGTAGATGGGGCAAGGGCATAATGAAAGTGATGAAAGGATCCTTAGTCGTTTTTAAAGCTGAACGAAAACGAAATTTGTATATTTGCACTGCTACATATGAAAATATTGCTGCTTCTGCTCTTGAAAACAATAAAACCAATCTTTGGCATAAAAGGCTTGGTCACATCAGCATGAAGGGACTGGATTTTTTGAGAAAAGATGGAATTCTGAATGACTGTCTTGGAAAATTAGAATTTTGTGATGAATGTATTATGGGAAAGCATCATAGAGTCCATTTTCCTACATCCCCATCCCCAAACCCATCTATGTCTACTTGCATCTTAGATTATGTTCATGCGGATGTGTGGGGTCCTTCTAATGTGCCCACCCATGGTGGTAATCGATATTTTTTGTCAATTATTGATAACTACTCTCGTAAAGTGTTTGTTTTTCTGAT
>NC_026152.1:12971534-12972403 GCF_000512975.1 Sesamum indicum
GAAATGCAAAACAGATTCTCGGCATGAGCATTATTAGGGACAGAAAAACTTCTTCTATTCTCTTAAACCAGAAAACGTATCTTTTGGCTATCCTCAAAAAGTTTTCTATGGAAAATTCGAAACCCACTGCTGTTCCTTTGGCTGCTCATTTTCAACTTAGTAAAAGTCAATGCCCCCAATCTGAAAATGATATGCAAAAAATGAGTAAGATCCCCTACTCTAATGTGATTGGCTCTATTATGTTCCTAATGGTATGCACTAGACCTGATGTTGCCTATGCCATCAGTTGCTTGAGTAGATATATGTCAAATCCTGGCCCCCCTCATTGGGAAGCATTAAAATGGCTACTTAGATATTTGCGTGGCTTTTAAAGAAGCTCTATGGCTTAGTGGGCTTCTAAATGAAATTGGTTTCTTAAAAGAAAAACCTGTGATCTTCTCTGATAGTCAATCAGCAATTCAGCTATGTAAAAATCCCGTCTTTCATGATAGGACAAAACATATAGATGTCAGGTATCATTTCATTCGTGACATTGTCGGAAAAAATGAGATAAAACTAGAAAAGATTAGCTCAGATGAAAATCCTGCAGACATGGGTACAAAGTGCTTGCCTACCGAAAAATTCTGTAAGTGCGTAAAAATACTCTTATTAAATCCTGACTGATACCTCTGTACTGTTTAGTGTTGTTTATATTGCAGGTACAACTTTGGAGTATTTATTGGCAATGATGAGAAAACCAGATCCAAAAACCCCTGACCTATACCATTGGGTATTTGGTCCAAGGTGGGGTATGTTAGAAAAAGTGGCCCAAATCCGGAAGCCCACCCACATCAAGCCCATTACCACCTGCAGGCCCCAACCCGGTACCC
>NC_026152.1:12972599-13015587 GCF_000512975.1 Sesamum indicum
GAAACCGCCTAACAAACTATATCTCCGGATGATTTCTAGCCTATATATACGGAGGTCTCATTTCCCCTAAATCTCTCGGCCGAAAAAGGAAATCTGTTTTCTACTCGTGTTCTTCGTGATATCTACTGTGAGAGTGTTCTGTGTGAAGTAAGAGTGTCCGATCTCTGTGTTCGGGTCTTGGTTGGGTGCCGAGTGTTGTGGAGCAACCGTGAGGGCTTGCCGTGTGTGGTTGGGTACGGTATTTGTGACCGTGTCCCTTTAAGATTGGATCTGGCTCTATCTCCTGAGCCACATCCAAACAGTTGATTCGTTGTTCTATTTCTTCTGTTTCTTTGTTATATTCTGTAATATTTGTTATTCTTTTGGCCTGTAATATTGAGGAGTTTCGTACTCCGTTCATCTGTAATAGTTGATAGGCTATTATTTGAAAGAAATACCACTGGAGGGTTATTCCCTACAGTATCAACTATTAACTAATTTACGAGCTTTCGATGTATTATAATTTCATAAATTTCAAACCTACAACATAAAAAAGAATAAATATTACCAAAAGTTCTTATTCGATCATTGCCTCTTAGATCCAATCACAACATAATAAAAAAATAATCCAATTTAATCATCAGCGTAACAAAAGATGCATTTCAATAACGAAATAACTACAATATTCTAACATTCTACCATAGTTACAAAACAATGAAATATAATTTATTACAACAATTACTTACTATACGATCATACAGATCAAAGCATAAATCTAATCACATAAAAATTATTTCCCCATAAATACGTATCATTATCATTAGACATAAAATAAAATTTAAAGCATATGAAGAGCCACTGTACGCCTTCGACCTATTCTCAAACTTTAAATAGGTAGGATGACGGGTCTGCTTTGTTGAGACGCACCAAAACTTAGACCCCACAAAGGGTGTTAGTCGATAAAGACTGCAGGACGGTGGTCATGGAAGTCGAAATCCGCTAAGGTGTGTGTACCACTTCCTGAATCAACTAGCCCTGAAAATAGATGGCATTGAAGTGCACGACTTATACATTTCTCTTACAACAATAAATTAAATCATACCAACAATAAATCAAAAAATTTCTAGACAGATTTTCATAATATTTGGTATGAATAATTTTAGTTGCCCATTGTAGAGATTTTCCCAGCAACGCAGGTTCTTCGCTAAAGATAGCAAGAGCAACAAAATATCTTGTAGGAATTTGGCTACTAAAAAAATGCTGCCAACCTAATAAACTATTGACAACACTATATTTTGGTGGTTGTTGATTGATGTTTTTGCTACAAATCGTTGTGGTTTCTCTTTTCGAACAGATTTATTTGCTGTTATTTCTACAAATTGTTGCCGAATAAATTATATATGAATGATGTTACTTAATGGAAAACACTATTTATTGCAAAAACTTTAATTTTTTTTGTAGTAAAATGATTGTCGATAAATAGTTTTTGGCAATAGTGGATTTTTTGGTTGCCAGAATGACACTATATGTCCACAGCAAAAATGATTTTGTAGTTACAAAATAGGGTTGATTATATTTAGATTCTCTTTAATAATGTTAAATTATACTTTTCTTCAAAAAAAATTTAAAATTTTGTTTACACCCATTCGAAAAAAAAATATTTACATCTGGCCCCTTTCGTCAGGGTTTGGACGAATGTTGACATTAAAAAAAAAACATTACATAAATTTTTAATTTTTCTGATTTAACATTCTCATGTATTTTATACTTATAAAGAGATAAATATAATATATATACATATATCCATATGGAGTGATGTTAATATCATTATATTTTTCTCTTCATAAATACAAAAGTATTACACAAAAACGTTAAATGAGAAGTAAAATTTAAAATTTATGCAATTCTTTTTTGTTAATATCAGTATTTCTCGTTTAAATCTCAACAAAATAAAGTCAAGTGTAAACAGTGAAATTTTTGGAGGAAGTGTAACAGTAATTTTAAAATTTATCGAGAAAATTTAAGTGTAAATTAATCCTAGAAAATATTAAATGCCCACAATTTGCGAACAAATATATATCTAGGAGGAGGTGGGGTTGTGTTTTGCTCGAGAGTATAAGCTCTAGGTTTATTACATAAAGTTGCAAAGTCAGTTTCCAATTGAAACCTACATAAACTTTCCAAAAGTAAGCGTCCAAACTTTTACAATGGCTATCTTTTTTTTTTTTTTTTCAATCATAATAATTGACTATAATTAAACGTTATATTCTTCTAGTGCGTGCACTACGTGTATTGGTCAGGGTTATCGACCCAATATTTAATTTACTTTTAACAAAATCAAGATTTAACCATATGAGAATTAGCACGTAAAAACAGAACTTCTTTTAATCCTACTGAATGATGTGAAAACAATGACTAATGCTATATTTTTCCTAGTGCGTGCACTATGCATATTGGCCAGGTCCTCAGACCTTATATTTAACTTATAGTTAGTCAGAATTAAAATTTAACCATATGAGAATCAACACATAAAAGTAGAATATTATTTAATCTTGTCGAATGATATTAAAACAATGACAGATGGCACACATCAAAGCATATATTCATAAACACAAAAACAAAGGAGACTAGTGGAGAATTATATATCTTTTTATCAACTTAGGATTTTGGTTCAATCTCAATCTTAATTAATCATAATATCCGAATTTATTACCAATGCCTATGCTAAATCTCATTAAATTTGAGCTGGCCCGGATGATTAGAATTTAAATATTTATAATTAAATAAACCAACCAAAAGGCGTTCATCTTCTACCTATTTAGTTTTATTTAATTTCTTGAGTTAAACTATTAGTAAAAATACTGATATTAGGACAATAGGCATCAAATAATTAACATTTAATTAGCAACCGACCATTACCTACTACTATCACTCGACGATAACTGCGAACCATAATTCTACCAAAATATTATTAAAATTCAGACAAGAAAACCTCAAAAACTAGGCACCTTTTGAGGTTGCCTTTTAATACTATATATATCTCATTAATTAATATCAACTCCATAACTTTACGTAGCATAAAGTTCAAACCGTTCTTATGGAATAAGAGAGAAGCAGACAACAGCAGAGCTGCCTAAATAAATTAAAAACGTACACAGAATATAATTGTAAAGATGAATGTGTTGCCTGCAACTCGATAAGTGTCGAACAAACCAAAATAATACTCCCTACTTTTGTTACCCCTGTCTTCCAATTTCTACGACCAATCTGGCCTTGTTTATTAAATTGAATTCGACTAGAAATTCAAGATTGTGCCCCGTTAATTTACACTACAAAAAATTATAATATTAATAACAAAAGATTAAGTAATAATTTTATTAAAAGTATATACTAAATAGTAATAATTGTTATACTACCCCTATATAATTATAATAATAATTCTACGTAAAGTTATCATTAAATACAATTAGTAATATATTTGTAGTAATAATAGTTATTTATTGTCTAATAATGACACGAATTGAATTTAAGGAGGCATTTCATTTTCAGTGATTGTCATCAGGCCAAGTCCAATAAATGTGAATTACATTCTCCGAGTCAAATCGTCTTCAATTTCTTACCGGCGATTACTTTTTGCCGTAGACATTTTTCGTTGACCACTAAACGTTAAGTGACATATCTGGCAATGTATCGACCAATTAAAAGAAAGTGTAGCTTGGAAGAAAAGTGTGATGTAAGCCACAAGCAAATTGACCAATGTTAAAACTTGATGTTTCACGGGCATCTATTTTCGATAGGAAACTCTCTCATGGAACATAGGAAACTGTTGATTGCTACGTATTTGATTATTGGTCCGAGTCTTACATAATTTGCACCCATGGTTAAGTAAAATTTGAACGGAATTCAAAAGCGGGACAAACACATTTCTTTTGTTTGACGGTGGAGTTTTTTACGTCGAAATAAGAATTTTGACCAAATGAGAATGAAGAAAAACTAAAAATCAAAATCTCATGCATTGCACGTATTGACAAAAAGGCCGGAAGTACGAGACTTTTCACTAAATAAATCAATCACTACTCGACGGGATCTTGCACCATTGCGGCAACCCTCCACCTCTTCTGCTGGTAGCACACTATTGAAAAAGCATTAGACTTTGGGCGTGATGGAAACATGATACGACAAAACCCACCCTGCGATTTATGTACTAATTCTAACAATGAAATTTGATTCCAAAGCCATAACAATTCAGAATCCATATACCTATCCACACCGAATTTTTTACCAGACTTGAAATGATTATAACGAGAAATCTGATTCGATCCAATTTACTATCTAGGTCAGGAAGATCCAACAAACACATAACATATGTTGCGTGATTGATTATGTTCAAACTGATGTGATAGATTAGCTAGGTTCAATCTGACCTGACTTGTGTAAGAATCCTCGTAACAAGTACAATCAGAATTTATCTTGATCCTACTAATTGTCCAAGCAATTAGTTAGTACAACCCATGACAGAAACTGAGCTCCTGCACGATCAATATATCATTTGCAAATTTATGAGAGCAAAGTCACAAGACAATTAATTCTAGGTGGTAAGAGACTATCACAAAACAACTCACAAGTGAACTCAAAAGAGAGACCATGCCATGTTCCACTCATCACATCAGTCAACCTTTTTATCTGAAGTTTGAGAGTTGCTGAAAGCTGCCGATGATGAACGCTTGTCTTCGGCCATCTTCAAGTGCAGTTCGTCCCTTTCCCTGAAATACCTCTCGAACGCCCTTGGGAGGAATCGAGGAATTAAGAAACACAACATATTCACAGCGAAATAAGCCAGATTTGCGACCGCCAGACTCCTTCCGAACCAATACCAGCATACATCCTGAAAACACATGCAACATCAAGTGACCAGATGAATCAAATTACTTAATCAGCACAAGTATAGGTTGCACATAATAATGAAATATTTAAATATAGTTTGAATAAATTACAATGGAAAATTAATTATACTTTCATCGCACGTCAATATGTTGCAAATTCCTCTGATTATACGATTTTTAGTGTAATACATGATTGCAAAACTTGTGGTATAATTGCTCAAAGCCTAATTACTTATTAATTCATGCTACACTTCATATTTGCACCATGAACGAACGTAAAAGTAGTTGCCATATGCTCCTCACTCTTAGAAATAATACAGGGAACATTAAAATATAGAATTTTTTTTTAACTTTTAGTCCCATAAATATGAGGTAACAATTTAGTCCTGTACAATTTTTATTCCGTAACTTAAAAACTTCTCGAATTTAAGACAAAAATAACTAGAATTATTGAAAACATACGCCCAATAAAGCTGATTACATGCACTTTTTCAACTATTCCACCAAATTTCAATCATTGTTGTCCTCAACGTGCGAAAATACACGACTAAAATTATCACCATGAATACTTGCCCTTACCAGATAAAAATCGATTTTCTCAAAAAATATATGTACATAGCGATTATCTAATTAATTGTATGATTCTGTACATTGAGTAACCTTTAATTATATACGAGATGGTATTTAATTGAAGCATTAAAAACAACACATATTATTATGCAAAAGAGGGAGGTGAGAGAGATTAAGCATTACAGGCAGTTGAGCATTCGCAGGCAAGGTTTTGTTGATCCACACATCCTTCGTCCAATCAAGAATCACGAAAATCCTACGAACTGTATAAAGCAACGGCACCAGGGCTCTCACCGGCGGCGAAAACAGCGACAGCCCACTAATTATGTTCTCCGTCAGGATCTGAAACGACAGCAGGAAGAGATGCGGCGTCGCCGACCGCACGGCGTGGTCGTCCCCTCTCGCGAATCCGCCCAACACGTACGCCAACGGCAAGAACAGCCCCACGGCGGTGCCGACCACCACGTACAGTCTGAACACCCTGCTGCCCTGGAATATCTCCGGGGACTCATTGCTGATCTTTCCCAGCGACGGAAACACAAACCTGGAAAGCATAAGGACGTAGGCGGAGGCGAACGCCGGGAAGAGGAGGTCGACGAGGGGGACAAGGCCGCTGGCTGAAAACACCATGATGAAAGCCACTAGCTGCAATTCGATTACGCGGAGGGAGCCCATCACTCCACCTAACGCTGGTGTCGCCGCCTGCTGCTGCTGGTTGCCCGACGGCGGAGATGCGGCGAGGGACACGCCGGACATTCTTGCGTGGTGGTTATTATATCCAGAGAAATTAACTGCAAGGAGTAAACAAATTGAGCAACATGAGTTAGGTACATAGAGAAATCTTCATTTTCTTTCCAAATGAACACTAAGACCAAATCACCATTACCGAATCCTTTGAAACAGAGCAAGAGAAGTAGGAATTCTACGTATAGATACAGTAGAAATACAGGGGAATATGGATTGAGGAAGCAAGAACAGCAACAAGAGTATCAGTTATGCAGCACCGAGAGAGAAGTTTAATGTTGTCTGAGAAAGTAGCACGTGTAGCATTCACAGAGGATCATGTGTACCTTGATACACGTGGCTTCACATAAAACAGACACGAGTGCTTTCTACGAGGTTGGACAAGAATATGGGTTGGGCTTCTCTTTCTGTTGTCACAAAGAGGATGACAGCAAGTCCATTTCTCCATTTGGGTTGAATTCAGCCCTAAACCACTAAGGAAGTGCCTAATGTTTGTAAAACTTTTGAACCTTTGGGCTTTACTATGCATCAAACCCAATAGATTTCTTTGTCCTGGAAATTTTATCGAAATCAAGTTTTGTTGAATGGAAATAATTATATAAAAATATAAAATACTTATGATATGATTGTTTACGCTCTTTAAATTGTGTATCAACAATATAGTTAGCATATGTAATTAATTATATGATGGGTTCAAGTCTCGTCAGATTTATTTAAGTTAAATTTTTTTGACTTTTTTATTATCTAATAGTTAACATCGATATTCGATTTGAATATTAAAATAATTTCATATCCGAGTACAAATTTAAAGGATTAGTGGATGTAAGGGATTTTTTTAGTCCGTTCACTTGGCTCTCCTTCAATTTTGGTCCATTAATTATAATAATTATCACATTTTATACAATATATTTGAAAAATGCTTTAATTAAGCCCAATATAGGGTTGTATCAATAATTATCTTTTTTGAAGCTGATATATTGAGTTATATATTTTATTGTAATTTATAATACATTTTAAAGTGTGTAAGATCATTCATTATATGCATACATAGACGACGTGTCACGCAAGCTAGTATAAAATATAAATTCACAACTTGTTTTGAAAGAATCAGTATGGCCCAGGAACGCCGCCGAAGTGTGAAATAAAAATTGAATTTTTCTGAAAAGGGTTCAAAGGGGTGTTCCCTTTGAAATTCTCGCGCGTTCGGTGTTTGTAAAAAACATAATAACAAACATATAAGTATACTAGATATGTGGCTAAAGGATGAAATAAAAGCATAGAAATATACAACATGAAACTTTACCTTTTATTTCTATAGATGAGCAACAACGTGCGTTGTTTCCCTTTTCATTCCTCTTTCGTTCACTTTAGAATCTAAATTAGAACCTCTCTAATTTGTCTACACCACACTATGAAATATATATAGTTCTTTTTCTATTGCTAAAAAAACAAAGAATAAGAAGAAAAAACAACTCCAAACAAACACTATTATTTAGTGCTTTTGGAGTGTTTTATGTTCTAATTTGAATCAAATTCAATATAGAACAATAAGGAGAATATTTTGCGAGAGAATTGAGAGCCAAATTTTGTGGCTTATTGGTTAGACTAGGTTGGATATGTGTGTAATTTTGTATATTATATACAATTGAATTCAAAATCCAATAACTATCAAGTTTTGCCTACAAGACAACCTATACACATACATGCATATAACCTTCAACCATGATGAAATAAGCACTCCATCATGTTAATCATGGTGAGGAGTTTCAACTCCTTCTTAACTTGCTCCAACCTCCCTCAAATGTGCTTGTATTTCAAGTATGCATCGGGCTTGATTTAATCAAATTAAATCAAGTCCAACCAAAGTTCATTGACAATAATTAATTAAATTAATTTTAGCCCAACTAAGTCTAAAGATTCATTTAATCCAATTAAATAAATTTAAGCTCAAACACTAATTAATTGATCCAATTCATTAATTAAGCCAAACTTAATAAATTAATCCAATTAGTTTAAAGGTGTTAAGTCAAAAATTAATTAATCCGATCAATTAATTATTGAGCCATCCATCAAATGAATTATTAAATAAATGATCCAATCATTTATATATTCTCCTTAAATTAATTTAATTAGTTAAATTAATTTAATCTAATTAAATTAATTCATTTCTTCTCGAATTAATTTTACGAATTCCATAGTGATTTGTGTGCAGGTTCACTCCCAGCTAGACTTGAGCATTGTGTCCAATACAAATAATTAATAAAATTTAATTTAATTAATTATTTATAATTAACCATTAATCGGAAACGCCGGTCATCTTGGGTGGCTGTCTAGGAACGATCTATGGCACTAGAGACTAGGTAAACGTTGGCGTGAACATTTAGGCTCTCGAGTTCCATACAAGTCCGATCCTTCCGTCGATCATCTCCCGGCTTTAGTTTAGGGCATGAAATTGGGCGTCGGTTCCCATCCTGGACCAGACAATTATGCTGAATATTTGAGATGCATTTATTCTATTGATCGATAAAGAAAATCATTCTATTCGACCAATCGCTATGACCATAGACTTAGAGAGTCTAAACCATCTCAGAGTGCATAGGAGATACATCTTTGATATACTGATAGGAGACAGATTCTATCTTGAAATCCACCGTCCTCACTACATACTCCGACTACACTGGACAAAATTTATAACGACCACATCGAAGACACAATCATCTTTTGTCAGATCCAAAATATAGTCATCATATGCATGCGACTGCCATGATTCCTTAAGTCCAAGGACTAATCCTGTATTATCGAAGTCGGGAATTCAAGTCATATCGACCAAGTCTCTAAGATTTTCATATGACGATTCCCGCTATTCAGTTCAATCAGTTAACAACCTTGTCAACTGATCTGGGTAAATTATATTTTTGATCTTATAAGTGGATCTCTTTTCAATTTTGATCCCATACTCTGGTCAATTCGCACATTGAGTCCCATATATGTTTTTTTTTTTTTTTCAATTTGAGTGCACAAGAGGGTTTTCTGTCAAGAGGCTAACGACAACTGCTATTTCCGTCAGTGCCACAGATGAGTGTTTATTACATTTATTAAGATAATATCACATTCATAAAGATTGCTAAATGGTTCTCAAAATCGCCAATTCAATTAGCTTTCTGATCTCCTATTCTAACATGTTTCTATGCAATTTGATCTTTATATATATATATAAGTGCTTATGTGGAAGAGAAAGATAAAAAAGAATATCTATTTTAAGTGCCAAGTCATTCTTTAGTGCCACATGAGACAAATTAAATCATGGACAAAATTAATGGACTAAAAAATATAATTACTCAAGAAAATAAGGCTGGCGTAGCCTTTAGTGCCATATGGGATAAAAAACCTCCAAATTTATTGGCATTTTCCGGAAAAAATTAAAAAAATTAAATCAGCCACTGGAGTACATAATTGAAGGAATTTTTCAATATAATATATAAATGTGACAATATCATAATTAATAGATTAAAATTGAACAAGATCCAAGTTAATGGACTAAAAACATTTTTTTCCCTGAAATAAATTCCAGTGGATTGATATAAGAAAGATATTTGTGAACGTATAGTCACTACCCAATCTAATAGACGAATTATGCTCGTTTAAATATATATATATATATATTATTCAAATTTAATAGAAATTTCACTAATGTAAAAAATTGTTTTTGAGTTTAAATTGTTAGGTTCAGTAAAATTTTTGTTTGGATCCACAAAAAAACGAATTTATTTTTGTCTACATTTTAATAGCTATATATATAGGTTAAGAGTCGTCGTAAATAATTATTATTAATCATGAGTAAATAAAATTATACAAAAATTTAGTTTATCCATTACAAAAAAATCTTTTATTATGACTCTTAGTTGTAGCAAATATTTTAATCACCTTCATAAAAGCACAACCAACTACTGTTGTGTTACCATGATTAACAATTATTTACTATGATTATTTATTTAAATTATATTAATTAATTATGATTAAATATTATATGTATTGGAGTGATTATAAATTTCAATGAGAAAATCAGTAACTGAAGCAACTTTACGTTCCTCCCTTCCAAATCAACAATTTTATGATTTCATTTTCCGACCTTAATTGGCCTAATTAATTATTCTTATTATCATTAATTAAGAATAATTGACCCTTTTTAAGTAATTTAAGATATCTCAACTTTCCTTTTTACTTAAATTATTTAAAGTGTATATAATATTAATAATCTTGGAGAGTGCCAATAAAGTAACTAGAAATGAATTAAAGAATATCAAAATAATAATTAAGTACTACAAACATATATTATATATATATACTCTCCATGAAATAATTACATTTCCACATCTATACTTTTCTTGTCCATAGTATAAAGATATAATATCTCCATCTTTGGCTAAAATACCAAAACGCCCATCAAATATACATATTTCCATTTCCAATACTCAAAGATAGACATCTCCCTTTTATTAGGAAACCATATAAACAATTAATTTTTCTTTTCAATCATATTATTTTTAAAACCCTAAAAAATTGCAATTTTCTTGCTACATTAAAGAGCTCATGCCAATACAAATACACAACTACCAACCCTTATCATACACTTATCATGTACTTTATATATATATATATATATAACTTTACATAAAAGCCATCAACATAAACACAAGATCATGGCCATTAAAACCCAAAATCTCCTCTCTTGATATCTACTATATATATATATACTATACATTATTAATTAATTTTTTTATAATATCCCGATCTGTAAAATTTTTTGAACCATCTCGTGTCTTTATAAGCACCAAGTGCGTGTATATATATATTTTTATAAAATTGACTTGTGTGTGGATGGAAGGTTTGGCATAAGATGAAATATATAAATATTATGGCCTAATTATAACATAGATT
The DNA here is from genome assembly GCF_000512975.1 of Sesamum indicum. Lineage (NCBI taxonomy): Eukaryota > Viridiplantae > Streptophyta > Magnoliopsida > Lamiales > Pedaliaceae > Sesamum > Sesamum indicum. The sequence goes on from NC_026152.1 coordinate 12,983,714, forward strand.
AAATAATTGCGTGGCACGTTAACTATATATTGGGAGGGAGTTGAAATTCAAGAAATGCGTATTTTTGCATGTGTGTATGTATGCAATATCGCACTTCCACTGACCACATATACATAGAGAGGAAAAAAAGCAAGTTTTTGCAAAACAGCAACGAGGGCATATATAGCTATCTCTCTCTCTCTCTCTCTCTCTCTATATATATATATATATATCATATTTGTCATAGTGAAAACCTCCAAATTGTCTCCTAGAGGACAACCATGGCTAAGGTATGACTCATACTAATTCTCTTGTCTATCAGAAGACAGCTCCAATGTCATTTTTTCGACATTATAGCTAGCCTGTGTTTCAGTGATTTCTGATATAATTCTGTTAGTTTCCTTGATGTTTTTTTCTTTAGAAACTTTGATCAATTTCTGAATCTTGTGAGATTATTTATGTAGGGTTTTTGGATTTTGATTGAAATAATATTTTGAGGAGCAGGGCGGAGCGGAGGCAGCTACGGGAACAGAACAATGCTGCATGCGAACATCATCAGAACCCAAATGAGGAGAACAGAAATAATCCCGACGGGATAATAGTTTTGGGTACTTATATTCATTGTGAAGGCTGTGGAAATCAAGTCCTCAAATGTCTTCGTGGATTCCAAGGTTTCTTACATATCACAATATATATATATATATAAATATTATAAATATAATTGTATTTTTAGTTCTATGATTATTTTATTTATTTGACATTTTAGTTCTATATCTTGTTAGAATTGTACATAAAATGGTCCTTAACCTTTTATACTTTTGCAATTTTACGACATATTTGGTAGAATTTTTTTGAAGTTGGTCAAAAAGTTGCATGTGCTAGTTAAAAATTGAGACAACACATTTTATTGGTTAAATTATGATAACGTGATAAATGGTAGTAGATGTAAAAAAAAAAAAAGAGGGGGCAATGCGGCTTGCTTGCTGTATTAGGCAAAATCAGCCAATAAAATGCATTTCCCCAATTTTTAATCGGCACATGACTGGGACATAATCAGTTCCCGACTAACTTTGAAATTTCCGGCTTGAAATCATGAAATGAGAAAATGTGAAGGACCATTTTGCAGTTCTAATAAATTACAGGACTAAGCGCCAACCATAATTATAGGACTAAAATACAATTAAACCTATATATATTCTCATATCAAGTCATCATTGGATTAATTAGATATATATATGGAGTTTGGATGAAGTTTTACTGATATAATTGTGGATTTTCTAATTTTCTTTTTAGGTGTTGAGGGGATTGAAATTGATAACAAGAATCATAAGGTGATAGTTAAGGGAAAAAGTGCTGATCCCATCAAAGTGTCGGAGAGGTTGAGGAAGAAAACTGGGAAGCATGTGGAACTAATTTCTCCTAAGCCTATGAAAGAAGAGATTAAGGAGGAGGAGAAACCTGAGGTACAATTGGTATAAATACTGTCTGAGAATTGGTAGATGTATATATGTAATGAGCCTAATTAAGTGGTTGTTTGACGCAAAATTTGATGTATTGTTTTTGCTTGTCATGATGCGGGCAGCCCCAGGTGATTGAGGTTGTCTTGAAAATTTATTTGCACTGTGAGGGCTGTGCCAAAGATGTGAAGCATTGCATCCATGACATGGAAGGTAAGATCGTTACCTTAGGTTATTGTTCTGTTTTTCACGAACTGATGAGCACCTTGTGTTGCGTTTAATATAGGTAAATTACATTGCTCTCTGAGATCAAATCTAATTACACAATCAGTCTTATCTTTTGCAAAATTATAAGTACACCTCTTATATATTGATATACATTAGTAAAAAAATATATAAATTATAAGGTCAAAAGAGGTAATTGGATGTAGAGGAGGCACACCATAAGCATATAAAACCTATCACACCATACAATCTCCCATACCACTATAAATACCAAAATACTAATTTTTTAATGGAAGACTACTATTCATTGACAAGACCCCTCCTTCTTGATTATTACACATTTTGCGGAAACAATATTTCACCTGGTGTAAAAATCCGTCGCGATAAAATCCCGATTTATTCCTTAGCAAAAAAACCTCAACCACATCATATATATTGCATTAACACCCCCCCCCCCCAAAGAGGTGCACCTCTAATTTAAAGAACATACTTGTTTAATTAGGTTTAACCTCATCGGGTGTTGCTGTAATTCACCCTTTAATATATCCACGTCGTGCATAGAAAATCTTTTGTTAAATAAACAGATGACACAATTTTATATATATGGCATGTGTTTATAAACACGAGATGTAATAGGATTTGTAATAAAAATTACAGTCTGTATAAATTACGGGTGTGTGTAGGAGTGCAAATTGTGGATCCAGATATGGAGAAGAATCTGGTGACGGTGAAGGGAACCATGGATGCGCAGAAGCTGGTGGAGTTCATCAGCAGGAGAGGGGGACGGCATGCGGAGATTGTGAAGCAAAGCAATCCTAAGGGAAGCAATAACGGTGAAATTGAAGGCAACAAGAACGAGACGCAAGAGGAGTGCTGCGTCGTCCATCACTATCCTACAGATCGACTTGTTTACGCGCCTCAGTTATTCAGCGACGAGAATCCTAATTCTTGTTCGGTCATGTGAAAGGTCTAGTTAAGGTTTCACTAAGAGGATGGATGAGGAGTTGGTTGAGGTTTTGTTGGACGTTGCTTCTTTTAGGATTTGGTGTGATCTCCAGCTCGTTTCATGCTAAGAAATGAGATGGTACAGCTTTTGTTTTAGGACAATTATGTAGGTAGTTAAAGTGCAGTTGTCTTTCTTTGTTGTGTGATGAGTGTTTATACGTATGGAACGAAGCTAGCTGAGTGGTGAACTTGGTGCTTTTTCCTTCTTATATACTGATGATGATTGATCTTCCTCTTGATGTATGTTGAGAGACTATGTTTATGTAGATATATCACAAAGTGGGCTTGCTCAAGTGGTAAGATTGGTGTTTGTGGGTTCAATTCATATAAATATGAATGTTTGTTTATTATAATAATTAGTTAAAAAGACACACTCCTAGCATGTGCAAATAGGATAATGTTTTTATTAAATTAATATTTTATTATCATAAGCTATATTCGGTTGTGTCAAGAGCCGCCATCCCCGCTTAGCCAGCTGGGCCGTATAAAAGGCTGCTAATCTCCGAAATCCAAGACCCATCTCCTCCTTCAATGCCCAACTTACTCCATGCTATCCAAAGCGTCCGTTGTTTTTTCATATTGTGCCACCAAATCATTGATTCAAGCGAGGATAACACCTAGTCCAAAATCTTGAAACATGACATGGCATACGTCGTAATAGATTGGACCGCCAACTGGGTTAGCACACCCTTCCTTGCTTGTGATACAAGCTTGAGTTCCACGTGTGTAGTCGTTGCCACACCCCACTCTCCATGGCGATATTTCGACTCACCACCATAGGGAATTTCTCCCAACTTGATTTCCTATCTCAAAGCTCACCCGCACAATTCTTTGTATTGCATTCAACCCATCCTCCTTTGCCTTGCAGAAAATGAGTGTGTCATCGATAAAGAATAGATGTGACACCTGAGGCACTCCATATCTAATCTCCAACCCACAAATCAGATTCCTCCTCTCCGCGTCTTGCAACATACAGCCAAAGGCTTCTACTTCTAGGAATAAATATGGTGACAGGGGGTCGCCTTGGCACAATCTGCATCAGCTAAAAAGTCTCATTATTCTATTTTATTTAATGTAATTTTTTGTAAAATGATCCAATCATTAATTGTTAATGGTCAATTAATGGTGCAGTCCAAAAGTAATCCTTTTGAATACCAAAATTGATGAATTTTTAACATAAAATAGCTGATGTAGGTCGCTCAAAATTAGGATTCCCGAATCGGGGTCGCTAGGTCGGGCAACCGGGTCGTGATCGCTGACTCCCTCTTTCAAGCTACCTGGAGCGGATCCTGAGAACATAGCAAACGTAAGACTAGCCGAGAAGCCCTCGCCGATAGCCCTCCGATGCTTAAGTCAGAAAGGATGGGATCGAAAATAAGATAATGGGATCGAGCTAGAACACAAATTGGCGGTAAAAGTAGGTAATCAAAACGTATTTAAAATACCATAAATGAGGGTATTTATACTGGTACGGTACCCTCTGTACGTGTTACACGTGGCTCCAGTGAAGGGGCGCCACGTCACCCTCTGTCGGACCTGCAGCCGCCGCTGCTGCAACTGCACAGTGGGCCCCGTCATGCGCAGTCATAGGTTCAGTCCTAGGCGGAGTGCTTGTGCCAAAAGTAGGGGGGTATTCTGGTAATTGTACAATTTCCCTCATCAATACCAAAATTAATTTAGTGACATAACCCTCTTATGAACATACACAAAAGTGAACATTTGTTTTCGAAACACAGGCCTCTATTCTGAAGAGACGTGGCATCCCATCTGCTGAGTCAGGTTGACTAAGAATAATTTAGTTATAATGCATATGCTTATATTCATAAGCTATCTAATCTCTTTTATATTTTTTTTTCGTAATTATTCGCATGTTTCTTTAATTTTATAATTTTTTATACAGTGTCTCCAAATAATTTTTTATTTTTTAAAATTTTCAAAAAATTAAAATATAATTAAGAAAAGAAACTTCAGTTCATGGTATAAAACGACATCGATCTTCTATCACACTTTTACATATATATCACGTCAACGTGCGACTAACGCTAATTCTTTTTAAGTAAATGATATTATAATTTCAGAAAAAGCATCTGTACGAGTAGATTACAAGAGATGTGTGATAGAAGATGATTAAGCATATTATTTGAATGAAAACTCCATTTAAAATGTGATATATATAAAGATATAAATGTCGTGGATTGAACTTTATTTTGGAAAATGATGTGAAAGGACTTCATTGTTAATAAAGCCTACGGAGTCTTTACAATCTTTGCTTGGCGTTCCGTCCAACGCGCATGCACTTCACTTCAATTATTTGGGAAAACAGCCAAAACCAACTCCACAAGGAAATGCACTCTCATCTACAATTCAATATTTTACTTTTACTTTTTCTTCTATCAGTGCTCTTTTTCCTTTCTAGATCAATTTTTTCGGTGAATGCTATTTTCATTACCAAAAAACAATAAGTTAGTAAATAGGATTAATAAGGGATAATTATATTTTCTTTCTTTAATATTTGGCGTAATTATATGTACATCCTTTATGGTTTGGGAAATTACATTTAGCTCATTTAAGGTTTACTTTCATCTAATAAATAAGTTTCCATTAGTTAAAATTTACTGAATTTGCTGATATTAACAAAAAAACAGAATATAAATTGAGCCATCGATTGACTTATTAATGACTTATTATAGGTCAAATAATTTTTTTTAAACTAAACTGCTCTTTTAATGATAAAAAAAACATGTAAAATACCGATTGTTATTGCCTCTTCAATTTTAGCTTTTTGAATCCATTGTACATTAACTTTTAAAGGGAAAATGGCATTTTCTCATATGAATTATGTGTCTACATTATCGAATTTTTTTTATATTAATTTATCATATCAATTTTGTGAAAATTTGCATTTTGCCATGTATGATCTTTTTTGTTAATTTTTTGCCCAAAAAACATGATATGTTGTTCATATATGAAAAATATTACATCACATAAATCTTAAATATCACATGTGCACTGCATGTGATGTTTTTTCGAGACTCGATAAAAAATAGCTATAAATGCAAAATGCAAATTTTTGTAAAAATTGAGATGGTAAGTTGACACAAAAAAAATGTTTAGATATCAAAATATAAAAATGGTCACAGTTTGAATGGCAAAACATAATTAATCCTAATGGGTATACCCCAAAAGGGATTGACCCAAGAAGAAATACTAAGCCCAAGAACAGGCCCTCCAGCCCAGGAGAGAGTCAACCTGCTCAGGTGGCCGGACTTAATCCAAGAAGGGAGCACCCTGCAATATGATTTGGCCCAAAGGGGAGGCCTACTAGGCTTAGCCCAAGAGGGAGCCCCCACCACCAGAGTTCATCCAAGGATGAAGCTTACCTCATCAAGCTTGACCCAAAAAGGAGGCCTAGTCTGAAGGTCTACTGTTCCATTCAAAGTCAGTCGGAAGGAAGGAATGTGTCCTCAAGGGGTTAGACTCTTTAGTCTAAAAAGACTCCCCACCAGGTAGGAGTCTTCACTAAGTAGGAGTCCCCCTTTCACTCGAAAACTTGCTGCCTAAGGAACGGATAATGTGCGACCTTATCCCCTCCTGAATCCCGCTTTCCTAGCCAGGCACGCGGACCCCCCTCCCCGAAACTCCTGATACAAAAGGACTTTCACTCTATAAATAGGGGAGGTACTCCTCAACAGACAGCCCCTTCCACACTGGAGAACCTCTCTTACTGCTTTCTGCTATTCTAATTTATGCTCTTGCATACGAAATTCTTACTTTTATCATAATTTTTCGTTATAATTTATATACAATTATCTATTCTTAAATTCGTGACTAATTTAAGCATCGGAGTGCGAACATTTTGTTTTGCACATTATCCTTCTCAAGAGCTTTCACTCAAGTAGCGCAAATTTGATATCAAGATCCAAAAACTCTGAATCTGTACTAAAATCACAAGCATCAAATCCATTTTTAATTTTGAGAATGTTCCACACGTAAACTGTATGTTGTTATATTTTTAAATTATAATTAAAATTAATTTAATAATATTTTTTAATAAAAAAAATACATTTCTATCATCCATTCGTACGACACCTATAGCTATATGTAACACATGAATGTTATAGCACATTTAGACTGACTAGGCAATCACTACTTTATGGGATTCTTTTTTAAATGTATATTTTATTTTTATTTTCAGGAAGAAGTAATTTTGAACTCATCTATTATAAAGAACAAAATTAAGATAGCTGTGAATAACATATACTATCGGATTTATTACAATTTTGATCCTATAATTATAATTGTTCAATATTTTTATTTTATAAAAAAAAACACAATTTTTTTTGAAAAATTCTAAATTTGGTTGAAGCTGACGCGTGCAAATCAATGTGCGTCTTAAATTTGAGATCCACATTGTGATTTTCCAGCCAATTTTTAAATTTCCTCCAAAATTTGTCCTCAAATCCTGAAATTTGCGAATATACTAGATCAAATCACAAGTTTCATTTTTTAAAAAATCAAAATACCAAACACTTATAATTACATAACCAAAATAACAACAACGGCGATACTGGTTAATATTTTCACATCTTTTACTTAGTTAAAACTGTTGCATGCATGTAGTCACTTGTGGAATGTACCTTCCTTAATTTGTCAACAAAAGAAAGGGGGATGAAAGTTCAAAACCATATGCTGAATAGTTGAAATCAAGAAACACAAGTGCAAAACCGGAGCACCTAAATTGATACATGAAATATATGTACATCCCCAATGGCCCATTTGCCTTTTAGTATTATTTGAATGCTTTATCAAAAAGCACACAAGTCTTTTGATCAACTTTTTTTACAATAAGAAAGTATGTGTAGAATCCCACCAAAATATCCTTCTTTTTCCACATCCCACTATATAAACATCCCTTCCATTCCATTCTATTGCTCTTCTTGTGGGATTTTCATATGAGAGAATATTTCTAAACATATGTAAATTCCCAAGAATTATTCAGTTTCCTTCAACACTATATACATATACTTGCCACTTTTCTTCTCATAAATTCATCAATGGAGGAGTGTAGTTCAATCAAAGAAGGAAAGATTCATCAAGCCATGAAAAACTACGAGAGGGCTAAGTTTCTTTATGGTTTCGTTCTCTATTCGCTTACGTCTCTCATCACTTGCGCGTTCGTTTCGTACAATTTCTGGTCCCCGTTCGTGAAGTACTCTTTATCTTCTTTTTCGGACGATATTTTCTTTCTATTCAATGCCAAATTCTTCTTCGTCGTGGGAAATCTCATCGTTTTTATCCTCATAGGAGAGTCAAAACTAAAACGACCTTTGTGTTCGTCTCCAGCTTCAGATATCTATGACGAGTACGTCGCAAGAACTCACACCAGCTACCGTAAGGTAATTAAGTCGGACAGATCCATGCAAACCCTAAATATTGAAAAGAAAAAGCATGGGAATGTTGAAGAGAGAATGTGCAATGAGGACAAGAAAAAGGAAATGAGAGTGTGCAAGAGTAGCATGCATCATGAAGAAAAGAAAAGGGAAATGAGAGTATGCAAAAGTGAAGGTGTGATAGTGATCAAGAAGGGAAAAACTAAGGGGAAAAAGGAGGAGGTTTATATGTCTAGAGATGAGTTAAACAAAAGAGTGGAAGCTTTCATTGCAAGAGTCAACAAGCAAAGGTTGCTTGAAGCAAATTTAGTACATCATATACATAATAGAGGTTGAAGATTGAGAGGATGGGGTTTATTTAATTTTAGGATGAGTGATATTTTGTACTTAGATGCTGAATTATTATATATAATTGTGAATTGTGTATGTTGGGAAATATGATTTTTAGTGCATGATTTTACTTTTTTTTCTTTTTCTTAAAGTGAAATTCGCCCCCTATATATATATATATATATATGGTTGTTGGTAGGTTAATGCAAATTCTTTTGTATTCAATTAACCACCCGAGGCTTAATAAACTATCATTTTAAAGCCTCGCAACTTGCAAATTTATAATCAATATAAAGCTAAAAACTTATTAGAGAATTAAAAAATTGTGGCACTTGAGATATCTAAATATGGATCCTTTTTGACATCTTTTCAGAAAGTATAACTCTTGAACCGAAAGTTGCAATCTTATGAGAATGTCTTTCTCTACTCAGATGTTTACAAGAGCAGCTAAAGAAAAATATATTTTCCCAAAAAAATTCTATTAATTGTTTGGACCTTTTATAAAAGCATAAAATAATTCTAAAAGTAAATTCCAAAAAAAAATAATAATAATGAAAATAAAATTATTAATATTTTCATGTGCGTGTGTCACATGGTCACATTTTTTAAAGTTGATTTGGGCTGAGCCCAGACCATAAACCATTGAAAGAATAAATAAAAAAACAAAAGAGATCAACTAACCCATCGTCTCAAAGAGCAGCCGATTGTTTTTTTTTTTTTTTTTCAAATTACCTTCATCTTTTTTGCCTATAAATATGAGTCTTAGTTTTGTGATTTTTTTTTATCAGGATCTCTCTTTTCTCTCAATAATTACATATGTTCTTTAATATGTAATGTCAATTTTTTTTATTATTATTTTTACGTTTCATATGTGAGTTTTTATATTAAATTTAATAAAATAGAAGTATTCTTTTGAGAAATTAGTTGTACTTATAATTATCTAATAAAATAAATAAATAATACATTGAATCAAACAAAAGATTACAATAATAAATTTATAACTAAGAGAAAGTAGTTAAAATTGAAGGTATCGGCATACGCACGGGACATATAATGAACAACGAAAGTCATAAATAAAATATTAAAATAAGATCATATTTCACGCCAATCGAGTTATTCGTGCACTTATACACCAACTAGTTGATACAAGTCAAAGTGTAAGTACTTTTGTGAGACTTTAAAATTTCTCTTCCAACAATGATTTCTTGCTTTTTTATACAAAAGCAAAGTTATGATCTCTCTAGCAAGTTTTCACAAAACACAAATTTGTGTCTCTTTAAACCTTGCATGCAACTCAAGAGAACGAGAGTAGAACAACACTTTTATGAAGTAGAAAGTGTTCTATATTTTTTAAGAAGACCTTAATAAATTTCAAACTCTTCAGAAAAGAATGAAAGAGATATAACTCTTTAAGGAAAAAGAGAGATAGGAGAGTGAAGGAGAGAAATAAAGATACACACACCTTTTTTTTTTTTTTTTTTTTTTGTTCTAAGCAACTTGCAAATAGCCAACCACTTTCTCTATATATAGAGGGAACTGTTTGCTTCAAGGGTAGGTGAGCTATACCCATGAAGATGCATGCCTCTAATCAAGGGGCTTTAATATATGATAGGTTCTTACCGTCCCTTGAGGGTATGTTGAGGCTTAACAAAAATTTGAACTGAAAATACTCTAGCTTTGGATTATTGATTGATTGATCCAATCAATTGATTTCAAGTCTATATCCAATATTTATATAATTCTTGGACCTAAGATTAATTAATCTAATTAATAAATCTCAAATTTTTAAATATTTAGTTAATTTAATTAATTAACACTTTGAGTATCCTATCATATTAGGACCTTAACTGAATAATCCAAATTATTCAAATAATTAATTAAACTCCTTTAAATCAATCCTCTCTCTTTCTTTCGAAATTAATTCAATAATTAGTTCCATCGAAAATTAATTTTCCACAATATCTTTACTGTTTTGTGTGACCTTATAAGCGGACCTTAACTTGACTTGAATTTATATTACATGTACAATTTAATTCGGCAACTAACTTACTCTAAAGTAATTGAATCATGTTTACTTTATTGCTCTTGATTAACTCATTAATTCTAAAGTACCCGCTACCATGGATGACCTTTTAGTTGTGTCCATGGGACTGAAGAATAGTAAATTGGTGTGAACCTTTAACTATGCATATCGTACAGATACGATCTTTCCATCAAGTCATCTACGGCATGAAATTCTAAATTGTTTCCCATACTTGACTTTGATGTCAACTCTTGACTATGTTTCTGATTAACACCATGAAAAACTATTTTTCTATTTGATTAACAGTTGTGGTCAGTGACGTTTAGAGATGAATACAACCCAGAGAACATAGGAGATTGCCATCATCTGGCAATGAATTTCTTCTTGGAATGCACCAACCTCCATATATGTTCTGACAATATTGGTGCAGAACTTTTGGCAACCACATAATAACGCAGTTAAATCAGTCAGGACCAAGATATAGCCGCCCCATACACAAGGCTACTGTAGTTCCTCAAGTTGGAAGACTAATTTCCATACAATTGCAACTAAAGAGTTTCAATTATACTGATCATGCCACACGAGCTTCCATACGACAACTCCTACAAGCCAATTCGGTGAACTTGACAATCAAGCACCCACTATAATGCATAGACTCATACATCTGTTTTCAATGAAACTTCACACTCATCACATGAGTGCATCACTTGGTTCAAGTCTATACAGAACTCCTTAATGTCAATTCTTGAGGGTTCTCAAATTTGAAATATTTCAAATCAACCCTCAAAAATTAGTTTCATGCTTGCCATCAAATACGCTACCCAATTTTATTGGTTTAGCTAGTCTATGTGCTCTACCAATGAACACAATAATAAGATATAATATAATATAAAAAATATGATCAAATAATAAATTATATTCATTATATTTAATATTATATCAAATAAGATCATTAACAGTAAATTTACAAAACAACCAACTTGACTTTTTGATTACCTACATTAATAAAAATTACATAAGGAACTTAAGTAATAATTTAAAGGGCAAAAGGCTTCGTCCCACAACTATAGGCCATTTTCGTTTTAGTCCCGTAAGTTTCTAGGGTTTCAATTTAGTCCCGTAAAATTGAAAAATTCGCAATTTCAGTCCAAATTTGGCCGGAAAAATTTGTAGGTCGCCGGAAAATCGCATGTGACTTTTAAAATTGGGGATTCGATCCTGATTGGCTGGAGAAGTTGATGTGGCACATATGTGGCGCATACGTGGAAATTAAAAAAAAAAATTGACTCATCTCAAAAGAATGGCAAAGGCGGAGGACGGCTTTTGTCGGATCTTTGCACAGAGGTGATCAAAATTGATGGGACTGGTCTCAAAAGATTCGCCAGAACGAGAGGCGTTCAACGATGGTCTTTCTAGCCGGTGGTTTGTTCAGACGAAGGAGAAAACGCCGGCAGAAGGTGCAGTCGCGGCGGACGACGACTGAGATCTTCAAAACGATGGATCTTTGCACCTAGTTGATGAAAATGGATGAGACTGGTCCCATTAGAACCGCAGTGAGGAGACGAATCCAATGGTACCAATCTGCAATCGTGGGTCGTCCTGTTGCCGGCGAATCGACGAGAATAATCCGCGGCGGTCAATTTCAAAGCTCAGTCGCTGTCGTGGTCGGATCGCAAAATTGGTTGAGGGGTTTTGTTCTCCTTACTATGGGTAATTGAATGGTATATGTGGTGGCTAGAAATTTCAAGTAACAGCGGGGAATTGAAGAGAGAAGGTGGCGGCGAATGGCGGGGGTTTCACAACTTTGATTTCCCATCAGTTTTTTTTTTTAATTTCCAAGTATGCGCCACATATGCGCCACATCAGCTTCTCCAGCCAATCAGAATCGAGCCCCCAATTTTAAAAGTCATATGCATCGTATGTGACTTTTTCCGGCGAGCCACAAAATTTTCCGGCCAAATTTGGACTGAAATTGTGAATTTTTCAGTTTTACGGGATCAAATTGAAACCCTAAAAACTTACGGGACTAAAACGAAAATGGCCTATAGCTGTGGGACGAAAATTGTCTTTTGCCCTAATTTAAATAAGAAGCTTGTAATAAGTAATAAGCTTAGATAATAATTTGAAGCCTTAGAATAATCTTTAAGAAAAATAAATATAAAAGCATTATTGAACTAATCTACTGAAAATTTAAAAGTAGAATAATAAAAGATTTTGAATAGTTTAAAAAATCTACTAACATATAATTAAATTAGGGGAATACAAGATAATTTTCATATCAAGCATTAACAAAAAATAAAGGGCTAGGGGGGTTAGCCCACTACCTCATCCGATAGCCCCAAATTGAGTCAAGTCAGTCTTAGATATGGGATTGATTCTAGATCAGTCCTGTGTCAGTTGTGCCCCAACTTACTGTGCAATTTGAAGTTTGTAATTATAAATTTGTAAAATATAAAATATTTGTATAATCAAATTTGACTCAAGAAATGTGGATTTAATCTCTCTTAAAAATAAACCTAAATATGAAAATTTCAATATGTCAACTAGACAAATTTTGGTTTCTTCGAGAGAGAGAGGGGCGGGGGGCGGGGGGCGGGGTTAGGCACAAACAACTCAGCCAGTAATTAGATTAAGCATTAACCAAAAAGCGTAAAAAATGAAGAGAATTATAATATTAAGTAGTCATGTCATATATTATATATATATATATATATATATATATATATCCTCAGCAGCCACTCTTCGTATTCGAAATGGCAAACCCACACACCTAACAACAGTATACAGAAAAGAGCAGCCTTTCGGAGATCTCAAGAGTCTACCCCCTCGACATCTCCGAAGTTTCTTTCCCCGTTTCTAATAGTATTTCAGTATCATATATAAATTTTAATTGCTGTTGCTGGTCAATCATAGAAAAGCGCATACAAAAAACCAATCTTGTTTTTGACATCAAATTTTTGGGAATCCAAGTTGAGATTATGGCTACTCTCTCTTCATCGAAGCATTGTTGTTCTTCATCATCAGTTTATTCCAGCTCTTCCTCTTTTGGGTTTCATCAGCCTCAGAGAAATATTCCATTTCCAGTGGTATCTCAGAAAAGATTGGGGTCAAAGAGTGTTTCTTGGCAATCCAAGTGCAGCCCTTCATCCAATGTGATTCTCATGCAAGATGGTTCGGTTTTGTTTTCCTTGAATTTGTTTACTTGTTTCTTTTTTTGAATTTATTGTCTAATTGTTTTGGATAAACTAGTGCAAAATCTTGACTTTTTGTTGTTCTTATGTTTTATGATTTTGGTGAATTCGTTATCTCTTCGTATATGTTTTTGGACTTGATGATTTTTTTTTTTTTTTTTGTTTTTTGTTTTTGGTGCTGATTTGCTGAAGTTGTGGTTTAAGATATTTTGGTCTCTTTAAATTGTCAGAACCCGGAAAAGGGGAAGGGGTAGATCTTTTATTACAGACTTCTGTGAAATTCCAGCATTCAATTAATAGCGCTATGACTGTAAATAAATCAACTGGAACCGAACACAATATTTTTATGTTTGTTTGAATTATTATTGAGCTCAGGAAACAGTGTTTGAGCTTGGTTTGATTATTTATTGAATCGAGGTCAAACGTGCTTTAATTGAATCAATAATGATTCGAGCTTGAGTAGTTTGATAGTTTCAGTTTGTATTCTTATTCTTAAAACGAATTGAAACAAGTTCAAACCAAGCTTGAAAGCTTATTGAATAAAATGTTATGTGCGAGTTTGGTTTGTAAATTTAAGGAAACGAGTTCAAAGAAACCTTTATTGATCGATTTCAATCAAGTATTGAGAACTTTGATTTGCTTTTCAGTCCTACATAGTCCTTCTGTTTGGTACACAATAAAAAAGGGGCAGAATTCTTGAACTTGATTGCGTTTATCCTTTCCTCGTTCTGATGTCAATAGATTCTATGGAAATGATGTCTTTTCTCTTTTGTTGTATTTTCCTTTTCAAGGTTTTATTTAGTGACTCTATCTTGGCATTGCCATCCTTAAATTTGTGTTCGCATTTGTGCTGTGTTATTTATATCATGGTACATGACATTCATGTTGTTATATCTAAAGAGCTGCTTAAATTCTTTAGGTGCTTTGGCGACTAAAAGGGTTGCAACTGATGAGGCTCCTCCGAGTAAATTAAAAGAGGGATTATTGTCAGTTACCCCTCCAGAGGAACACAAACAGCTGATGAATTTCGATACAAATGCCGACAAATCCACTGTCAGTATTACCGTTGTAGGGGCCTCTGGGGACCTCGCCAAGAAGAAAATATTTCCGGCTCTTTTTGCACTTTACTATGAGGATTGCCTTCCTGAGGTCTGCTTTGCATCCATGCTATACTTCTTCACTTTTAGTTGCACTGATTGTCTGAAATGAATGCTGTATTGGAGGATTTAGATGTGAAATTTTTCCTCAATAAGATGTACAATGATTTACTTCCATCAAAATGGAGCGATAATTTGCTTTTTTTGTATTGGTTTCAGCACTTCACTATCTTTGGGTATGCCCGTAGCAAGATGACTGATGCAGAATTAAGAAATATTGTTAGCAAGACGCTTACTTGCCGAATTGACAAGAGGTGATTCTTGTTTTTAATGACTACCTTCTTATGTCTTTATTACACTGGTCTGAGTAGTGAGTTCCCTTGGGTGACGATTCTTGTGATTTCATGTTTTATTCAGGGAAAATTGCAGCGAAAAGATGGAACAATTCCTTAAGAGATGTTTCTACCACTCTGGTCAATATGATTCCCAGCAAAACTTTGTGGAGCTTGATAAAAAACTTAAGGAGCATGAGGTACTAAGGAGTGAAGACAGTATCAATTTGTTCTAATATTTATTTGCTTATTGAGGTTTTATACCATTCCTACTCATTTTCGCTTGTTGGAGCCAAACTTTGTTGCGAGTTCTGGTAAATCTTTCTTGCATATTGCTTTAGATGATCCTATGTGCAACAAATTTGGTTTTTTCCTCTTTACTTTCCCCTTCCGTATTTGCTGAAACCTGAATATCCTTACTTTTAAATTTGCAACTTCTCATTAGTTTGAGTTGCAAATGATTAATAATTGGATGAATAAGCATTAACCTTTCAACTTGCACCTAGATATTACGAGGAATTCAACCGAATACTCAGCTAGTAACACTGTATAAGTTTATCCTTATGGAAGTAATGCCCGCAGAATTTTATTAGCATTTCATGAGACTCAAATTTATTGAGAAATTTCTTTACATTATATTGTGGAAGTCTCCAATGGGCTATAAATTCTGCTTATCTTGTGGAGGGTGGAAAACCTATCATTGTTATTAATATTCTTATGTGCTTGGTTTTTCTGTAGGCTGGAAGGGTTGCAAATCGACTTTTTTACTTATCGATCCCGCCAAACATATTTGTAGATGCTGTAAAATGTGCCAGCCTCTCTGCTTCTGCTGCTAATGGTTGGACTAGGGTCATCGTTGAGAAACCCTTTGGTCGGGATTCTGAATCCTCAGCTGCTTTAACTAGAGCTCTCAAGCAATACTTAGAGGAGGATCAAATTTTCAGGTAAGTTATTTTGGTTGGGCGTGATTGTGTTTACTTCCTTAAGTCGATCACGTAAATGGTTCAAGGGATTATTTAACCCTATGATTTGCTTTACAACGCTCCTCCTAATACAGGATAGATCATTATCTTGGAAAGGAGCTAGTGGAGAACCTTTCCGTCCTTCGCTTTTCCAACCTTATTTTTGAGCCCTTGTGGTCAAGGCAGTACATAAGAAATGTTCAACTGATATTCTCGGAGGACTTTGGTACTGAAGGAAGAGGAGGGTAATTCATCTTGTCAATTTGTTAAAGAATTCATTATACAGCACCCAAGTTTTTGCTTAGTAATCGTTTCTCTGTCCTGCCAGTTACTTCGATCATTACGGAATAATCAGAGACATAATGCAAAACCATCTGCTCCAAATACTAGCCCTCTTTGCCATGGAAACACCCGTTAGTTTGGATGCTGAAGATATCAGAAATGAAAAGGTTTCTCTCCTCTCCGTCAAGCTTAAAAATATACATGATCATGTATTTTCCTGGAGCATTGTGACAATTCTTGATTGACAACAGGTTAAAGTTTTGCGATCCATGAAGCCTATACGTATTGACGATGTGGTCATCGGGCAATACAAGAGTCACACGAAAGGAGGCGTCTCTTACCCCGGGTATACAGATGACAAAACTGTGCCTAAAGACAGTTTAACACCAACTTTTGCTGCCGCAGCACTTTTCATAGATAATGCAAGATGGGACGGGGTGCCCTTTCTAATGAAGGCTGGGAAAGCTTTACATAATAGGAGGTTAGCGAAAATTGGTATATAAGATGATTCAGTATCCTTGCATTATCTTCCCAAAACTTGACATATTCTGAACTTCTTTTTCGTATACATTACGGGTCTCAGGGCTGAAATACGGGTACAGTTTAGGCACGTTCCTGGCAATTTATACAATCGGAACTTTGGTACTGATCTCGACCGAGCGACAAATGAGCTCGTAATCCGTGTACAACCCGATGAAGCTATTTATCTGAAGATCAATAACAAAGTCCCAGGCCTGGGAATGAGATTGGACCGGAGTAATCTTAATCTACTATATAAAGCACGGTATTGTCTATTAATATTCATTTCAGCACCTGCACTTTAATCTGATTTTTCATGGAAATGACCGCTGAGACTTTTGAATCAAGTGATCTACTTTGGTACAATTTACATCAACTATTAAACTTCCCAGAGCTTTTTCTTTGACACTAGGATTTTTCTGCACCCATTCAAAAGAACCTGTTAATTATGAGAACTGGGGAAGCATGCATCAGTGCATGTATTATAATGAATTTGAAAAGGACTAGTTTTATGCTAAACGAACAGTGGTTTATCTCCTTTACTTCCAACTTGCGATTGTAACGAAAAAATAATAAAATCTGAAATGCATGTATGGTTGGAAAACTGCAATTACAGATCATTCTGTTCTCCATTGACACCTTAAATATTGAATTCTTCGCCAGAGTTAATGAATGCTTCTCGTGTTTTCCAGATACTCCAAGGAGATACCTGATGCATATGAGAGGCTTCTCCTAGATGCCGTTGAAGGTGAAAGGAGACTGTTCATCCGGAGTGATGAATTAGACGCTGCTTGGTCGCTCTTCACGCCCGTATTGAAGGAGCTCGAAGAGAAGAAGATAACCCCAGAATATTATCCTTATGGAAGTCGAGGGCCGGTCGGCGCCCATTACCTTGCAGCCAGATACAACGTTAAATGGGGTGATATAGGCGTTGATGAATGAAATCTCGTTTTTCTTTCTATCTCATACTGAGGAGTTCTTGGCTTCAATATTCTAGATTTAAAGGAGAGTCGATTTTATAAAATTCAGATTTAGGTCCTGGATTGGATGCTGATTCTTTCTTGAGCATCAGAATTATCTACTACTGTTTTCACTTTGATGTGAACAATTTTTATAACACCATTTGGACAATTCCAGGTAGCAGACATCCTCAGAACGAACATAGTGTTTGTCATTTATTGCTTTTCCAAAGGAAGCCCATATTCGAAGACAGAGAAGTTTGCTCATCGTGTGTGATTGATTGGGTTTGATCAGACCATAGATTTAGAATGAAATCTAGTGAACTTAAATGTAACCTTCATATTACAAGGTGGAAGGAACTTGGGATGGGTGTGTGGTTGCATGTATGTATGATCTGAATGTAAGATGTAATATTAGAGTAGATGTTAAGGAACTATTTCACATTGAGTTGAGGTTTGTGTTGAAAGAGAAGTTAAATAGAGAATATTAGTGATAAAAGAAACAAAAAAAGTAATAGCTTTAATATTATCACTAATTATGTGTAATAAATGACAAGATTTATTTTTTCATAATACTAAGTTTCATAATTTTAATAGATTGTAAAAATTGTCATTAGCAAGAATCAATAATAAATTACTACCACATAATTTAATATTAATGATAAAATAACATGCTATCAATTTTAAATTTGTCATTAAAAATAGATATTAAGTGGCAATTTAAACTTGCCACTAATAAAATTAGTAAAAAAAATTATGTATAAAGTTGTCAGTGTGGATAATTAGTGAAATATTAATAATAACAAGTTAGTCATAATGCATAGAGTGATAATTGTTTATTGTCGTTAGGAAGTTATAATAAATGCGTCATTAATTATCTTTAGTGATAACTGTATACACAATATTTTGTGGCTAATGCATCAACTGTCACATTAGCCTGTCGTTGCACAAAACCTAACCTTCAAAAATTGCCCAGTTACTTACAGTGGATTGAAATTTCTATTACAAATTTTATTATATTTTTTTATTACTATTATAAAAATAAATTATTTCTTACACTATAATCATTACAGTTTGAAAATAATAACAAATGGATACTATCTATCATTATTAAATAAAATTTATGTGAAAACTTATATTTTGAAAGAGGTTAATCAAAATTCGTGGTAATTTTGCGTGTAATCAAAATATTTGTCATAATTTTTAATTATATCTAATATTTTGACATTGCTTATAAAAGTATTAGACATAGTTGTTGGCAGGGATCTTCTGTCTCACTTTTTGATATCATATATTTATCATACTTGTTTGTTTTTACTTGTTCTGTTTTTTGCTATGGTGCAGGTGGTTTTTGAAGGATATCCAATTATGGGTATGGAGCGATCTGCTAAGGCAATTGGAGGGACCATGTAGGGGACATACGGTATAGACCACAATGGTATCAAGTGCTTTTCACTGTGTTATTTGGGGAACAATCAAATGATTTGGACGCAATCACTATGTTTGGTTTTATTTTTAACTTATTTTGGTGTGTTTTGTGGAAATAGAGAGAGAAAAATAAAGATAAATAAGTATGTATTAAAGATAGTGTGGATGTTTGAATTTATTTTTGAAGATAAGATAAAATAAGTATCATATGTTTGATGTTGTTTAATGAAAGACAAAAATTACTGTTCATTGTCAAATTATGTCTTTTTTATATATATTTATATATATATGTATGAGTATGTACATAATTTTTTTAGTTGTAGGGCCTATAATTAGTGTAAACTTATTTTGGCAAAAAACAAATGAGACACTGTTTCAAAATATCTCAAAACACCACCAAAACTTTCAAAACAAATCAAGACAAATATTGTCTATGTTTTGGCCCATCTCCGAGGTTTTGGCCAAAAATGAAACCAAACATTATGAATATTTTCTATGAAGTTTTGGGTTCATATTTGACCGGTACACGAGTGTGTGTTTAAAAAAAAAAAAAAGCACTTTTCAAGCTCAATTTTTTGTTCCCGCAATTAGTAGAATGACATCTTTGCTGATTTTACTTATCAGCAGCTGAGCTGATATGACGTGCAGTCTTTTAGAAATAAAACGTCGATAACATGTACCAAGAGAGAGAATGGTTATTTGGTCAATAAATGTGGTGGATATTAATTATAAAAACTGAAGTTAGATCTAACTACATAAACATCCTCTATTTTTTTTTTGAATAAATTACAAATAGACTCTCTGAGGGGTTGTCAATGTTGAATATGCCAAAGAAGTATATTCGTAAAGTCTTGAGAAGATTGCAATTTACGTCCCATAACTTACACCATTTATATTTTGATCCCATTGCAGATCCAGACCCATAAATCCAAAAAAAAATTGCAATGTACATCCCATTACCCATTTATGTTAAATTGTTAACGAAAAGAGCACAATTAGCATGTGAAATTGGGCCAGTTGGACATAAACGGTGTTAACATTTTTCGTACAAGGTCACAATCCCATTTCCATTTCTCATTTGCCATCTGCTAAAATAATTGTAATTCACATTCCATAACTTACCCCATTTGCTATTTTGATCCCATTATTTTACGACTTAGTAAATTTAGTCCCATAAGTCCAAAAAAGTTGCAACTTATGCCTCATTATCTATTTTCGTAAAATTGTAATTTTTTGGACTTATAGAACTAAAATTGTTGAGTCGTAAAATAATGAGACCACAATCGAAAAAGAGATAAGTTATAAGACGTAAATTACAATTTTCCCTAAAATTTCACTCCTAATAAGAATATACTTATAATTATTAACTATAACTTTAAAAAAAACATACTTATAATTTTGTAAAATAACAAAAAGTGTTTGTGTAATTATACCTATTATTCAAAAACATAAAAAAATATATATATATATTTATTTATTTATTCCCGGTTTCCTAATAGGAGGGTCTTCTTTTCCTATCCTTTTTAACGGGAAAGGAAGAAAGAAAATAGAATTGAAGTGATACCAAATGATGTGTGAACCACTTTAGTTTAAAAAGGGTAGGAATGTGTGCTGAAGGTGGGCAGCATTACACACATAGAGACATATAAACCCATCATCATCCCCACCTACCAACCAATTATACCACAATTCACATCTAATGTTTAAATTGCTGCAAGGGTATATTACACCCATTTTTTTTAATTTAGCATAATTATAAATATATTCTCGTATTGTTTAGAATATCACAAGTATTCTTTTGATTTTAATATCATTTAACAATAAGTTCATTCTATTAGTCTCTGTTAAATTTTTATCTGATTTTTGTGGTAAACTGACCAAAATGTCATTTTAGAATGAATTATAATTTTATATAGTTTTTAAAATTATTTTATGGACTAAAATATCATATGGATTATTCTCTGTACCCATTCTTAACTTTATAATATGTTTTAATTATTTTTTAAAAAATCTGTAAAGATAAAATAGTAAGTTTCACCTTACCCTCTGGGAGCTTATAAGTTTTATTTCCCTTTTTGATTGGGGTAGTTGTCATTGCATTATTAAATATAAGTTCTAATTACTTGATAAATTAAGTATACTATATGATTTTTTTTTTTTTGAGAATATACATATATACTATATTTCTATGGTTCATGTTATACATTACAAATTTTATACTATCAATAGAGTTCTCAAGAGTAATTTGTAGATATAAGTACATATAAGTATAATAAATGTTATATATATTTTAAATATTTTATAAGTTCATATATTTTACAATATAGTTTTAAAATTTATAAGATGTCAAATTTTATTTTAAAAATAAAATTTTAAAATAGTTAAAATAAGATTGTGGAGCTTATGAGATGTTAGTAATGATAAATAATTCATATGATAAAATTAAATTAAATAAATTGTTAAAATCTTGAGAGCTTTTAATAAAAAAAAAATGCTTTACACACAACACGCATGTATTTTACTAATATCAAGAAACAAGAAATTTAGAGCTTTTATTCAAAAAAAAAAAAAAATATTTCTTGATTATAATTTATGTCTTGTAACCCTACTACTACAGTCCTAATACTCCTCGGACGGAGGAGACTGCAATTCAAATAGGACAACTCCAGAGTCAGAGTCAGAGTCAGAGTGAGAGTGTGAGTCCTCATCGACATGAAACTCTTCTCTCCGCTAGTGCCTATATATACAACACCATCTATAGACACCAAAAAGCATCTACAGATAGAAAACATCTCTATCCTTTACCTTCAGCAAGTATTTTGACTACGTATCAAAATTCGAAATGGAGAAATCGGTGAAGAGCGCTGCCGCAGCACCTGTGAATATGCGTATTCCGTTTGAGCTTTGCTGCAACGAGTGTGGGCGGCAAACGTACAAAGGTGACAGATTTTGGGGTTTGAAAGAGAAAGTTGGAAAGGACTCGTGTTTTGGCGTAGAGATTTACAGGTTTCAGTTCCAATGTCCTTCCTGTCGTGCTGACTTTTTCATCAAATCGGATCCCGGGCGTTACGATTACATTGTGGAGTCGGGAGCAACTTTGGTTCCAAGGAAATTTTAGAATAAATAGATAGATTAAGGTAGATTGGGTTTAAAGAAAAGATGCCATTTTTCTTTTATGAGAATCACTAAAATCTTTGTTCCATCTATTTTTTTTTACTTGTTCATAGAATAATTTAATGAATTTTTATTGCTTTAATTTTAGTTGCAATTTTGCTTCGTAAACAGCTTCATGGATCTTGACGACAAGTTCTATGTTTTTAGTTGAAGAACTCTCTGGTTTGAGGTGTCTTCCCGTAAAACCAGTACAGAACTAAGCCTGAGATACTTGGGAGTAGACAAGTTAAGTGCCTCTTACTAGTAACTTTCTTTCTAGAGGGAAAGGATGAGTTCTGTGTGATTTCAACTATCGATTTACGTAGAATATAACATAGATTTCAACAATTAGTGAAAGAAAGTAAACGGCCTAGTCCCGTATTGATTTTTGTCTACACTTTTAACATATATGGACTAAAAATTTTGATAAATAATTATTGTTAATCATAGTTAAATAAACCAGATACAAAAACTCAAGTTATCTACTATAGAAAATATTTTTTTCCATAACTACAAATGTTTTTGTCATGACCTTTAGCCATGACAAATATTTACGCCACAATTATAAAAACTAAGACCAATAATTATTATGTGATCATAGTTAATGATTATTTATTTTTACTTACAATAATTAACTATAGTTGAATATTATATTTGTTGGAGCGTATGTGTAGCTTTGGCTGTTTGATGTATACTTTTGTGTGTACTCGTTAATATAGCAACCTTTATGTTTTTAATCGAGAAATGTTGGTAATTATTATATTTGTTGGTTCAGGTGCTAATGTTGTTGTTAACAACATGTTAACAACAGGGGAACTACTATGAAATCTGATGATTATTTATGTTTTTTTAATTGTTTTTGGACAATAAAGTTCAATCTAAAAATGACTATTTTTTTTAAATCACTATTAAAATTTAAAATACATTGAATTGACAGATTTTCAACAGTCATAAAGAATTGAAATGAAACTGAATTTAAAAATAGAGAAACACATTTACGATTCTATATATTTTACTATTATTTTTAGACGTACTTAATTTTTAGCCAATTTTGGCTGAAAATGATTATCGGAGTCCTGCCAGAAGGATAATATTCACAAAATTGAAAAATCATAAGACAATTTTGAAAATAAATAAAAAATACAAGAACAAAAATAATAGTAACCCCATATTATAGTTCCCAAATATCTTACAAAATGGTTTAAAAAATTAACTTATTTTCAAGAACATGAGGAATCGATGGCCCATTAAATTATTGGAGGGAACAATTAGATTAAAAATTACTTTTAATAAATTAATGGTTGATAATTATTACAAGGTAATAATGGGTTTCTGTGTGGGGTCTTTCCTTCAACGTCAAGACTCTTTCCTATTCAAGATAGCTTGAGAAAGACTTAAACCTGGTGACAAGTAACTCATCATAGGACAATCCAAAATATCCCTTTTGCTTGAGATATACTATTTCAATTATTATGATAAATAGTAGGGTAAATTACGACTACTTTTTCTGAATTTTGGTTTATTTATATAAATATTTTTATTTTTATTTTTGTAAAATAATAAACATGTCATAAAATTGTAATAATAATTTATATTGGCGTCTGCTCAGATGTAAAATCTCACATGTAACACTTCTTAAAAATAAAAGAATCGTAACTATTTGTTTAATTAAACTTAATTTTAAAGAATATCGGTATTATTTATATTAAATAATATTATTAGTTTAATGTAGCATATTCATGGTGGAGACACCCCTCCTCCCCACAAAATAAATTAAAAAAACTTAGATTTTAATTACATTTTACACCATGTGAAAATACAAATTAATAGCCCCACAATTTTTTTTTTAAAAAAAAAGTGTTAATATGACACTTAAATTTTTGAAAAAGAAGATCGCTGCCTTCCACGTAAGGTGTCGAGTTGTCCTTTTTATTTTTTCAAGGAATCTTTTGGCTATTATTATTTTCACACATAATTAAATAAAATCATTGTGAAAACTTAAGTTTAAATCACTATCAATCAATAATTTTAACAATAACCAAAATATTTGTCATAAGATTTAATTATGGCTACTGAAATTCGGAATTCTCTGGAATAAATAACTGTTAATAGTCGTGATTTATTAATATTTATCTCACTTTCTAATTATATCTTAACAAAAAGTTGCATTAATCCACAAATAAATAAACATAAAAAAAAAAGAGGCCTACCGGCAGTAAAATACCAACCAAATCATTCCCCAATGTGAAAAAAAAGGCATGCTAAGGAAACAAAAATGGACGAAAAACAACAGTGAAATGTCGATGAAAATCCAGGGACTTTTTCTCTTACATGTCCCCTTTATCAATCAAGATGCCCCATTTCTCGGGTCTTCTCATGGAACACAAGCCCTCAAAGCATCAGCAGCAACTGCAGATATCTCAAGGCCATGTTCCACACCCAGACATGGCCCTAAACAAACCACAACAGCTAGACGACAATAAAAAGAGGCAGTTGGCACCCAAGAGGAGATCGAACAAAGACAGGCACAAGAAGGTCGACGGCAGAGGCAGAAGAATCAGAATTCCAGCTCTTTGTGCAGCAAGGATTTTTCAGTTGACAAGAGAACTAGGACACAGAACCGATGGTGAAACAATTCAGTGGCTTTTGCAGCAGGCCGAGCCTTCAATCATTGCTGCCACAGGCACCGGTACGATTCCGGCATCGGCTGTAATAGCTGCTGAGGCCTCCGTTTCTGGACAGGGGGACTCAGTTACCTGTGGTTTGTATTCAAGATTGATTGGTGAAGATGTTCTCGGCAGATCAATGGGGATTTGGCCCTGTTTGAATGGTTTTGGATCAGGGATTCTGCAGAATCCCAGTGATTTGGGCTCAAATCAGACAGGGAATCGTGTGGGTAAAATCGGGTTCCAGGGGTTTGAGTTTCCAGGTTCAGGGAGCTTTGGGCAGCATGGTCCAGGCCTGGAACTTGGCCTTTCTCAGGAGGGGCAAGTTGGAGGGATGAATCTTGAAGCATTAAGCCAGTTTTATCAGCAGATGAGGCAGCAGAATGGAGAGTGTAGTGGTTTGAGTAGTCATCAGGAGCAGAATCATGGCGAGGAAAATTCTCAGGGATCAAGAGAGTAGCGATGTGAAAATTTCAGGGAAGAGTTTGTCTGTTTTGGATTCCGTGTTTGATGGATTGATACAACCTAGGACTGTAAGAAATTGAAGGGTGTTTAAGGTTTGATTTTATTGCTAATACAACAGAAAAAAGTGATGGAGTTGAGCAAAATTTCAATCTTTAATCTGCACATATGGAGGCTTCAAGTGACTACAAGAGTTGCTTGTGTTCTACTTCGCAGCGTCCCCCTCTCCACCTTTGGGGACATTCGTGCAGCCTAATTCGGTATAAACTATTAGATCATATGTTACGATATGAGTATCTTTTAATAAAAAAAAATTATTTTGATCTGTGATTTATGTCGACAATCCCCAATTTTGAGGTGTGTTGCCAACTTTTAGGACATATTATTAGCTTGTATTTTAGTACAAGAAAGCGAAGTTTGTAGTAGTGGGCTTGTATGCTTGGAAAAGTTTCTTGAAATAGAAAACTTGCATTTCATTTCATGAATGGGGTAGTGTACTTAAATTCTATTTCTTATCAAATCGTTTGATAGAATTAAACGTATATTTCAAATTGTGTTATTTTTCATATGATTAGGTCTTATTTTTTCAACAAAGTTAGCTATATAGACCTAGATCAACAAACATAGCGTAAATGCAATTCTCCTTAATAACTTTGGTGGTGCCACCCCTACTTTCTCATTATTTCTACCAAAAAAGAATAAAAATTAATAAAATAAAGAAGTCATTGACTATAGTAAGAGGATGCTTATTGAGTATAGCATAGTTGAAAAATGCGTTCAAAATATTAAATTAAAAAAGTATTTAAAGAAATTCAAATTCAACACGTTTGACATATATATATATATATATATATATATAAAATATGCTGAACATCACTAAAATACAAATTATGTAGAACAAAAATATAAAGAATAATATCATAAGTTTGAATATGAGTTTATTTATACCATGATATAATCTTAAATATAACAAATTGCTGATATATTAATATGTGATTCATAATTTAATTTTCTTTTTATATGATGAATGCATTAGTAATATTAAAATATTTTATCAGGGTATAAAAATTATTTTGATATTACTAATGCATTCATCATATAAAAAGAAAATTAAATTATGAATCACATATTAATATATCAAAGGTATAAAAATTATTTTGATACATAAAACACAGTATAAATACATACATTCTACCACACACAAATACTTTCAAGCCCCACTATATAAATACAACAAATATCCATTTTAAATACCAAATAGAAATTCTCTCTAAAAAAGACTTTGAAGACATTAGGCGTGTTTCCCATCACAGCACACTAAACATGTTTCGGATAGAAATTTTGGGACAGACATATCCGTCGCAAGTTATGATGGAATTTACGACAACTTTTTATGGAGGTGTACAAAATTGTCACAAAATCCGGCTCAACAATGTAACAAGATTTTGCGACGGATACTCTGTCAAAATTCATACCACAAAAATGCCGAGAATTTGGCCGAAAAATCATCGTTGCAACCCAATACAAAAAATGTCGCAAAAGCCATTTTGCCAAAAAACTGCAACGAAATTCTCTATAAATGAATTTTTTTTTAGAATATAGTTTTATTTTAGACAAATTCAGACACTCATGGGATAACAAAAGTTGTAATTGTACGTAACAGATAAAGGACAAGTATTTATAAATATGATCGAATTGTACGATTATATGTAAATCATTTAGGCATAATCGATTGTTTTGACCATAATGCGTCTGTATATATTTGGGCTCAAATCAAAATAGGGCCAAATCAATATAATCCAAACATATGTTGCGTCATGGGCAATTTTAAGTACTAAGTAGCATTTTGAGAGCATATTCGTCGTTTTAGGATATCAAGGTGTGGTCCCACATCAACTAAGTTACCAAGTTTTTAGATGTTTATGTACAACTTTTGCTTTTAACTTGTGCAACTTATTGATGTTTTAGATGTTTTGATTTAAGTATAAACGGCTCTATATTAACTTGTGCAACTTATTGATAAAATTGTACAATAGTCAGTTATTTTTTCAAATACTCCAACTTGAACTTTTTTTTCACTTTTAATATTTATTTTCAAACACCCAATTTTTTACTGTTACTTAATTATTTATTTTTTTTTTGCAATCTATTTCCATGATAAAAGTAGAAATTATTGCATATGCAGCGCAGTAATATTCTCCAAATTCATAATTCGAATATCTTATAAAGTCAAAAAGTGTGGACGACATTACAAAATTGAAAAATGATTATACGACAGGTCGATTGATTGATTGATTTATTCATCTTTAATATTTTCATAAAAATCGGCTTGACTATATTTTAGCTGTCTAAAATAGTTGAAAATTTATTTGAAATTGGATCATTCGTTCAACCAAACAATAATAAAAATCATCATAAGTCAATACAGCACTTGAATTGACCTTATAAAAATTGCACTGATTGTCATTTTAGGGGCAGTTTACTTTATTATATGAAACAAATGGTTGATCGAACTTAATAAAATTATTTGTAAAATAAAATAATTTAATAAAATTATTATTTAGATATATATATTTACTTCGATGAATTAAATGATGGGTACGGATATTAAATTTTGGACATTTCATCAATTACTGAAAATAGGAAATTGGCATAATTGAGTAATCGACCCCACCCCCCTAAGGCCGGATAACTTATTCGATCATATCCCACTTTTTTCCAATCCTTAAGGATTTCTTGTCAATCGTCATCATGTGTAATAAACATAAGATATTTGTGGATTGCCTTCTGATTCATTCATATCTCAGGATGTAAATATGGTCTTATAACACTAAAAGGTGTAAGAACAATTATATACCGATTCAGACTCGACTCAAATATTTTGGAATACGACCTGATGGAGCTCAATCTAGTTAAAGAAAAAATAAAACAAAGTAAAATGCTCAATAGTTTTCCTACATTATTTATACTTGTTTTTTTTTTCCTTCATGTTTTAGCCATTGTTTAGAGTAGAAAAGGAGGAGATTACATAGGACAATGAAAGTCTAACAGCCATGTAAGACTTGAAAATGAGGGCACCTAATATCTTGGAGGTTGACTTCTTTTATTCCTTTATTGGGCTTTTGAACGAGGGGTAAATTTGTCTTTACTAAATTCCAAAATGATATTGCTTTTGAGGTATTTTTTTTTTAATGAATACAATTCTTTACATCACTGGAAGAAATTCTTGTTTGGTCTTATTTTCAAAGTTCAATTTTTTCAATTTTATATTTTTCAAATTATATTTGTTTTTGGTGGAATTCGACCGTAAACTCTAAAAATTCCATTCTATCATTTATTTTCTATCAAAAAAAATTATTACAAAATATCACGTCTTTTCTACCACAAAATATAAAAATTTAAACACATTTTTATACAAAAAATTATTATAAATTATTTTAATTTAAGTACATTTTCATTCTATCACATATTTTCGTGAGAAAATGAATACAAAACGTACTGATCCAAATATATTTTTATTTTTTCATAGAAAGCTCAATACAAAGATAAAAATTGAGAATGAAGAAAAAAATTAAGTGGGCCAATGGTAGGCAATCCAATTTTCCCATGAATGAAAGCAATTTGGGTTGGGCTGGAATTCAATAGAACTATGGAGAAAAGCACAAATAAAATAAATGAATAAATAAAATAGAAGTCTAATGAAGTATGGAATACCGGCAGCACGGCCCACTAACAGTGCAAAGTCTATAAAAATAAATAATAAAATTTTTATATTTTACTATAGTTGAAAAAAAAAATAGATTTGTTTTTATCATTTAGATGTAAAATTTGCTTGATTAAATATTGAGTTAATTGCGTTTAAATATTATAATTATTGAAGGATATTATTTTGTATTACCCAAATAAATTTAAATTGATAACTTTCTAAATCCACAGCAATTGATCTGGAAACAACAGGTAAAACAAACTTTGTTGAAATCAAATTGACTAGCACTACAAGAAAATATAATATTAGTGACAAAAGTGACAATTTTTAAGTTGTCGCTAGAAATATACATTAAGTGACAACAATTTTTATCTTGTCACTTTATAATTATTAGTGATAAATATTTTGTACAAAATTATGACTACATACAATTAATGACATATCTATAGTGATACTTAATGACAACATAATATAGTGACAACTATTATTTATTGTCACTAGGTCATCACAATAGATGAGTCATTAATTGTATTTAGTGACAATTTTGAGTACATTTTTTTGCCACTACCAACACCTTTTGCAAAGTAATAGTAATTATTAAATTCGTGAAATTCATTATTATGAAAAAATATATATTTTATCACTAAATATATATAATTAGTGATAATATTAAAATTATAATATGATTTTTTTGTCACTAATCTTATTTATTTATTTATTTGTACTGTAGGTATGACTCATTTAAATGGCCATATCTTCTTCTAGATAAGTCTAAATTTCAATCTTGAGGGGGGGTGGGGGGGTATAATCAGCTAACTCAAGCAACTTTCAAACGATAGATTATATGCTGCAACTAGTTGTTGATTTTGCTCTTGGTTGGCCTATAAATAGGAGCTACCTTGCAGCCTTAACGTAACAAATATCACTTACTCACTTCTACACACTTTTGCGCTCGATTTTATATAGCTCAATGCTTATCCTGGCACTCCATATACTCATTTTCACTCACACTCCAATATTTTATCATTCCACAGCAATTATTATACCATTGTTCTTACATTACTTTGAGTTTCTTTATTGTTACTTAGTAATTCTAAAATTAACTTAAATATCAGAGTCTTAACCCATATTTTACAGATCAGTCCTCATTTGATCTTAGAGTTTTCATGAAAATCTTTCGACCATCATGGTGTAACTGGACTCTATTACGCGTCAAATAGTATAGATAAAATAACACATTCTTAACCTAAATATGCATGAATGTAGTCTTTGAATAGGAGTGTATAACTACAACCTCATGGTGTATTTGTAATTTTGCAAATGGAGTGTTAATTTGTGTATTTTTGGATCTAACCTCAAGGGGTAACAATGTAGCCTTCATTTATTTAACATAGACGTGTGAAGATGTAGAATTTGTCACTTTCTGTGAGTGTACTTTTGGATGACGATGATTGACTTATATAATGCATGATCTAAGTAGAGATTAGGCTGAAGTTTTAGTGTACTGGAAGGATTATGGTGATTCAATTGGACAATATTGAATGTGACATGAGGATCACATATAAGTTCTTGTAAATGACCACAACGCCCCTAAACATAATGATAATAATCAAATGCTCCATGGATCCACATATTTTTTTATTCAAGTTGATCTGCTCCGAATCTAACCTACTAATACCATCAACCTTAACAATCGTTTGATCGTTCCTGGACCAACGAATCACAAGCAAATCATTCAATTTTAACTATAAATATATAACTTCACCACCAAGATGACAATATTGAAGGACATAATCATAGAGTCCTAGAACTCATATTTCAACATCATATCAAATAAATTTTAGTGAGATGAATATTCCATGGTCGTCGTCGTCGTCATCATTATTGTTATATATTTTTAATTTAGATATTTACAACAAATTTAACCACTTAACCATTAGAAAAAGAAGGAAAAAGAAAAGGAAAAAAAAGGTCTTAGGGTGACATCCGCTTGTTTGATAATTGACATTACTAATACAACTACGGTCTACGTGCTTCCCCTCCAACTTTTAGTCGTTGATGTTTCAATGTACTTAAATTACTAACACAATCAAAGATCAAGATATATATTATCACTCAGCTATAGAATCCTATATGACAATTATCTTAATCCCAAGGTGCTCATAAGTCAAAAGGCCTTGACAATTCTAATTCTGAATCAAAGTTTCTTCCAAAATTAGCTACTCATCCGGGTCGAAAAATGATGAGCTCTTGGGGATCGCTAGATTCGAGCTTGATGAAGGTTACCTAGAAAGATATGATGCCTAAGAAAATAGATACTCGCTAGGTTAGTTGGAAGGTTACCAACTAAAATCCTCTAATACTTAGATCAATTCAAGTTCAAAATAGTCGGATGCGAACTAAAAATTAAATGTGGGGTTAAATCCATTTCGACCCCATGTGATATAACAAAATGTTAAAAGCCCACTTATGAAATTTTTAATGTCAAAAATCATCCATATGTTACGAAAAAATAATCACACCGCCCCTTGATCAATTTGAGTCTATATTTTTAGAAACAATGACTAAAATACCCCTTCTAGTCAACCGGTCAGCAAGGCTTATTAATATATAATTATTTCAATTTATAATATATATAATTTATAATTATTAACATATATTTATAATACATATAATTATAATTTATAAAAAAAATTCAAAAAGAACAA
>NC_026152.1:13015663-13034375 GCF_000512975.1 Sesamum indicum
GATCGGGGCGACGGCCGGCGCCCTCGCTCAGGGTGAGGAGGGCGTCGCCCTCCTCTTAGACACCGCCACCGCTACTGTTTTTCTTAAAATTATACATAAAATTAAATTAAATTTAATTAAAATAATATTTTATTATATAAATACTTAAGTAATTATTATATAAAAGAATATTTTATTATTAATAGAAATATATAATATTTTAATTAAATAATTATTATATAAAATAATATTTACTTAATAAATACATATATATAATATTATATATTAAATGTGAGATAAGGGAAAAAATATAAAAAAAAAGTATTTTTATAGAAAAATTGCAGTCAAAGCGCGTGTGGCCCAATTTTTGTACGGAGGGGATTTTTTTAACTTTATTTTATATCATAGGGGGGTATATGGTACTTTAATTTTCATAGGGGTTTTTTTTAACATTCCTATTATCACAAGGGGGATTTCTAGATTTTTCCCCTTCAATGTGATCGAAACTAGAGTAAAATGCGTCCTACCACAAATACGGTGGAACAGTCATATTTTTTAGGCCCAATCAGGTCTAGTCTATGCAGCAGCATCTCAAGCTATGAGCTGTTAGAGAATTCACGATTCAAATCTCGGACCGCCAAGGCGGGTCAGATTGAAGTGGATTTCGGGTCATTGTATGGATCCTTCCTGAAATTTTATGTCATCTTAACCATATAAAGGGGATATTTGGGTCCTTTCTTCAATAAATACTATGCACCCCCATCAGCACTATTGGTGTATTGAGTGTATGAGTCATTGTCATATACCTCTCATTTTTAACAAAATAGGATACATGCCAAACATCTACTTATCGGGTATGGAACTATAAAACCCTTTCTAGGACTGTAATTACGAGGAGATTTTGCTAACTTTCTATTTTCAACAAATGAAAATATTCCCACCGTCTGATAAAAAACATTTGTAGTTCTAGAGTATATTTCAAAGTCGATGGAATTGTGAGGTTCAATCAACCAGAAAATCGAAGCCCCTTTGTGCTAAAAAATCAAAGAACAAGAAGGCACTCAAAGCCCAAGGGATAGGGTCCAACACTTAGCCCGACTGGACAGTGCAGATTGCATAGAGGAGCACCTACGGACCACGAATGGCTCAACCTATTTCGCCGACATGTCAGCACCTACTGATGGTGTCGAGCATGCATGGCTAACCTGCCATCTAGTTGGACCAATCAATTTCGATGAAAATAGAGTTACCCTACAAGTTTAGGCTATTGGGACCATGCTCAACCAACCCTTAAATTGTCTTAACTAGCTATTATAGTTAAGAGACCTGGAGGTAACTAACAAGAACATATATCCATTCAGACATATTTTTGCACGTTTTTGAGCGCTCATTTTTTGTCTGGATTTTCCTCACTTATCTAGTTTTGAGGCGTACTTAATCCATTTTCACATGATTTCCACCCGACAAAGATACTTAGTATTAAAGTGTTAAATATTTTTTCCCGCCCAATAATTTTGGAAACTCTACTGCTCCTTCAACATTTTATAATACTGCTAAACTCCTGTAAACATATCAATACACCAATAAGATGATCATTGAAAATTTTATTTTTTTCATTTAATCAATATTTAGTATTTTTGTTTTGAATGCATCTCGATATTCGTGTACTGTGGAACACCTCATTTATGTGGGGGTTGGGGGGTTGGGGTTGAGAGAGTTATCCATTTATGAGCAAAGAACAAGGAGAGTTGCATAATCAAACAAGAGAGAATCAAAGTTTGAACACTTCAGATTCGTTTTGCATGCATTGGCATTACGCATCGGATAGCGTCATAGTTTTATATATTTCCAACTTTGACTTCTAAATAACATAAAATCCCCAAAAGAACCCCAAAAGAGATAAGAAGAAAATTTGATCTCAAACTCTAATTTAGTTCATGTTTTCTTATAGGATTTTTAGGTTTTTTCTCAACACATAATGTGTAATTAACTCCTCTCTCTTCAACGAAAATGTTGAACCCATCTGTTATGTCTTGTGAGATTTTGCGTTATTTTGATTTTTCCAAGTATATTATCCTCTTGATTTATTGTTTACGAAATCATTATTATTAATAGATCTAACAAATCAATTCAATATTAATTATTATTTTTTTTATCCTTGAGTTCAGTGCTCTGTAATTGTCAAGAAGGATTGATACAAGTAGTAAGCAAATTGATTAAGTGATTAGTATGATTTATTCGTAGGATAAACAAACTAAGTCAAATGATTGTAGCTATCTCAATTATTCAATTTAAGTTTAACTATTTTTAATATGCTAATGCTATTATCAAATTGATACAGAACGCTATTGTCATTACAAGAAAATGGGTCAATAGCTACGGCAAAATTTGATACTTAAATCAGCGTTGAGCTAATTAACAAGTAAAATTTTCGTTATTAATCTAGATTATTTAATATATATTCAAAATAATTTGTCGTTAAATTAGTTAAATTTTCGTTGCTAAGTTCATTAACTAGTAAATTTCTTGTATTAGATAATGTGGAGTAACAATGAAATTTTACTTGCTATTAGATCGACGTTAATTTTTTCGTTGCTATTGAATCACTTTTTTGTATCGTGTGTCCAATCTACGGGATAATAAGCCTTGATTTAAATGTTATAGTCAAATCAATTACAATAAAAAATTCAAAGTTAAATGCTTGTATGTAAAATCAATTATGACTATCCTAAGAAATTTTAAAATTGAATGCTTGCATGTGAAATTAATCAGTTGTGGTTAATAATCAAACGTAACAATTGGGTGATACATTCTGTTGGACTAGAATTCTTTTCTCTATATTTTATCCTAATTATTTATTCTTGCTTTCAGCTCATTCGAGATTATTTCGTTAGAAATCTCAAAAAGTCCCCTCCTTATTTTGATAATTACCACAATCAAGATTGAGAAATTAATTATTAGTTCTCTTGAAATTCGATCTGGTTTCACTATTGTTATAGTTGTAGGATCAATTATCAATTTTAATGGTTTTCGACAACCTATCAATCAATATTATCAGCCCTAATATTTTTTAAACTGGAAAAAATGCAGTCGATCCCTTTCATTTTTACATAATATTCTATCGTAGATCATATTTGATCATATCTATAATAATTATATAATAAATAAATTATACTTATAATATAATTATCTGACATTCAAAGAGAATAATATGACCAATCACATAAAATATCAATCCAATTGAACCTCTATTTTGAAAAAGTATTTGTTTGGCCTAAAATTAGTAGTGCAAGACTTTGTTCAATGTTTTGTGCTGTAGTTATAGATATATGTGATGATGATGATGATGATGATGTAGTGTTAAACTTATATAATCTTCCCTCCCATCAATCTTACATCTTTACCCATAAACAATCAGAATGTTCCATTTTCTCTATTATTATTATAGCTTAAGTATGGGGCCCACCCCTATAAATCTCCTGCCCATCGTAAGACAACGAGTTCAAGAAAACTACTTAGGTTTAGCGGGTGTCTGCCTGAATTTATTTGAGGTACCTTATAAGTATTTATATTTTATAATAAAATATTTTTAAAAGTATACAAATATTGAATTTCATTTTAAGAATAAGATTTAGTGTTTGAATAATAAAGAGTGTTTAACAAAATAAGCTCTTTGCGTTTGTTGTCCTCATGTCATGATAATATATCATTTTTACGTATATTTACACTTATTATTTATCAATAACAATTATTATTTTATAAAAAATAATAAAACTTTATTTCATATAAAAATATTTACAAAAAAAATAATATTTAATTTAATAATGCTCACACTAATAATATAACTATTGATTAACATTTTCAGAAACCCCAAAATACATAATTCAACATTTTCAGATTGGGCTCAGATTGGGCCTAGTAGTATCCAGATGCAATCACGCAACAACGGTCTTTGAATTCTATTCTTGTAATGCAGCCATGTATCTAGGCATTTTCTACACAGAGCTTTCTCAAGTTCTGTAAACCTCTTCTCAAGTCACTTTCAAAATTTGTCAAGCCTTATGATAAGATATTTCAAAATCAAACCTATCTTTCATATTCTGCTAGACATACTTAATGTCATATGCTTGGTCTTGATGAACCATACCAAGCAAATGTGTTGTTATCATACTCTTACCCAAGTTACGATGATCAATAAAAATCTCATTCATCAAACACGTATGTAGTCCCACGTACTTTGTAATTTTAAATAATCTCATATTGGCTTCAAATATCCCCGTAGCATCTAATTGTACCTAGTGGTCCCATTGTACTTGCACACAACTTTTCATAGTTTGGTTTGCTCTCAACCACACAATATTCTCATATTGCAAACAGCATTGAGAAATCTTGTACACTCGCTTTCAAGTGGGCTTTACCCTTGAAAATCATTCCACATTCAAGTTCTCCGAAGTTTGAGTCATAAAAATGACCCCAATTGCCAGAAAGGATATCGTGCGAGTCAACAGTGACCTCTGGATGTGGTGTACTGAAAAATGGAATTACCAAATACAGAGAAAGTGGGCTCGATGAAGCTGGTTTATTCAAATTAATCCCCTCTTCAACATGGCTTGATGACTCATTACTATTACTTTCAAGCACATCCAACATAACTGGAATGCTGACTTCATCATCATATTCAAGATTATTATCATTTTGACCCTCTGGATCATTTTCAACTTCGTTTGATTTTGAGTCCACTGGATCATTATTTAAAAAACTATCTACTTCTGGCTCAGAATACTCATCGTCTTATTGGTGGAATATAGATGGACCAGCATAATCTTCATTAATCTCAACGTGACCATAGCTTGTCTTACTGCTAGCAAGTTGTGTGGATCTTCTGTTAACATAGACATATATGTTCCCCAATCACCAACAAATGAGTCATCTGCTACATTATTTTCATAAATTTTCTCTACTTCAACAAAAATTTCAACAAACCCATATCTACTCACCGCAGAAGAAGAAAAATTGGACATCTTCATCTATATTAATTGACAACACCATCTCCCGTCTTTTATCACCATTATATATTAGTATTTAAAATATATTTATAACTTAAAATTAATCATACGGAGGTTAAGTTTTTCATACAAACTAGACTCCAATTCTACAAACGTTGTACTACGACATATTCTAAAAGATTTGACAGGAGGGCGACCATAACTTACACAATCATATAAATTAATTCGTTCACCTACAAAATATAAAACAATATCAATATTATTTTATTGCATCATTTCTACACAATAAAATAAAACATATAGAAATTAAATTGATAAAATATTTTTATGAAACAACGAAATGCATATAGATAAAAAAAAAATGTAATCAGTAAAAGCAACTTACTAGGTTTGACACAAAAAATTATACGTCGAACGAAAAAAAATTCACACTTGCAACAACTACGAAATTTTTCTAAGAATGCAGACCATCAAGTTTTCGAAGGAAGAATGAAATTTTGTGTGATGAAAAAGAAATTTTTTTTGTTTTTATACACATAAAATTGGACTTTTTAATACCAGCTTTGCTCGCTTTATACTGCACTATTAAAAAATTTTAACATATCTAAGATTTGAAATCCCTTTTGTGACAACTTTTCATATATCCCAGATCTTAGTGATTTTTTTTTATTCGTCAAAGACCTGGGACTTGAAATCCCATATCTTAGTCATTTTCAAATTCCAAATCTTTGGTCATTTATTTTTTTTAAAAAAACTGAGGCAAAGCTGAGATTTAAAATCCCAGATCTTTGGTCATTTATTTTTTTTTTCAAACTAGCTTTGCCTAAAATTTAAAAAAAAAATAAAATGCACCTTTTTCATAATTTCTTTTTTGCATTTTATAAATAATTTTTCCCTCTAACACATATTGGACAAATATTGTTTGGCCAAACGAAAATTAGGCCATAATGACATTAGGCCTATCCGTAGATTTAACCATAATAATTAACGACAAATAGGTCTAACGACATTATAGGGCTAACAACAAACAGAACCAACAATAAATAGGCCTAACACACACATAATATAGTTCAAACACGTTAAGCGTACTTAGCAACTATCAGTCTTTTCAGGTGAATACAATGGTGATAGCCAAAACAAACAAAGGCTAAAATACATACACATACTATAGTTCAAGCCCGTTAAACTTAATTAGCAATGTTCGATTTTGGGTGTCTTTCATATGTGTGATGAATGAAATCATTTCTAGCGATGATATCCATTCATCGTAGCTAGAATCAATTTCATTAATTTCATAAGTGGAGTAATCCTCAGACTAAAAATGTTGTTAGGAACTTACAAACACGCCATGCACGCTCAAAAAAACAAACACACATCAT
This sequence comes from Sesamum indicum, assembly GCF_000512975.1. Lineage (NCBI taxonomy): Eukaryota > Viridiplantae > Streptophyta > Magnoliopsida > Lamiales > Pedaliaceae > Sesamum > Sesamum indicum. Next base: position 13,022,028 of record NC_026152.1, read on the forward strand.
GCACACTTAACGCAACCACACATACATATGCGCATACTCAATACACACACAAAATAAACACAATCAAGTACATTCTAAGATAAAAAAAACCAATGTATTTTATTTTTCACTAATAGGCATGACTCGAGGCACTGTTGCAACGTCCCCAGGACATGGGCATGGATGTATGCAAGTGGTTCCACCACCCACCGTTGATGCTTTTGATGCTCCGAAAGCATCCACACATCCTCTCCCAGCACCTCCGGCCACTCCTTCAACGGCTTGACCATTACAGAGATTGTCGATTGACCCACCGAAGCTCACCCGTAAGGTGTGACTCTCGAGACGTCGCAGATGGGGCTCCTCCGTGCCTTCCCCAGTCCATCCTCAGTTGCACCGCACTTGTCGTACCTCCAGTACCTCGCAGGTACATCACCCCCTAGCGGATGCCGCATAAGTGGTTTTACCTTTTTTTGTTAACAAAAAATAAAAATTATATATTAGATTAATGATAAATAAGAAATTCACAAACAACATTGGGCATGATTGGGTCTTCTTCTCATGCATCAACTCGGTGTTGACGGGCTACCACATGCAGTCATGCACCTACTACGTATACTCCAAGGTCCCAAAGTCCCAAAAGGACTTCTAATTCGATGAGCTCCAGGTAGTACTTAAATTTAATAATATATTTTATTTATACACAATATTCTAATTATTTATTTTATTTCTTGTCTTGCAGTGCGTACACCAGTGCGACTGCCTGAATCTACCAATGCAGGAATTATTCAATAGCTACACAGCAACTTGGTTGCGTAAAAGATTGGCGGAAGCCTTGGCCAAAATACACAGCCCAAGTGGTTGGGGACGACATCTGAACTCCCCTCTAGGCTTTTTGAGCCTCACGGCAATATGGAATATTAGAAGCCTTATCCAAGATTTTATAAACCTTAAGAAACTTATAGATAGTTGATGAAAATTGTACAACATCCTAAAAGCATGTAGATATCCATAGGAAATTTAGGATTTATATTGGTAAGATTAGAGGATAAATCCTAATCGTTATCCACCTCACAAGCTCTCTTATAAAGCTCGAAGTTCAACTATAAGCATTTTTCAAGTTTCACTAACCGTGCTCTATCTTTCCAACTTCGCTGAATTTTTCTTTGTGATCAAACTAGCCAAATGGATCATGGCTAACTTGTTAGCAAGGGTTGCGAATAAGTTCTTATATATGCATAAATTAAGTTGAGAATGAAAATAGAGAAAAAAAAAGTATTTTAAAAGGAATAAGAACTGAACTTAAATAGCATAAATTAGGTCATCCAACAAATGAAACTTAACCAAAGAAGAAAAATCTTGATTATGGGAACAAAAAAAATAGTATTAACAGTTCAAGTATAAACATAATTCGCGAATAAAATTTGTTCAACTCATCATCCACTTATGAAATATACACAAGTACATAGATAAATAATATAATATAATAATTTTATGCTGTCAAACACTCAATATATGAGTAGTTATAAGTAGGTATAGTAATTAAAGTTGCTCTAATTCGACTACTTTGCAAGAATTCGAGTAATTTGGAAAATTCATTTTTTACCACTATTAGTAGACGTGCTTTTTGTTCTTCTTTTAATTAAATGAAGGCATGCTTTTAAGCGGTAAAGTTTGAATGATTATGCGTTGGATTCTATTTTTTACCATAATTTCTTATGTTTTTATTTATTTCTTTTAGAGAATGTGTTTTCATCTGCAATTACATATATATATATATATATATTAGCTTTTAATATCTTAATTATGCAGCAAATAGATTGTTTCTACAATATTATTAATAAAGACTCAAACGCCTATTGGCATGTTTTGTAAATATATTGATAAAATTATTCTTATATAAAACTAAAATAAAACCAAATTATATCTATCTAATTTGTGATCCATGTCTCATCTCACTTTTCTTAAATAAATGTTTACAACTTAAATTCAAAAAATTAAAATACATGCACATTATATTACAAGTCTATATATAGAGAGAGAGAAAGAAGGAAAAAAACGAACAACTTTTAAGATTATTATGATGTGAAAAACATCAAGTCTGACATGAATGTGAACCCATTCATCCACAACACAAACGAAGAGCATTGGTTGGGCTTCAAATGTCATAAGGGCATGTTGATGTTGCTGCTAATTTCCATGAATAGATATACTTATGCTCCATTTCAGGACACTATTCCACTCATTTCCCTTCCACCATTCACCACAATTTCCCAATACCAATATATGGTTGGGGTTCCACATAAGAGCCGCCTCACCTTTACACTCCCCCTTGTTTATTTCTACAAGAATGGTCTAAATAACAGATTTTATTTATTTTTATGTTTCAAATAGTTTATATATCATAAATATTTGTTTATATAATTATATAGATAAAGGGTTCTTTTTAAAAATGTAAAAATATACTTTTCTCTCATAGTTTCTTTTGAAATTACACTTACACTCATTCTGAGAATTCGCGTTAATAAGAAATCCACATAAATTTTCAGTTTTACCCTTCATTTTGTATTTCGTATAAATCACTGACAAAAATACCCTAGTAATATTTTTTAATTTGTAAGGAGGTAACTGTAATATATATAAAATCAAAAGGGCGTAACTATAATAAGATATTAGGCTTAAATATATTTTTAATTCTGTAATTTGACACTTTGACATTTTATTATTTATCTTTTTAGGGTTGCAAAATAGTCTTGTAACTTTTTGTCATTTTACGATTTTGGTCCTTTCGATACCGAATTTTGCAAAAAATTTGGGAATAAATCATGTGCCCCGTAATTTTGGCATTTTTATCATTCACCTATCTAGGAGTTTCAAAAGAGTCCCGTAATGTTTTGACATTTCGCGCAAGTTTGGTCCTTCTGGTATCAGATTTACAAAAAGTCATAACTAAATCCGACACTGAAAGGACCTGAATTATGAAATTTTAAAAAAGTTGCAGGACTCTTTTGCCATCCTAAAACGATAAAGAATAAAAATACCAAATTTTAAGCACAAAAAATAAAATCTTAAATTCTAATTTTAAAAAGCACACACAACACACACATCAATATATATTACTCTCAAATGGACAGACAAAAGGATTCCCATGTATTTAGCATAAGAATCCTACTTAGATTTGGAATCATAATCAGTGTGTAAGAGGCCTAAAATAACTATTTTTTTTTTGTAAAAAAAAAAAAGTGTTTGTCAGAGAAAAGGCAAAGGCTGTTGCAAGAAAGGTTAGCAAAATCTCACTAGATTTTGCAGACCGTGCCCAAAAATGCAACTGCACCCACTGCCCATATTATTCTTTCCCCTTTTCTTTTTCTAAGGAAGGTAGCATTAATAATGTTTGGATTTTTTTAGTCATATTCATAATCACAATATTTTTACTTTCTCTATAATCTCATACCAATAAATGTGATTTTGCAAATTTATGGTAAGTCAGATATATGTAATATTTGACTCTCAATTATATCTTTTTATTGTATTCATTACGTAACTGTCAGAATTTTAGGTTAGTGCAGAAAATTTGGGTAAAGAAATTTGGAGTTTTGCTATGCAATTTCAACTTTAATTAAAAACAAATAATAGAGATTTAGGAAATAAAAAAGGGACTTGAATTAATAACAAATGAAATTATTAGAATCTGAGGCACGTAATATGTCTCCTAATTAATGAAGAATTTCTTTTACTATAATAATATTACATGAACTTTTGACTAAATAATAATAATAATTTATGTTACTTTCTATTTCTGCAAAACAAAACTTTAATGATTGAAATTGTTTTATAATCTGTGATAATTGATTAGATTATCGCAATCTTGGTTACATGTGCATTGCACGACTTTTTGAACTTTGCAATAAGTCAAAAATAGATATTTGTTTTATTTTGGAGGAAGTGTATTACATTTGGGCACGTACCAATCTAGTTCAAAATCATTGCGTTTAAGAATTTTTTTTATTTGGTTTTCGGACATATTTTCTTCAATATGAGGGGATGCATTTTGATTGGGTCTAAATTGTTAATTGTTTATTAATAGAATACGTGCAAAATTCTTTTGTCTTACTATATCGCATTACGACCAAGAGGGTGTTTGTAATTGTTTAAAATAAATATATCAATTTTATTATTGAAAGTATGTTTAAAATAATTTATTTTTAATTTATTTCAACAGTAAGTACTTATTTGAAGCATTTGCAAACACCCGTAATTAGTTTATTACCGACTCCAACAGTTTATTGAGTAAAAATTATTCATATTAATTAAATGGTTTCTCCGGACACTATAACTTCAACCTTTTTATGGTTTTTCATTTTTATTTTCAAACACTCTCACTTTTACTACTGTTCGACGTACAATTCTCATATAACTTATTTTCAGCACAAAAACAGAAGCTATCGCAAACACTGCTAAATAGATTGCGGGTGTTTCTCTGTTTTCAAGCTTATTGTTTCTTCGTTCAATTTGAATGATGTCCTTGCTATGGAGTTACTGATGTATTTAATTAGACTTTGATATCTGCATATACTAAATTATGTAATGAACTGTAATCCATAAAAAGAAAAAAAAAGTCGCCAAACCCGTTTCACCGGTGCATATGTACCTCATCGAGGGAAATATGCATTTAGCTGTATCTCATCAAATAATAAATGCGTTTTTGTGTCGACTTACCTGTACCTCATCAAACAACAACCACGTCTTAAGTCGATTTATCTGTACTTCAAAATGTAGTAAATATCTTTTGCATCGAAGCATTTATACCTCGTTAAATACAAATTGTATACTTTCTAGAAAAATTATTATTCAGACCAAATTCAGCCGAATTGAGCTATTCATACTACACATTCATCACTCTTTTTTAAACTATACACCAATCGCATAATAAACATATTATACATACTACGCAATCAATTTATATTAAGTATAATCAGATCTATTATAAACTACTTTTCACGTGTATTTATTTATAACCCATCAAAATAAACACGTTTCGAAATAAATTACATAGATGTGCAAACACATTTCAAATTAATTCATGATGTACGGACTTAAGTTTCTCTCATATCCGAATTTTAAGGCCAAAATTTAGAAAGAAAAAAAAATAATCAATTTTAAAATTCATTTACGTGCCCAACTTCAGCACGGACACTACATTCACTAGAACTCTAATGTACTTATAAACTGTTTATATTTTATAAAATGTCTTTTAACTATATTTTTTTCTTTTATAAAATTGATGGAGCAAGTGGGGTCCACATGACCCATTCCTCATGACTGGTATGAGTTTCTCCATCTTTCATTTTCCCATGTGTGGCAAATGTAGTGTGAAAATATATATGTATATATGTATGTATATATAAACACACACACACATATCAGTCTATATGTATATTTTTGTGTGGTGTGTGTGTGTGTGTGTGGAATAGTGTATGTGTGTATATATACGGTGTAATGCGAAATGATTGTGTTGAGAAGAGTCCCTCCAAAAACTCTTGGTACAGCTCACGAGCCACTGTCCTATTTTAACCAACGCCCCCTCAGCGCTAGAGACCCTTTTCTCTCCTTCAATTTCAGCTTCACCCTCTCTGTCTCCGACAAAATATCACCAGAATTTTCTCTTTTTTCTTTCTTTTCTCTTTTTTGGTTGTCCCAGAAACGATATAATAAAACAGAAGAAAGAAGAGAGAGTCCCTCTTTGTTTTCTGTTGTTGTTGTTGTTGTTGTTGCTGTGTTTACTGTGAATTCTTGCTCTGTTTTTGTGTTCTTGATTTCTTCTCTTTGTTCTCGGAAGAATGGATTGCTGGTCTTCATCACTCAGGGTTGATGATGAGTTCAAGAAGCTGGTAATCAGAATGAACCCACCAAGGTATTTTTACTCCTTTTTTTTTTTTTTGGTTTTTGGTTTTCATGTTTATGCTGTGAATTGTGGGTGGTGAATTTTTTGGTTTTCTTGGAGTTGGTTGATTGTGTGTGTTGTGTGTTGTGTGTGTGTTTCTCTGTGCATGTGTGAAAAATGCCATCTTGTGCAGAAATGGTTGAGTGTTTGGAGGAATTCATGAGAAGGGTTTTTGTGATTGTTGATCTTTTTCTTGTTCTTGAATTGGGGACTTGTGTAGGGTTACTGTTGACAATGCATCTGACAAGAAGGCAACTCTGATCAAGGTGTGTTGAATTTCCCTGTGTTGTTTAGGATTTGCTGTTGTTGAATTTGATGTGATAAGAGTGTTCTTGTATACATGTTATTACTGGTCTGATTGAGAATTTAATGGTTTCAGGTTTTGCAAACATTTGTTTCTTTCCCTGACTTTTTGCAGGTTGATAGTGCAAATAAGAGAGGAAGTCTGTTGGAAGTGGTGCAAGTTCTTACTGATCTGAATCTGATAATCAGGAGGGCTTACATTTCTTCAGATGGGGAATGGTTCATGGATGGTGAGGTTTTAAGTCCTTTTACCTGTTTCTTCAATGGAGAATCCGATGAAATTATTTGATACTAAATGCGGTTTTCTTGTTTGGTATTGATTGTTAAATGCAGTGTTTTATGTCACGGACGAATTTGGAAATAAGGTGTATGAGGATAACGTTTCCGAGCGAATTCAACAGGTATGCTTATGTGGAGATGTGTAGGAATCGCTTGGTTCGGGCTAATAATTACGATGTGAATTATTAAATGCCGGAAATCCCTGTTAAGTCTTTAAATTCGCCTCTTATGTTTGATGTCTTGAAAATTCTGTTGCTTTCTTGGTAGAAACTTTGCGGTTCATAAATGCTGCTGTTGTCTGATGGCAAAGTCGTACGTTGGTAGCTTTACTCGTGGCAGTGTTGTGGTTTTTCTGTTGAATGAATGAACTTTTCTTGCTTTCATTAATGTCATTACAGCAGTTCAATTCAAGAACAAGGAAAATAAGGAAACAAAAGAAAAATCAGATATCGAACGGTAGATAGATGAAACAGTAACAACATTGCTCGTGAGGTGTGAATGGCAGGATAAATAGATGCAAGAAAGTTGCATGTATGGTTGATTCTTTGCATTTAGTTCTCTCTTCTGTGTACTAAATGTTTCATCTGCTTAATTCAAATTCTACCATTATCAAACAACCCTCCTTGTAAAATTGCAGTCCCTGGGCCCAAGAGGACACAGCTTCCGGTTACTGGCGAGATCTGTGGGTGTGCAATCTGCTTCAGAACATACGACCATTGAGTTATCAGGCAGAGATAGACCAGGATTGCTATCAGAGGTCTTTGCCGTTCTCACGGATCTTAAGTGTAATGTGGTGGCTGCAGAAGTATGGACGCACAACTCAAGAATGGCTTCAGTCGTCTACATTACCGACGAAGCAAATGGATCACCTATAAACGATCCCGAACGACTTGCTAATATCAAACAGCTTCTGCTTTATGTTCTAAAAGGTGATAGAGAATGGCGGAGCGCCAACTCTGCTGTTTCTGTCGGGTCTACTCATACTCAGAGAAGGTTGCACCAAATGATGTATGCCGATCGCGATTATGACGTTCAAAATGTGGATAATGCGACAACCGAACGGACCAAACCCCTTGTGACCGTAGAAAACTGTGTGGAGAAAGGGTATACCGTGGTGAACTTGAGCTGTCCCGACAGGCCTAAGCTGCTCTTTGACACAGTATGTACCTTAACAGATATGCAGTATGTGGTATTCCATGGCACCATAATTGCCGAAGGACCAGAGGCTCAACAGGTATACCAAAGTTTAACTTTGCATTTACTTATTTGTACAACTTGCACTTACCAAAGAGCACAGTTCAAATATGCAATTAATTCTGCTACCAAATGCACTTTGTATGGACCACTTAATTCATTTCAGCTGTTTGCATTTTAACAAGGTATTGTTCTACTTCTCGGTTTTGTTAGGAGTACTACATAAGGCATATGGACGGGTGCCCCATTAGCTCTGAAGCGGAGAGACAACGTGTAATTCACTGCCTCGAAGCAGCAATTAAGAGGAGAGAATCTGAGGTACCTAAACAGCAAAGGGTTCACGTTTTAAGCTCCACCTTCAAAGCACGACTTAGACGTGATGTGTTTGCGTGTATTATGCAGGGAATAAGGCTGGAATTATGCAGTGATGACAGGGTTGGCCTTCTGTCTGACGTTACCCGCATATTCAGAGAGAATGGCTTGTCCGTTACTCGTGCCGAGGTCACGACAAGAGGCACGCAGGCCGTGAACGTTTTCTACGTGACTGATGCATCGGGAAGTCCGGTGAAAAGTGAAACCATCGAGGCGGTTCGCAAGGAAATCGGGCTAACTATACTCCGCGTGAAGGATGATACCTACTCCAGCTCACCTCCTCAAGAGACAGGACGGTTCTCGTTGGGGAGTCTCTTCCGTTCGAGATCAGAGAAGTTCCTTTACAGTTTGGGACTGATAAAATCATGCTCCTAGACTGATCATGGTATATAATGGTTGTAGGCTTAAACATATAACTTAGAGCAGATGAAGCTATAGCAGTCAACCTCTTGTTGATATCAGAAACCAGTTTAGGCCTAAAGATGATAGTGTAATTAATCATGTAAATATATAGTTACATTTTCTTGTTCTTAGTTCTTACATTACATATGGGAAATTCAGAAATGTCCATTTTCATGACTTTAAATTTTAGTTTTATCAAATTTTTTACATGCCCATGTTCATTATTATGTGGGAAATTACTAATTAACAGCTTTCATTCACAAATAATAATAGAAAAAAATTATAATTTTAGTTCTGTAAATATGGAAGGTTTTATTCACAAATAATAATAAAGAAAATTATAATTCTAGTCCTCAACTTGTAAGTATGGAGGGTTTTGTTCCTCAATTTTTCTTAATTTTTATAGGAATAAAGTGTGGTGGTTGAATGAGTGGAATACTGTGAGTGAGTGTGGATGATGGAGACTAGCTAGTCCTAGTATTGAGGTAGTTTTCAGCTACATGGAATTTGATACCAATATTGTCCCAACCATGAAAAAGGATGACATACACATTCATTTTTCCAAAAATAATATGGCAACTCTTTCTGTGTGCTTTCTTCTTTGTCATTTTGCTGTTGTGGTTGAAATCAAGTTTTAATGTGATGCAACATCACACACTTCCTCATCATCAACTTATTTATTCACATTTAATGTGTGTGTAATTATTATACTTATTTAGTTAATGAAAACAAAAGTAGATAAAATAAATAACTAACTAGAAATTGATGAAATATAAAATTATAAATGAAAATCGAATAAGGTGAATGGAAAAATTTTAAAAATTGTAAAAATATAATTTTCAAAAAATTTTAAAAAATAAGTAAAACCCACGAGAATATTTGAGTTAGTTCATCATAAAAAGAATGAATGAAAACTTAACAGGAACTAACGGATTGGACTAGTTGTTAAATATCCGTTAAAATTATAGAGAGTATTATTAATTTTTTAAATAATAAATAAGTATTTATAATTATACTTAGATTTCATTAGACCTTGATGTAATTTACTTTAAAAAATGGTGATAAATGGAAATTAATTAGTCATATATATATAATTCAATAATTAGAAGTGTAGAGATTTATCAATAATTAGAAATGATCAGATTAATATATATATATACAGCACAATGGTAGGTGCTGTGTCAGAAGATTTTGTAATTATTAATGACATGACTTCCACATAAAGATCTTAAACTGTCACAATTATACCTCTAATCCAATATTGATATGATGGCTAATTATTGTCAATCTCATCCCACCACTATGCTAAAATGTATCATAAATGAAATTTTTTGTTCCATTTAAATTTTTTATTCCAAATTCTGTTATTATATTTTTTTTTTGGGTGAATAGTAATTTATCCTCCTAAAATATTGAAAATGAGCATATTATCCCTACATGAAAAAAAAATATAACAATTTATCCTCTTGTAATTTTTAAAATAAAGCAATTTATCTCCTTGTCTAAGGAGGTAAATTGTTTCATTTTAAAAAATATAAGGAGGTAAATTGTTGTATTTTAAAAAACACAGGGAGGTAAATTACTATTTATTTTTTTATAGGGGATAATTTACTTATTTAATATCATAGTAGCATTGCTTGTATTTTTTTCCCTTTATTTTGTATTTCCTTTAATATATATATATATAACAAATAACATAAATTTTAGTAAGGTTAAATGCAACAAGCATTCATGTGAAAATGCTAATATATTAAAAAATATTAGTAAATTACATCAATACTTTCTGATATTAGGTCTAGTTAATCAAGCACTCCCTAACATTTATAAAATTACAAATAAATTTCCTGATAAAGTGTTAATGTAATGTAGTTCAAGAGGTATTTGAGTAAAATTTTTTCATTAAATATGAGGTGTACGTATTATTAAAATTATAATCTCAATAGTGTAAATGTTGCAAAAAGTACGAGGTGCTTGTATAATTAGACATAACTTTAGTGGGGTATCAACGTAATTTATCCAAAAAAAATCCTAAAAAAAAAGAAAAAAAAGAGAACGCGATCACTTAGACTTTCAAGAAAAAAATTTTATCGCATCCCCTTGACGTAGAAACCAATGGGCTTCTTTTTTTAAGGGTCAATTCTTTTTTTCTTTTTCTTTTTTGTTCAATTATACATATTATTGTTTCACAAAAAGAGTAGAATACAAACAAAAAAATTTCTAAAACAAATTGAATTTGGCCGAACATAAATCAGAATCAATAGTGAGTAGAAGTTGAATAATGATAACCAAGGGAAAAATGCAATTTACTCACCTGTGATATGGAAAATGAGAAAAAAAAATCTCTTATGAAAAATAAAATAACAAATTATCTCCTATCTAAACCATTGATAGGAAGGTAATTTGCTTCTTTTTTGTTTTTTTTAATATAGGAAGTAATTTACTTATTATTTTTTCATAGGGGATATTTGCTCACTTCATATATCATAGAAAGTAAACATTATTAACCCTAATAACCAATATGGGAATCTTGATGCTAACTTGTGATAAAGTGGGAAGAAACTTGGCTTTGGAGATGCGACTACTGAATCCTTTGGCAACCACAATTACGTATAGAGATGGTGGTAGGTCTAAATCGCATTTCACATGCTCCTCCACTTCATCCGCATGATTCTTCTTCTTATACTCTAATAATTAGTCACCGCTAGTTATTAAAAAAATTATAATTATGAAATTATTAAAAAATATTAATATAATTATATTACCGATTTTTTTAAGAAAAAAATCAATGTAAGAACAAATTTAGATATTCTTTTTAATCTTTTTTCAAGAATATCACGTGGGATTCTTTTGGGTTTGTATTTTAGCGGGAGTGGAGTTCAATTAGGAGATGATAAAAAAGAAAATGGATCGACTTTATACAATTCGTTTTTTATAAAAAATACCCCCAAGTTGGATAATGAGTGAGAATCACGCTTTTTATAAAATAATAATTCAAAGGAGAGAACCAAGCGTGTGCGATGGGGACACATAGTAAATATAATATATATAGGATAAACAACAATGTCATCCCTCATATTTATCATAATTATAAATATTCACTAATTTGTTTTTTGAGAAATTAAAAAAATATCTTCTAAAATAAGAATTGTCTAAAAAATACCACTTTATAATGGGCTCTTACGCAGGGTATTTTAGATGGTCATTAATTTTATAAGAATATTTCTAATTGTTCAAATAACAAAAAGGTATATGTAATTATAGAAAACTTTAAGGAGAGTCCTATTAGGCCAGATGTATTGTATATTATGAATGTATATGTATCCATACTTATTATGTTAAAAGACTTGTGGGAAGACCTACAACAAAGGTTTTTTTATCAAGAAAGGACACGGGTTTAACAATTGAAGGCAGACATTGTGAATTGCAAACAAGCAAGACAACCAGTTGTTTCGTACTATGGCCAACTTCAGATGTTGTGAGATGAACTAGTGAATTATGAACCGATACTCGTATGTCATTGTAGCAAGTGCAAGTATAATGGTGGAACTAATGAAAAAACAAGAGAAGGAAAGAATCCATCAATTCCTTATAGGTTTGGATGATGCAGCATTTGGGACAGTGAGATTAAATATTTTGAACAAGGAGCTCATACCAAGTTTAATGCAGGTGTATTCTACGAATATTTAAGAAGAACAACACTGTAGTATCGCACGAACCAAAGATGAACGAGGAGATGCAGTAGCCTTTGCAACACAAGTTGGACAAAGTGTAAAAGCGGCAGTAGTGAAAAATAAGGACACAGTTATGTCGCACACATAGTGTGGAAGAGCGCGACACGAGGCCAACGAGTGCTTTTCAATCATCAGGTATCCAAA
>NC_026152.1:13034435-13042446 GCF_000512975.1 Sesamum indicum
TGCTTTTAAATCATCAGGTATCCAAATTGATGGGATATAAACCTCGAGGGGGAGGAAGAGGGCCTGGATGTGGCCGAGGTGGGTCAACTACATCTGGACATGGATGTAGTAATGATCGAGCAAATGCGACACAACATCAGACCTAGGTGAACGAAGTTTATAGAACTGCATTTCTCGGGTTAACCAATGAACAATGGGTTGCGCTCATGAACCTTTTGAAATTGCATATGACTGGTGCGGCAGAGAAACTCATTGGTAAGACTTATTATCATGATTGGAAATTAGATACGGGAGCATCACAACATATGACTGGTGATATCAAGCTCTTGACTCACGTAAGGAAGATTTCACCGTATCCAGTGGGACTTCCAAATGGCGAGCACACCACAACGATGAAGGAAGAGACAAAAATATTTATTTGAATAACGTTGTATTTGTCTCGGATATAAATTGTACACTCATTTTCATTGCTCAAATGGTGACAGAATTAAACTGTATTGTCACATTTTCTAACAAGCTTTGTATGATACAGTACCCTATGCTTCTGTTTAAGAAATAGGTCCCTCCACTAATCAAAGTTCACTGAATTTCTTGATATTAATAAAAAAATTAAATAAAAAATTTGGTTCTAAAAAGATTTAATGGACTTGTAATAAATCAGTATGGTTAATTGGGGATAAATCTAGATTTTTATTAATTTTTATTAATATCAGTAAATTAAATAAATTTTGACTAACGGAGATACTTATTTGTTAGACAAACAAATTTTAGAAATATTAAATATAATTTTTTAACCACATGAGATTTATGTGTAATTATACACTTAACATTAGAAGAAAAGAATGTAATTATTTCTTATAAATTATAATAAATTTTAAAGGACTCCATTGTAATTTAATCTAAGTTTAACGACTTAAAATTTTAAGTGATTTAGTTTGAAAGTCTGCAAGTCACGTGCAAAAGATCCTCCGAATCGTCATTAAAATTCGTGTGAATGAAAAGTGCCGACCAAAAAGCTTTTACCTACTCATCTTATCATCAACCAATCAGTACAATTCATTTTAGGCCCAAATTACAAGACCACGTAGGTTGTACGGTTTGATTGGGGGGGACCTCAATGGACCATCTGCACTCTAGTAAATCCCAGAAGTAACTCCTCACATTCCCAAAATGCTTTACCCTAAGGAAAGAAATAGTGGGGAAATAATTTATGGGTCTTTGCAAATAATAGAAATTAACAATAGTTACATACTCAATACATCCACAAAATATAATACGGTAATTGCACTTATTCCTTTTAAAATTCCACATAATTATGAATATCGTCTCGTTATTTAAAAAATTATAAATTCATCATTAAATAAAAAATAATTATGTAGTCCCTAACAATGAGGCGAACATTATTACTTTACTCTTGCTTAATTTTTTAAAAAATAAAATCAAAAGATTTGAAAAAGTGTTAAACAAATGTAAAAATTCGAAAGTATTTGTAATTATGTCAAATCCCATAAAATATTGTAATTGATCCGATATAATAAGACTTAATAGCCTTATATATGTTGCACACGGTGTTTTATATGTGATAGATAGATAATTGACACATATCTTATTTTCAAAGATAAGAAGTATGTAGCGATCATTATATATCGTATACAAAAAATTGAGTGTAACATGAATTTAACCATCACGCATTATTTGTCCGAGCGTATAATCTTAATCAATTACAAAGAGTATAATTATTTGTTTATATATATTGTGTTATGATTTTCTTTCAAAATTGAATAGATGAATGTGACAGTTATCATAAATTGGATAAACTGTATTTATAGCCAACATATCTCATTAATGCCAAGGGACTTTCAAAATGCACTCATTGGAAAGTGTTCTTTTTCTTAAAAAAAATTATTAAAAAGAAAAGTGTATATTTTAAATGGACTTTTTATTCCAAAAAGGCTAAAAAGTATTCATAGAGTCAACTATATATATATATATATATGCTTAATGGAATATTTAGAATTTATAGAAAGACAAAGATCTAATCAAAAACATGGTGTGGAGGTTCTTGTGGTTTACAAGTATCATTAATCATTATATTTAACATCCTAACACCACAAGAAAAAAATCAACAACTATCAAAATTTTGATATTAAAATCAGCGTCGGTCTAATTAGTAAGTAAAATTGTCGTTGCTAATTTATATTATTTAATATATTTTTTAAATAGTTTGTTGCTAAATTCATAACAAATTAATTTCCCTTGCTAAATTCGTTAGTAAGTAAATTTTTTGTATTAGATAATATAAGTTAGCAACAAGAATTTACTTATTAATTATTTCGACGATAATTTTTTTTCATTGCTATTAAATCATTTTTCTTGTAGTATAAATTATACACCAAGTATATTATAAGTTCAATTCATTCACTATATAATTTAAATTCAGAGAACGTATAGGTAAACTTATAAGTTGTTCAAGTATCTTATAAGTTTTCGAAAAATATTTTAATAATTTTTTTTGAATGAACTTAGATCCAAAAATAAAATGTCAAGAGGTTAAGTTCCTTTATATGATCTAAAAGCTTATTATTAGAATAAAACTTAACATTTCATAAGTTTAAAAATATTTTATAAGATATATGAATGTATAAGATCTTTTAAATAAATTTAGCCAGAGACATGCTATTAGATTCGTTGAATATAGGTTTGGACTACAAATTTTGAAAAAATTTGTATTTTTTGTACCATAATCTAGGATACTTTACACTATTGGTTCCATATTTTACAAAATAACTTAAAATGGTACTGAAAAATAGACTATATTTGCATTTTTTATACTACCGTTAGATTCCTAATGGCAAGGCCACATGCAGTACGCCATGCAGCAAGGGTGAGCAAAAAATGAGAAAATTGCATTCCACAATTTAGGGTACCTTGCAATATTGGTATCGTATTCTCCAATTCTGTTATAAATTTATGTGTGACCCTTTAGGTTCACCTCCAATTAGACTTGGGTTTGTATCTTATGTACAATTTATTCGGCAACTCATTTCCCACTAGATTAATAAATCAACATTAATTCACCACCCTCTACTAAGCCCTTAATTGGATAGTACCTATATATTACCACGGATGGTCATCTAGTAATGATTCATAGCACTAGAGAATAGGTGAAATTTGCATGAATTTGCCAGTTATGTGTAACATGAAGATATGGCTCTACTACCGCCCAACCTTCCGACCAAAACTAGGGCATAGAACTAGATATTAATTTTTATCTTTGACTTTAGTAACTATGTATCCACTCTCTAAATTATGCTTCCCATTTTATCAAGATAGGAAAACCCCTTTTTTTATTTGATCACTGCCATAGATAGTCATAGGCTTCAAAAAAACATGTTGTACAGAACATATGAAGATTTTTTATCATCTCGTGATAAGCAAATACTATTTTGAATTGGTAACCAATTTTATGTCCTAAATGCAGAAAGACCGTATTTTCATGGTACGCTTAGTTGACAGATTCACGCAAATGCCATATATTCTCTAGTGATGACCATTGCTATATAGTCACTCATGGTAACAGGTACCCTCCGATTAAGAAGTTAATAGAGAGTGATTAACTAATGGTGATTAATTAATTTAGTACAAATGACTTGTGAAATAAATTTTATATGTGATGCAAACCCAAGTTTAACTAAAGATCAATCTAAAGGGTCACCACAAATTCATAGCAAAACTGAATAATATGATACCAATATTGCAAGGTACCCTAAATTGTGGTATTAATATTACAAGGTGCCCTAAATTGTTGTACTAAAAATATAATTTTCGTGTTTTGTGTTTGTCCTTGTTGCATGACAGCTATGTGTATCTTTAGAAATCTAACGGCAGTACAAAAAAGGCCAAAAAAAAATTTTTTTTTTTTACCATTTCAAGCTATTTCAAAATATGGTATAATATTACAAAGTATTCAAAATTATAGCAGCAAAAATACAATTTTCTCAAAAACCTCCCTTAATTATGCAAGCCATGATGTCACGTCATTCAAGACTGAACTGAGAATGAATGGTAAAAAGTACACTTGCCTCCTGTTACGGTATTAATGAATCAAGAGAAAAGAAATACACCCCTGGTACTAGAATGAGGCTCTCTCTCTCTCTCTACCTATTACTCAATGATGGGCAGTTAAGCCAAGGGATCAGAATTTGGACACTTGAGGTTAGGACACGAGTGTTCATTTCATAGAACCCATCCCGATCAAACTGAAATTTCGGTGAACGCCGCGAAAATGCTATACCAAATACTAGATTGAATTTAATTGATTCGATTTCACTAATTATCGAATTTTTTTTTTCATTTTTCAATCCGATATTTGATCAATTGGTTTTTCCGTTAAAAATATAAGAATTAATCAAAAATAATAATTGGACTTGTTTATTTTAAATTTTTAATAAGTAAAATAACAAAAATAATATAAAAACTATGTATATAAACTTAAATAAAAAAATTAAGTAAATAATATTTTGGTATTCAGTGCCATTTGTTAAAGCAATACAAAATCGAAATCAGACCAAATTTTTTAGCTCGATTTCAGTATGTACAAAATTTTCAATTTCGATTTGCTCGCTCCCATTGGTATATCGAATTGTAAACATCCCTACTTGATGTGTGTTTGTGTGTGTGTGTACTCGTAATTGGGCAGCTCTCCACAGAGGATAAAGATTCACTACCAAACATCTATTTACCCCAAAAAAATTTAAATTCCAAAAATTAACTGCATAAGAGAACAGAACCATACCTGTTTTATCCAATTCTGCAACATTAATAGATAGTCAAATAAGATAATTAGCAAATCGAGCTTAACTAAACATGAACCAAGCATACTATAAATATAATGTATGTTATTAATGTACAATTCAAAGAGAATAGGCAAGCACATAACAAATACAACTAAAGGCAACCTAGTACGAAAAAAAAATTTCCTACAACTCCATTGATTCACTCGTGGGCTGATCCCCATTACACAAAATTATAGGTAAACTGCACTTGGAGTAAGAAATAAACACACATTGCCATAAGCCAAGTATTTCCACCATACGCAAGGCAACCTTTACCATGCATCCCTATTGTACATTCATGCTTACGGAAACATCATGCTGCTGTTATACAAAAATTTATTGATTATAACTAACGGCAAAATACTTGCAAATGAAATCATTATTCGTCAAAACAGTTAAACATGCGACCAATACAACCAGCAGGTCATATCCTGAATCTTGCTCGAGTAATTCGTAAAGTAAAATTACTGAAGTCCCTTTTTCTCGACATACACAACTACAAGAAACTTGTAGTTGGACAAGCCTCATCAACTAGATAGCCCTCTATATCAGGAACATGACAAAACATTAGAATGGCCAAAAACTAAAATCTCATGATGACATGATCAATGATTACTCCACCTTAAGCCACTGGAAGTTCACCGCAATCGCTTATGACAACCCTCTTTGTAGGACGATCACCTCTGTCTGTTTCTTGTGATTCAATCAGCCTTACAACATCCATGCCCTCCAGAACTTGTCCAAACACAACATGCCTCTGGTCTAGCCATGGTGTCTGTAATTCATTCAACACAAAAATTTGAAGAACATATTCAAAGCTGGATTTTTACGACACAGAAGTATTGCTTACAAACAAGTTCTACTTCCAATCAAATTTCAGTGACCAAATAATTGGTTTTGTCTCAACAGGCACTTATTATTTCTCATGATGGTGTACTCGACTAGTACGTTAGTGTTGATCACCGCATATCACATTGGGATATATGACATCACTCCCACTTAGATTGTGAAGCAGTGATGTTAACATCCACCCGCTAAGTTCCATTTTCCGGAAGGGGAAAAAAGAAAAGAGCACCAGCCAAGCAAGCGTCCATGGTTTAGCTGCATAACCTCACATGTGATCATGGTTAACCTAAGCAATATTGCTCTAACAATGTAGGCAGACTTCAAGAAAGCTAGAGGTAATAGTCATAGCTCTCCCTCACATTATCTTCAACAAAAAATTCAGTTAGCTTTAAGTTCACAAAGTTGGATGATATATACACATTTTTAAGAAGATGGGTTTCTTGAAACATAGAAGACAGATGAAAATGTAGTGCAAGCAAATAGCAGAAGGAAACGAATTTAATCAAGACATAAAACAAAGCTCAAGGAGGCAGTAACATGAAAAATGGGTGATAATCAGTTGTTACTTGTCACTGAACTTAGGTAGAGTACCAAATACAAAAACCATCAACAATTGGCAGTAATAGACTGAAGCCAAGAAAGAAAACAAGGAAAAAGTTCACTTCCTCAGTAGAGTTACTGAGAGACTTCCTTCTGAACTCTGGTAGAATATCATTTAAAAAGGTGTTGATTATTGGCAGCCATCAGAGCGAGGAAGGGCAGAACGAAAAAGTTTAAGCTTTCTCAGAAGAGTTACTTTTAGAGCCTTCTTCTCTATTTGATTCATTCTGCTGACACTTTTCAACAAAGTTTTGTCAGATCAAAAATTTGGAAGCCATATAAAGTAAGGATACGTCCTTGCTGAACTCTTTTGTGGACCGCTCAAACTCTTTTCTCTATTTGTAAGTGGGAAAACATCGAACGTTTGTATCTTTTCTTGTACGAGATATTCAAGACAAAACCAGAAACATAGTAGGATCCAACATGTTTCAAACTTTCTTTCTAAGACAATGAGTAATAACATGGATAATTCCAATTATCTTTCCACCGCTTTCACTTTTGTATTTTATCCTGCAAGTTTTGCACACTCTAAAATAAATTTATTTAGACTGCCGCGTACCTTGACAGTACAGATGAAAAACTGGCTCCCATTGGTATTTGGACCAGCATTTGCCATGCTAACAACTCCAGGTCCAGTATGAATCACTACAAGTATAGAAATTACTATCTTATTAGCCAGCAAGAGTAATGACAAAAAGCTCCAGTAAACAAATTAATGAAGGAAAAGTATAAACTCACACTTAAAGTTTTCATCTTTGAATGTGCGACCATATATGCTTTTACCACCAGTTCCCTGAGAGACATCCCAATCATGGAGCCCTTATTAATACAATGGTCTAGAAACTCAAAGGTTTAACAAACAATGACAAAAAAAATGTTATGCATAGTAGCAATACAAGTTGGTTAGTGACCAGGCCAAAAAGCAGATTGAAAAGCATCAAACAATTAGTATGTGGATCAGCATCATATCTAAATTATAATAGCATGTATAAGGACAAAAAAAAAATTAAGGTGTTCTCTGACTGTTTCCAGTGAAGCCCCTCAAAATATGATGCACTCAGGACATTATAATCAGCCAAGATATGACACACACCAAAATTTTCTCTTCTAGATGTACTGATAGCAAATACTAACTAGAGCCAAAAAGTTCATTATAATATTGCCTTGGATGTCCTCAAGTTCCCAGTGTGGGACCTACAATTTCACGGGTCCATAAATATTCCTCCAACACACCCTTATTCAAAGAGAGAGCACACGGCACCGCATAGCATCTATTTTTGCAACCAACTTTACATTTGGCATTTTGTTTTAATATTTTTGTGGATTTGAACATGGTTCTGTCACAACTCCAAAGAAAAAGCATTATCGGACTTCAAAAAGCTTGATAAATGTAGCAAAAGTTTCAGAAATAGTAAGAAAAACTTTAGCATCGTCCATGGTCTTTCATGGCATTCTCTTAAGAACAAAAAAAGGCAAGTGGTTACCCATACTAGATACAATACATGGTTTATAACCTCAATTCAGTGAGGCCAAAAAGCTTCTAATAAGGATAAAAAATTATAAGTTCACCAGAAAGTTGCAAAAGTATATAGACCAAACATCTTCATGACGACTAGCAGACTATTATTTGCACATAACAGACAAACGAAAAGATCCAATCAGAAAAATATGATAAATAACGCTAGCAGCTTACATTTCCTTTGTCAAAATCTCCTCCTTGAATCATGAAA
>NC_026152.1:13044956-13058383 GCF_000512975.1 Sesamum indicum
AAATAAATAAATAATAACATAATAAAGAAATGAAAAAGATAGTTTTCGAGTATATAAAGGTATAATGTATGAGATGCATCGTTGAATTGATCCTGAAGTTGCTAAATGATCTATTACTTGATGCATGTGCAAATACATTATAAATGGACTTTTAAATATGAATTTTGACATTTATTGAAATTTTAAAAATAAGTCGTATCTCCAAAAAAATTTCTAGATTTGCTTACAGACGTTCTCAAAAATGAAAAATAGTGATTTTTCTACTAGATATGTAACTCGAATGTCAAACAACTTCTCAAAAAACATTTATTAGAAGCACATTTTGTAAATAAATTTTATTCTATTACCATGAATTTTGGAAATTAGGTAAGAGGAGAAATAAAAATATGGGACTACTAAACAGAATTAACCATCATAAAGAATAGAGATAATTACAAAAACTTTCACTTATGTTTCGTTCTTATACAAGTTATCTAATATTTTTTTAGTATTATAGAGAATGATAAAAAAAAAAAAATTAGTATATCATTTTAATAACTAAAGTTGTTATGGATTATCGTGCCTTACAACATTGATCTGATATGAACTTGACTTATATGTGACCATTTAATATGCTTAATCTTTATGGATTAATAGTTCATAACGAATTGTACACCTTGGTTTACTAATAAATATACAACTTCCGATTGATAATTTAGGTATATCGAAAAACTGTAACTAAGACCTTCTTACTGTTGTTGGACCGAGTTTTCTGAGTTAGGTCAGCTTACGATCTGAGCAAGAGTATAAACCTCATATTAATCCCAAATTTGGACCTCAAATCAAATGATGTTCGCGCCAATATTCAACACTGACCGTCGAAAGTATTGATATACATTTTACAAATTTTATAAATTTACAAACATAATATTTTCAGAAGAGTGACATCGGCAGTTCTCTGTAATATTTACAAGGAGTAAATTATAATAGACTTCTTTAACGGTTGTTATAATCACAAACACCTTCTCGTTAATTTGAAAAATTTCAAACACCCCTCTGAATATATATATACTTTAATTTAACAGGCTCATTATAAGGGATATTTATTAGGATATTTATAATTCAAAAGAGTACTTGCAATAAACAATAAAAAGGTTTTTATAATAGTAGCAAATCTCAGATACACCCGTTGTAATTTACCCTATTTGCAAGTATTAATTTATCAATCCTCCAACTCACCTATTTTGAGTTGGCTACCGATTCTCAACTCAAATGACTACACATAAAAGCTGGATTTGAGGAAGGTTTTTGATAAAATTATTCAAATTACTCCATATAAAAGAATTTATGAAGGATTTTGATCATTTGAACTCAAATAAATCCACAACTCCCAAATCCAAATGTAGCCTTGGAGATCCGCTTGAATCTGAAGGAAACTTTACATATATAGCTGCCTAAAAGTTGCCAAACCTCATATTTAATCAACTGAATGACAAAATTCAATCTCCATCTGCCTTTTTACTTCATATAATATTTTTTTGTCAAAAAACCTCAGCTAAATCTCTCTATATTGTTACATGATGACAATCGTCAAGAATACTATATGCAATTATTCAAAGCCTGAGCGATGCACTTGTACACCAAAACTCAGTGAAGCTATAAGTAATGTTATCCTAGAAGCTATACAAAAACCCAAACCCTGTACATTAGTGTGAACAAGATCAGTACAGTATATTTACCATTAATCGTCTATCCGCTGTATTTCACCCATCATGATACGGTTGTTGGTAACCTTGAACCCGAGAAGAGCAGGATCAATCTGTCTACCTTTCTTCCCCTTCTTTTTGTTGTTTCGAGCGCCAGGCATCCCATCTGATGACTCGGTTGCTGAAACATGGGTTTCTTGAGGTGCTGGCTTCTTAGCACTGCTTTTCAGCATGTCACTGAATAATGTCTCCAGTACATCAACATCATTACAAAAAGACGTTCGTCGAAATTGTGCATCTCTTCGGCCAGCATCCAGGTTTCCTGCATTAACTCCTGGTTCTCGTCTCGCCCCTACACACAAGAGAGGAGGCACAAAAATACTCAATAAACAGCCAAGTAAATGAACAAAGTCCTCACTTTCGATCCTCTCATGTGTAGAGTTTATACATAGTAGGAAGATGCGGCGCCTCTGACCTTTGCCTTGGAGATAAAAGAAGTAAACCAATAAACTACAACAGATTGATAGAAGACCAGGTAATAGAGAAGACCAATTACTGGCATAATTGATGTAATGTGCCAACCCCAATACGATAAAACTAACTGACATAACATCGTCACTGTGACTTGAGATCTTTTCACTTCACATGACAATGACAATGTATCACCACCTTTCTGTGCAGGAAACAGCAAGGCAGGGAAATGACTATCTAGCCCAAATAATATGATAAAAGAACAAACAACAAAGACTACCAATCTTCAATACTTGTCACTAAATAAGTTCCATGACTGCCGAAGTACAGAATACCTTTTCAATTCTAAACCCACTATCCAAGCTACAAAATTTGTTCAATAAAGGTTAAGAAGTGCCGAGAATCCCATCTTACCATCAGAAGGTACAATGTTTGAGTGACTTTTTCCTCTGGCAACAGAATCAGCAGTCAGCTCTGACAACCCTTCCTGAGAAGATGCTGGTCGAGGGACAGGTGGGCGCCTTAGCAAGACATTTTCTGGTCCTTTTGAGCCAGAAGATCGCAACCTGGTTACAAGGACATGAGTATAAAACATATAACTGGAAAAGAAATGACAGTAGGGAAACAATGTCAGGCAAAAAAAACGGACCAGAAGCAAGAACGATTACAAATTTTTGTAAAAAGCATCAGCTCATGAATATCCACATGTCAACGAAAACCACTCACTGACTGACATAAGGGCCAAACAGAGTTGATGTCTCATGTTGTTATTAGATTTTCCAATTTACTCATAAATATGACATGAATACTACTTCCATGGATCAGCCCAGTTTCTTTAGGCTGTCTAACAATTATTCGACAATTCCATAAGTAAATGAGACAATTGAACCAGGGTACTTCCAACAAGACAACAATACTCATATCTTCCAAAGAACCTGTGTCATAACTTGGATGATGAAGAGAAGATCAATCAAATGCCAACAGAGCAGTGCCAGAAAAGAGCATCCAAGTTTCTTACCTATCCTAGCAGCATCCTCCAGGAAAGAATCGCCTGATCCAATCTTTTCATCTTGAACACCTGACATTATCCAGATCAAGTTACTTGTTTAAAATTTGAAAGCAAAGAAAAGCAAAACCACCAGGAATAATGTGAAAAATTACCAGCAGAATCAAGTGACTTTTGCCTGCTTAGGATATTGACTGGGATTTCCACTCTGTCTATAGAAGCCAAGCTAGCCTGCTCAGTTACACGTTCTTGCCCCTCTGAAAGTATTCCCTGGATGTTACTGTTACTGATGAGCACTCTTTTCCCTTCCACAGTAAACAAAGAATGTTTTTTTGGCAGTCTTGTTTTTCATATTAAAATGGTCATGGCTTACCTGGGGGTTTTCATCAATGTTGGAAACAAATGGCTTCCCTTCAACTAATGCTCCACCTTTAGATTGATAAGGTAATCCACCAATTTCCAGAACACTGCTTATTCCCTCAGACAGTCGACTCGGAGGTGGTCCACCAGAATCAGAACCATAAGACTCAACAGCAAATGACTTGCTAACACCTGATTCTTGATCAGGAATAACACTAAATGACTGGTCACCCATGCTTGACCCAGAATAATGACCCGAAGGTGGCCTTCCATCATGGGGTACTCCATTAGACACATCAAACTGTTCACTTGGTAAGTGGCCAGATTTCTGATGCAGTAATTCCATAAGCAAACGCTTTGAACTGTCATCATTTGTTCCAGCTGACATCCACAAACTATGATCTTCAGTACTCCTTTTGGCATCCAATTCCCTTCTTTGCCTTTCATTATGAATATGCAGTTGTTGAATTCTGGACTCCATCCACTCATTGACAACTGACCGTTATTCTCAGAAAAATGCCCCTCCGCTGCGTCCAAGCGTGAAGCATGCAATTGCTCCAGAAGTGAAGGGTGGTTGGTATGCTGAGAGTAAATACCGGATGAGAATCCAACCTGACCACTAGGGTGCATTCGTGCAATCTGCTCCTGCATTTCTAAACCTTGAGCATGGCTGATGGAATTGACAACATCCAGATTTAGTCCATCAGCACCAATGGGCAATGACATCGAGCGCTAAAAAGGTAATATGCCAGGGTCGTATAGACCATGTTGATATCTTTCTTGTACTGAAATATTCCGTTCAAGGTGGCTGAGATGCTCCTCAGAAGGTGGAATTTGTTGAGAATAAAAATCCAGAGGGCCAAATCCAGCAGAGTTAGCTCTACGAGAGGCAGCAGGATTTCTGTGGAACTGACTAGCTTCATCAAGGGGCCACCCAGAAGTCATTTGCCTTTCTTCTTCCATTTCTAATCGCTGCCTCAGCCCCAGAGGCAACTGCATTACATGAAGCTGATCTTGCTGAATAATTTGTTGATCCAGGGGGTGAATCTGTCCATGCCTTCCATGTGATAAGAGCTCCAGCAAATCATTTTTATGACCTTGATGAGGCATTTGACCAAACTTTGCTTGAAGTAGCTGCTCAAGGGATGGATCAGGATGCCTTGAAGGAAACTGGGAACGCTATTGTAGATCATTCAGAATTTGTTGCTTCAGGATGGCCTGTTCAATTGCAGCACTGGATCTAAGAGCATCCAAATGTGACTGTCCACGAGCAGACTCACGCATTTGACTCTGCACCATGGTAATTAAAATGGACATAGCCAATTTCACTGTCCATAAGGTGTTGGTTGACAACGGAAGTTCTGCGGACATTATTTTGAAGGAAGTTTTAATCAAAATGGGCTTAGGAGAAGCCAGGTTGGATGCTATGAGTTCGCCATTGGTGGGCTTCGGAGGCAGTGAAGTGGACTCGTTGGGAACAATCGAATTGCCTGTTTCCCTCGGAGACGAACCCAGAAGGAGAACTCTTACGATAAAGTTTCTCGTGGTCAACACCCCTTTTGCTTACAATGTTATTTTGGAAGACCTGGCTTGAATATTTTCAGGGCCATTGTATCCACGTATCACTTAAAAATGAAATTCCCTACGCATGCCAGAGTTGGAGAGGTCGCATGCGATCAAGGGGAAGCCAGACGATGCTACAACCTCTCTGTAAAAAAGGATGCAACAGATAAAAAGAGGAAATTGGATGAAACTTTCATCGAGAACGAGGAGAGAATAGAACCAGTGGATGAACACAAGGAGATCGAGTTGGTACAGGGCGACCCATCCAAAATAACAAAGATTGGGGCAAGCATGGAGAAAAAATTCGAGATGATGATGGTCGCATTCCTACGTCGCAATGCTGACATGTTCGCCTGGAGCCCCTCCGATTTCAAAGGTATTAGTCCTGAAATCATTGAGCACCGGTTGAATTTAGATCCAAAGGCGCAACCCATCCAGCAGAGAAAAAGAGCGTTCGGGTCCGAAAAAAATCGGATCATCCAAGAGGAAGTGGATAAGCTGTTAAAGGCGGGATACGTTTCTGAGGTCCGTTAAAGGCTGCTGGGAAATGGAGGATGTGCACCGATTTTACGGACTTAAACAGGGCATGCCCCAAAGATCCTTTTCCATTACCAAGAATCGACCAGTTGGTAGATGCGACCGCAGGGTACGAGTTGTTTTCAATAATGGATGCCTACCAGGGTTACCATCAGATCCGCATGGCTAAGGAAGACCCACAAAAACATCGTTCGTAACAGAACAAGGTATATTTTGCTATAACGTAATGCCGTTTGGTCTGAAAAATGCAGGTGCAACGTACCAAAAGCTCGTTAATAGAATGTTCAGAGAACAAATAGGGAAAACAATGGAGGTCTATGTTGACGATATGTTGGTTAAAAGCCGACGCTCGGAGGAACACTTGCACGACCTCGAAGCAAGCTTTGCCATCATGCGAACATACGGGATGAAGCTCAACCCAACTAAATGCACATTTGGAGTCGGAGGGGGCAAGTTCTTGGGTTATATGGTAAGCAGTCGAGGAATAGAGGCCAATCCAGAGAAGATCAAAGCAATCCTCGAGCTAAAGTCACCAGGCTCAATAAAAGACGTTCAGAAATTAATGGGTAAGATCGCATCCCTCAACTGATTAATTTCTAAATCCGCAGATAGAAATCTACCCTTCTTTCAAGTTTTGAGAAAGCCTAAGGATTTCCAATGGACAAGCGAATGCGAGTACGCTTTCAACCAACTCAAGGATTATCTAAGGACGCCACCGTTATTGGCGAACCCTCGACCTGGAGATATTTTATACCTATACTTGGCCGTGTCTGAACATGCTGTAAGTTCAGTTCTGGTGAGGGAGGAAAATAGAGTCCAGAACCCGGTATACTATGTTAGCAAGATGCTGCAATGGTAAATATATACCTCATCACATGCATTAATGCGTGAAGATGTATGAGGATAATTTGGTCATAAAAATATTTATTTAACTTGTAATAAATCAGTAATAAGCCAACCGGGATAAATATAATATTTTTCCAAACTTTTTGTTAATATAAGCAAATTCGGTTAATTTTGACTAGTGAAAGAACTTATTTGTTAGACGGAAGCAAACTTCGGGAGTGCTAGATCTTTTAAACTAGAGGAGGTCTAAATGTAATTACACCAAATTTCAAAGGAAGAAAGTGTAACTATTTCTTTTTTATTATAATAGCAACAGGAGAATGCAATATTTGTACACATATAATCAAATAAATACACCACACGAATTCAAAAAAGGAAATCAATATATAATTTAAAAGTTGAGCAAGTGATTGACACAAGCAAAAATGGAGAATAAATTATGAGTTTATATTTGGTATCAAAAGATGACGTAGGCCATTTGAATAAGTAATTATATTATTACAAATATTTAACGATTAGTAATTTAAATTTTGATGTTGTGGTGTTCCAATCTCTAAATTATGAGTGAGAAAGCCACTTTTTATATTAGTACAAATATTTAAGGATTAGTAATTTAAAATTTGGATGTTGCGGTGTCAATTCCTAAATTATGAGTAAGAAGCCATTTTTCATATTCGTATAGATATACTGAAAAAATAATTTAAAAATTAAAAATAGCTATGACATATCGATATGTATGTTCTTTTTCCTATTAGGAACTATAAAACATCATTTTGTCACACTGTTTTATTTATAATAAGTTAGGCTTGTAAATGGATGGATAGTGTCAAAATTTAGATCTATTGGAACAATAGTATTGATGTACGGTCCCAATTGCTCTATATTAAGCCCAGACCCAAACACAAAACTAAAAAATAAAGTTCTCTTGGTATGGTAGCAGGGTATGGTTTATATCGTGTATTGTAATACGCCCGTCTAATTAAGTCCAACCAGTTTAGTTCTTATTATGACATACTTGGACTAGTCAATTTATATTTAGCTCATCCTAAAAGTTAGAAGTTGAAAGAATTTCGAATGACTTTTAATAGAATTTCAACTCTCAAATCTATAATAAAACATACTCCATTCAAATTCTAAGACTCATCTTCCTTCATGTATACACGTTGGATGGACGGGAATGAAGAAAATTCACCTTTTCATTACCATAAAACTCACAATCCAATCCTTATTGATTCTTGGTTATCAAAAAATATAAGGGGGAGATGCATGGCCAGAAGCCTCTATAGTTGTAAGATTGAGATTGGATTCAATCCTTACGCTAATGATCTTTATATAAATTTATGAACTTGGGAGTAATTTTGATTCTTTATTTAATTTTTTTTTAATACTATATATTGGGACTTATATTAGAAAAATAATTGTTCATAACTCTTCGTATAGAATTGAGGTGCTTTTATTTTAGATCGAAAAAATTATCAAGGATTTAAATTTTACAAAAACACGATATTATATTAGGGTTAAATGCATTTTACCCCCTGTGAAACTTCTAATATTCATAATACCCTCATGTGATAAGATAAATGACAAAGAAAAACCCCTATGATAATAAAAAAATATATAGGCAAAACACCCTATCATGCTAGCAGTGCACAACACGCTCCAAATTTTTTAATTTTTTAGTTAAATAATGATAATTATACACTTTATCATCCACAATTGGATCTTACTTATTTAAAATTAATGATCAAATTTATAGATATAAATAACTACATCTTAACCTATTTATTTGTATATAAATAATATATATATATATATGTATCCATCTTTAGTCATTGAAATCCCCGTCGTCGCCATTTCCTCCCTCCTCCCCGTCGTACGCCACCCCTACCCCACTTGCAAAAAATTCAAGACCCAATCTTCTCCCGCCTCCCTCCTGTCCGTCGTTCATCTAAAATTGTTTTAGGAAACAACGACTATCAAAATAAGCTCACACATAAAATATCTATAAAATAAGTTATCAAAATGTAGATAGTGATGAAATAAATGTAGATATAAAACTCAAGGAATTGAAATTTGTTGCATTAATGGAGAGTCACGACACTTATTGTTGTCTATATAAGTCATGATTGTCTTCTTCGGTGCAAGTGTCAATGGCAAAATAGTTATTAAACCTCATAAAATCATAATCCAATCATTGTTGATACCCCTAAATTTGGTAATTAAGGACCTGTGACCGAAAAGACCTTAGGCCAGATCTCCCCCACCAAAAAAAAAAAAACATTAAAAGTGACAACTTAACCCAACTAGAGGCCAAGCGTGGATAAAAACACATGGCGACGTCCTACAAGGCCCTTGACATGAAAAAGAAGGAAATGGATAAACTTTAACCCTCAAATTGATTAAGACAAGTATCGATTATGGAGTCATAATAAAAGTCGGAGATTTAGGGATTTGGTTTAATCACTTCTCATCCTTTACTTTCCCGAAAGCAAGCTCAAAAAAGTTTCTTGGGAATTCTTACTTACCCATTGCACACTTTTGGCTACACACGGCTATTTTTGCCGCTCAACTGTATTATTTTACACTTTTAATTTATCACTCATTTGAGCGTTGAAGTGCTAATATTTATTTTGTAAATTTTATTCATTTGACGCTGCAAAAGCCCAACGGCTCATACTCGATCTATAGGACTCAAGCATTTTTGCTCCTATTAATTATAATAATGGAGTCATAAAATTTAAATAAATATCAAATTAAATAGGCACAATAATTTAAAATAAAATATTAAAAATAATTTAACAATTAAGAAAAAATTAAAATTTTTTGTGTGATTTAATTTATTATTTATTCATCATAAGGCAATCATTTATTTAAGCAATTATTCAAAAGAACACCGTAATTTCATAAAAACAAATAAATAAAACAGGCATATTCGAATTTTAGTTGAGCCTCAATCAGGCCAGTCCATGGATTGGGCTTGAATTTAAATTGAGGCCCATTTAAAGGCTTACAACTTCCCAACACTGGTCATGAATAGTAGTGAGCTGATTTTTTATTATTTATATATATATAAATACACCTTTTTTTTAACCTATAATTTAAGAATTATCGACGACACAAGCGTTCAACTAATAATTAATATTGTTGAAACTGAAATATATGTAAATGCACACTAATAATTCGTGCTATTAATTTATACTCATTATTTAATACTTATGTCTTTGAAGATGTCATTTCACAATCATAACATTATAATAAGGCTGTGTTTGGTTTGATTTTGAGATGAGCCAAAACATATTTAATGTTTGTCTACTTTATTTTATACTTAATTTGTGTGAATTTTTTGTTTTGGGCTTTTTATATATAATATATACACATGAATAATAATAATTTTTATTTCCAAAAAATAAAACACTAAACATAAAATATATATACATCTACATATATAAATATATATGAAAGAGATATGATTTAACCAAAAACAGTGATTTTTGTCTCTTAAAACACAACACTAAACATACCATACCTGTTTTAAATTATTTCTAAAATCAAATTCAAACATATACACTATCTCCAACACATATTTATTTGTCTCTTTCTTTATCCACAAAATATTTAGAAAATGAATCCAAATACTACATAAATTTCTGTAGCCTCCATTTTTACATATTAATTTAATTGGCCATATTTGTAGTACCCCAAAATTTTTGCATCTTAAATTAAATTAAAATTTTTTGCTTAGTTGAAAAACATACATTTTAATTAAAGTAAATGTAATTTAGTAAGTTAAATAGTTCAAATTTTATAGACTAAAAGTTGAGTTATGATGCAATAAATACACAAAAAAACTTTCATATAAAATATTATTATAAATTTGATAAGAAAATTAAGTTATTTATTATTTTATCTTTTCCATAAAACTGAGTAATTACATATCTAGTAAGGAATGGATCGATCACCAACTCGAACAATATACAGAAAAATAAAATTAATTAAGGCCTTTTGGGTTGTTTAAACCCCTATAACAAATTACAAGGAATCTACAAAATAGAAATAGTAATACTATGAACAAACCCAGAAACTACATAATAAAAGAAATGATGAACATAACCCAGTTGCAGATATAGGCTCAGAGAGCCAAGACCCTTAAGCCACTAAGGCCACAACCTTTCACACGATTGCACAATTACCACGAAGCCACCAAGGCTAAGAACCACAAAGGTTATTCACAAAATTCACCAAGGCTAAGAACCACAAAGGTTATTCACAAAATCCACCAAGGATATGCCACAAAGGCTTTTACAGAACCATAAAGGTTATGCCACTCAGGCTTTCAACTTAAACCCAATAACCTCAAATTTAGGGCATGAAGAAACTGGTCGTTTTCAAAGAAGGGGGAGGGAAGATGATAGTGTAAACTTATCTCATACTACGAGAACCATTACGAACCAGCCATATAAAGAGGCCAGATATTAATAGTCCTTTATCAGCCATTATTGGAGAAGGGAAAAACATAGAAGACAAAAAGGAGAGGTGGGAGTCCCAAAGGGTCGTCTGGGGAAGACGAAGAGAGGCAAATGGCGGATTAGGGGAATAAGGGTTAGGTTTAGTGAAATGAGAGGGAGAGGTATAAATACTAAGCATGCGGGTCAAATTTTTTGTGGGCCGGGTTGGTGGATTAAGTGGCCCTTTGGGCCTTGTGATTTTGGCCGTCTAGCGCAGAAGGCCCAGCCAATGGTTTGGGCCAATTCTCCTATACATATCTATTTTTCAAATATATTTTCTTTGAAAAATATAACAAAACATATTTATTCATTTTTTTTTCTAAAAATATTCATCTTTTGGTTAAGCATATGGTGGATCTCTTTTTAAAAGTATATATGAGTGGTTGTCAATATTATATTTATTGTGTATCTTAATTTATTATTTTATTTTTACTTTAAAATTATTTATTTATTAAATACTATTCATATCTGGATTAGAGATATTTTTTTAATTAAAAAATAATTTAATGATGATTTTATATATAAAAATACTAAAATATACCGAGATCTATATAATTCTTTATGGCATGAATTTAATTTTATCCAATCAATCAATTTACGGGAGAGTGATAGGGGCAAATGTACATTAAATTTATAGGGGTGAACATTGTCATAAAAATAGTTGAGGGGGGCAAAATGTAATTAACCCTTGTTAACATCAAGTTGCCTTCATAAATACATATAAGAGAACCAAAACTAAAATGATGGCGTCGCCCGGACTCGAACCGGAGACCTTCAGTGTGTTAGACTGACGTGATAACCAACTACACCACGACACCTTGGCATTCATACTTCATCAGAAGAAGAGCAGATCTAATCTAAATTGTGGATGAACCAGAAAATGTGGACGTGTATGGAAAGAGCGGGGGGAGATAACAATGGCAGAGAAATTGAGTTTGCAGCCTCTGGCTATTGAGCTTTCTTCAACTGTTTTCGGCCTTCACTCTTTCAAGACGCAGTGGCCTTCTGTAGTTTCTACCCCAAGGCCCCGACTGCGGTGCGCGGTTCAAATGTCGACTGGCGCCAGCACTGGTAACCCGCCGCCCATAGTGATTGACTCGCACTTGCACGTTTGGGCTTCTCCTGAACAGGTCAATCCTTGAATCCCAAGCTTACACCCGACATTTCCTCATGCAATTTTTATGGGATTTGATTTTCTTTCTTTCTTTTTTTGGATGTTTAGGCTGCGCAGAAGTACCCATATTTTCCGGGCCAGGAGCCCACATTGCCGGGTCACGTCGATTTCTTGCTTCAGGTATGTGGTGAAGTTTAATTTGGCTTTTGACTGGTAAAAATGTTTTTCTTGGTTCGCGGCGTGTAATGGGTTGATCGGTTCGAGTTAACCTCAACAACACATTGGTCAGAAATATGTGATTTAGAACTGTATTTAGCCTAAATGTGTGAGCTTGAATGAATTTAAGTCAATTCCAGAAAGTGTTAGTACTTGGTTGTTATGTAAATGAACCAAGTGAAAATGAGTTTTATCAATGGAGCTACAGTCTGAAATTCTGATGGGCTTATTCCATTATGCAACATCAGTTTGGGAACTGAACTGCAATAAGATTTATTTGTATTACTAGCTTTAAACTATTATAGAGGAGAGTCGACTGTCGGTTTATATTCTATATTTCTAACACACAGCCTTACGTGCAGGTGCAGTTCGTTTCTGCATCCACGTGAAATATTCTTTTTTCTTTTTTTCATTAATGGAAATTCTTTTGTTCATGGATGGAGAGCAGTGAAATTTGAATTCAGAACCTCTTGTGTGTCTCATACCATGTTGAATGACTAACTCATCTAAAAGGTTGAATCGTTTAATATTTAATCTAAGGGACATTGTGCCTTGTTTCTTATTATTTTGTAGCAATACTTACTATTCTGTTTTTCTTAGTGGTGGGGGTTGGGGGGGTTGACGAGTGGCTTTTCCTTTTTCCAACTCTATGTTCATGCCTAACGGGTTCTTCATGCTGTTTTGAGCTTCAGTGACTACAATCATAATTGATTCATAGAAGACAAGATTTGTGGTTATTCTGCATTTCAAGACAGTAATATTGTAATTCTCATTCTACAGGTATTGCATATGTCGAAGGAGCAGTTATGAAGTTTCTGCTGTATTGACTAAATTTCTATATCATTCTGTAGTGCATGGGAGACGCTGGTGTAGATGGTGCACTCATAGTGCAGCCCATTAATCATAAATTTGATCATTCATATGTAACAAGGTTAGTTTCTGATAAGATGCTAATTTCTACTTTCTGATTAACTTATCATCTTATGAGCAATATTTGACAAAAATATTGAGGTTATACAAATGAATTGTGAGGTCCAAAGAAATCTGCAGCATTAGAAGGCAAAATCTTGTCATCTATATGATGATACAGCTGCATACTAAACTGTAGCATGGCTCCATTTCTT
>NC_026152.1:13058393-13068809 GCF_000512975.1 Sesamum indicum
AAACTGGAAATTAAAATATTGAGAAACATCAAGGTGAAGGAACAGTCACCAGCAGAAATAACAAGTTTGATTGCTTCCTTCCTGCAAAAATACTCATTATTTCCCCTTTCAATTTCAGTTCATCTGTCATCTGATATGTAATAAATCTGTTAATATTTGGACAGCGTGTTGAAGCAATATCCATCAAAATTTATTGGTTGTTGCCTTGCAAATCCAGCTGAAGACGGAACAGGCATCAAACAGTTTGAAGATCTCATTTCCAAGGTCCAAAGAGCCTCTAAGTATCAAATATTGTTGTTTGGTTTTGCAGAAATCATGTTTGACATCAAATTCTGTGTACAGGATGGCTATCGTGCTGTGCGTTTCAATCCATACTTGTGGTCGTCTGGTCAGTTGGTATGTTTCTTGACTAAAAACCCACACAGCAGTTCTCCGAACTCCTGTCCATCGATGCTTTTGTTAGAATATAAAGTTTTCGATCTGGTTTACCTCTCAGGTTTGGTCGGTGGAAGAATGAAAATTTACTTGTTAGAAGCAGGGTGATTAACCATGCTATCATAAGTGGATTCTGTTCATCCTCTTGTTTTATGTTGCTCTCCTTTATTCATGTTGAAATATAATCTCTTGTAAAGTTATCCTCATCTTTCTACCACTTTATTTAAAGAAAAATTCAAGATAAAGTCTCTTTCAATCGTTTACGTTGTCCTCTGCAGATGACAAATGCAGTTGGAAAGGCCATGTTCGCCAAAGCTGGAGAGCTTGGGGTTCCAGTTGGTTTCATGTGCATGAAGGTCTTGCAATTTGTAATATAATTGCAAAGATTACCATCATCGTTCCGTACTTTGTGTTATGGGTTAATTACACCTAGCTCTCCTTCAGAAATACTCCGTTTACAATTGCACTCTATCGTTCGACGGAAATTACTGATATCAACACATTGAATAAAAAAACACACGTTTTAAGCGAACTTCCAATATGCCCCTTATCATCCGGAAGTCTTTATATTTTATTGACCAAATTGTTTTCAATCTTCCAATTTGTTGCTTCATAGTAATTCTTCCAAGTTTCATAGACTAACGCATTTTTGTTCATCATATATTTGGCTGCACCAGTACTAAAGATGGAATCTTGTTTCCAGGGTCTTGATCTGCATATATCAGAAATTGAAGAACTGTGCACAGAATTTCCTTCGACAGTTGTTCTGCTTGACCATCTGGGTTTCTGTAGACCCCCAAAGTAAGTTTCCAATAGAACATTTAGGATTTCCAAGGAGCTTTCCTACCTGCATGTATAACTTACCGTTTCAGGTTTTTTTTGGTGATGTGAATCAGAAATGATGAAGAAGAACAAGTGTTCTTGAACCTGCTAAAGCTTTCCAGATTTCCACAGGTAAGTATATGCTGTGTATCAGATATATAAATGATACCTTTCATATATAAACAAAGACTCCTAATCATCATTGTTCTGGTCATCGTCATCATAGTCGATACTTAATCATTGATGGAAACTCGAGTCAGGTATATGTGAAATTCAGTGCACTGTTCAGAGTCTCAAGACATCCTCATCCATATGAAGATTTATCCGACATTTTGCCCAAAGTAGTCTCCAGCTACGGTGCCAACCGCGTCATGTGGGGAAGGTAACATGCTTAAATAACCTGTTAATCTGTTCTCTGGTTGAAAAGAAACAATTTTTTCAGGGGTGGGGTGTTTGCGCATTCGTGATAGGATTAAGTTGTAGAGAAAGTTGTAAATTTAGCTGCAGTGAAAGTTGAGAGCGTGTGCAAACAAAATTGTCAAGTGGAAAAATGTTAAAGTTGGATTGTTTGAGGAAAAAACACAATGTCTACAATTTTTCAATATGCTACAAAAGTTGGTGGCGGAGTTTAGATCTCTTGGCGTAAATGAGCTTAGTTTCAGCAGTTCTAAAACATAAGTTGTATAACGAAAACTTCAGCTTATTTTAAGTAAAAAGTTGATAAACTCTTGAATTAAGCTATTACAAACACTCCTTTCAAGTCTCGGGGATGAGCAAACTAATGCTGAAAATGTTCATATCTCATGCAGCGACTTTCCTTTCGTTGTCCCCGAGTGTGGCTATAAAGAAGCAAAAGAAGCAGTGGTTCAGCTGGTCCAACGTGCAAAGTTATCATCTTCCGAGCTGGAATGGATCATGGGTCGAACTGTTAATCAAATCTTTAACAGTCGATGGTCGTCTTCTTAGAAATCCATCGGTCTGATCGCCCTCGAATTCGAGTGATGATGAAACAAGAATGTTGGGAGTTGAGAAGAGCAGCATATTATGGCCTTTGTTAATAACTAAAATTGCTTATTGTAGGAATGCTATCTGTATCTTGTTAAAAACTTCTTTCCATATATAAGTTAGAAATGATTTTCATTAAATCTCTGACTGTTTTGAACTAATTTATTTTGTATTAATTGTATGACAACTTTGGTATTAATGAAATTTCCTTGATGTGCTTCAAACTGACTACTTCTTGAAATATATTATAAATAAACCAACCGAACAATTTTGATATTGCAAGAACAAAATGACTAGATTGTGCTTCCCTAAGTTTTTCATGGGGGTGTCTGAAAAACAGTATAGTTCTCCCAAAGTGACAGAAGAGGTTGGTAAGTTATTAAGATATCAAAGTTGCAAATATGTTTGGAAATAATAATTATAAGCAGAAAAGAGAAGATGTATTATCAGCTTATTTGTAATTATCAGACTACCCTTGAATTAAAATGGTGGGTAGGTCTCATCATTATTTGGGGGTATTTTGGAAATATATGAAAATAGTTAGGGCAAAAAAGTTATAATGAAGTTCAATTTATTTAGGGTTAAATACGCTTTGTTCATCTGAACTATTTTTTATGTAATATTTATTTTTCTGAATTAACAAATATAACACTTACCTTTACAACTAAATATTTGAAAAATATTATTCTTATATTATATACTTAGGTTTGTCAATGGACAGATATTATCCTACACATACACAAAAAATAATCTTCATATTCATACTCATGCCCTACGCGATGAATAAAATACTCTACCCTACTTTAGACCCATGAAATTAAATGAGTTGGTATGATTGGTCTAATACCTTAAAATACTCATAGGTATGGGTACTGACCTAATACCCTAAACACCTATAAGTATTGATATGAGTTGGTATGATTGGTCTAATACCTTAAAATACTCATAGGTATGGGTACTGACCTAATACCCTAAACACCTATAAGTATTGATATGATCAAAGTTTTGAAAACCTGAACATTATATCATGTTACTTGATTAAAATCAATAACAAGGAAAAGTAAAACCAAGAATGAAAATTTACTGACATTTAATAAATAAAAAAAATACGGATAAAATGTAATTTAATTAAATTTGAATAATATACGAAATAAATAAAATTTGTTTGAGTCAAATTATTAAAATTTCATCAAATCAAAGTTGAATGCAAATTCAAATTCAAATGATAATTAAGAGATCCAAATGAAAGTTAGATATATTATACTTAATTTCATCAATTTTTACCAATTCTTATGTCTTCATTCTTATTTTGAATTTGTCTTGATTTTATAATCAAATAATATTACCCGTCCATTATTTGAACAAATTTAAGATTCTTATTTAAAACAAATATTGGTATATCATTTAAACAAAATCAAGTTCATTATTTAAGTTTCAACGATGATTAATTTGCACATATTGAAATTTTAAATATTAATTTTATTTTATTGATCGATGGATCATGAAAATCCACCAAAAATTAATTTAGTAACATACAGCGTTTGGCTTAAAAGTAAAAAATTTAAACAAATTGTAAAAGAGAAAAAATTAAGTTGGTTTCAAATGAGTAAGACTCAAACTCTACCAATTTTTTAGGGTATAATTTGGGTAAAACCCCTGGGTATATCATAAGATAGTGTATGAGTAGGGTATTAAAAAATTGCTACAGGTATTTGTTAGATCTGGGTCCGAGTAGGGCGATACCCATCCATTGACAGACAAATATATACTAGTAAGTATGACACATCCTATATATGTGCATAATTTTTTAAAATAAATTAATATAAAATACTTTTATGAATTGTATTATTAGTTTTTTTAGATAAAAAAAGTTGTTAAAAATATATATTAAGATAATAAATTAAGAAAAATAATTTGATTTATAAAAAAAAATTGACAAACAAAGACAATAAATAATGTAGGAAATTAAAAAAATGCATGAAGAAAATAACCACGAAAAGATAGTTATGAAAATCATGATAAATGAAGAAGTTAAGAAGTAATTAGTTAATTAATTTAAAATTTCAAAAATAAATGAACATATCAAAATTAAGTGAGACATGAATGAAGAGTGTAATTATCCCTTCATTTTACTTTCATAATTTACTTTTCTTCTCTTTTTCTCTTGTTCCACATTAATATGCCCACCGCTACCACCACCTCGATTCTCATACCCCAATCCCCTTCAGTTACAAAAAAAATTTATAATTGAAATTCCATTGATCTTTCTTTGTCTATTTTGTAAATAGCAGAGGCATCATTTTCTATCAGACATCTATCCCTAATCCCTTACACAACACCACAAATAAAACGTAATGAATGCAATTATTCAAACCTGAGGAGGTGCACCGTTATCGATAGTGAGTGCACTTGTATTTACACCAACCCTCAGAGGATGAGGTATTTGTAATGTTCTATTCCTATTAACCTACAAAACTGAACCCTGTACAGTGATTGTGAACATGATCAGTACAATATATTTACCTTCACCATTAGTCGTCTATCCGCTGTATTTCGCCCATCATAATACGGTTGCTAGTCACCTTGAACCCAAGAAGAGCAGGGTCTATCTGTCTACCTTTCTTCCCCTTCTTTTTGTTGTTTCGACCGCCAGGCATCCCGTCCGACGACTCTGCTGCCCCTGCCGAAGCATGGGTTTCTTGAGGTGCTGCCTTCTTAGCACTGCTTTTCAGCATGTCGCTGAATGATGTCTCCAGTACATCGGCATCGTTGCAGGAGGATGTTCGTCGAAATTGTGCATCTCTTCTCCCAGATGCATCCGTGTTCCCTACATTAACTCCTGGTTCTCGTCTCACTCCTACAAGCAAGAAAAACTCTAGCATGTAAATAGGAAGGCACAAAAGATAGAGCACTATGTGAATCAACAAACTCCACTTAGGTGAAAAGAAGGGCAACGTAGGGAAATTGCTATGGTACAAGAGAAAACACGCAAGACTCCTGTCCTACCATCAGGAGGTACAGTATTTGAAAGGCTTTTCCCTCTGGCGACACGATCAGCAGTCACCTCCGACAACCCTTCGTGAGAAGATGCAGCTCGTGAGACAGGTGGACGCCGCAGCAATACATTGTCTGGTGCTTTTGAACTGGACGATCGCAACCTAGTTACAGTAATACATGTAAGAAATGGATAAATGAGAAATTCGAAAAGGGCAGTAATCTCAGACAAAGAAAGGATTCGAAGCAAGAAAGATCTATATATTTGTGAAAAGACACCAGGTTAAATATATCCACATGTCCATAAATCCTCGCCCAGTGAAGAGATATTGCAAAAAGCAAACAAAGATTGACTCTTGAAGAACAAGAATTAAGCAGAGTATCCAGTTCACTGTAAATCCAACATGATCTATATTTCCACAGATCAGGATTTCTTTTGGCTCTCGTAGATAATTCTACATGTCAGCAAGTATATGGGGCATCGCAAGGCTAGTATACTTCCAAGTTCCAACAAGACAACAATACTCATATCTTCCAAAGAAAAACTCCCAAGAACTTAATATTGAAGAGAATTTCGATCAGATTCTGCTAATAGAACAGTAAAAAAAATACAGCACCCAAGGGTTTCTTACTTTTCCTTAGCAGCATCCTCCGGAAAAGAATCACCTGATCCAGCCTTTTCATTTTGAAAACCTGAACATTATATCATGTTACTTGATTAAAATCAATAACAAGGAAAAGTAAAACCAAGAAAATTGTGAAAATTTACCAGCAGAATCAAGTGAATTATGCTTGCTGAGGACATTCACCGGCATCTCGACTCTATCCACAGAAGGCAAGGCAGCCCGCTCCACTAATCCTTCTTGAGGCTCTGAAGTCATTCCCTGAATGTTACATTCATTGATGAGGACTCTTTGTTCTTCCCCATTAGAGGAAGTCAGTCTTTTGGCTGCCTTGTTTTTCATGGTAAAATTGTCATTGCTTACCTGAGCGGTTTCACCAGTTCGGGAAACAAATGGTTCTCCTGCAACTTCTGCTACATCTTTAGATCTATAAGGCAATCCACCGATTTCGAGAACATTTGTTATCCCCTCAGACAGTCGACTCTGAGGCTGTACACCAGAATCAGAACCAAAAGACCCAACAGTGAAGGAATTGCTGAAACCTGATTCTTGATCTGCAACAACACTAAATGACTGGTTTGCCATGCTTGTGCCAGAACGGTGATCCGAAGGGGGCCTTCTGTCATGTGGTATTCCATTAACCAAATCAAACTGTTCACTTGACGGGTGCCCAGATTTCTGATGCAGTAATTCCATAAGCAATCGTTTTGAATTGTCATCATTTCCAGAGGACATCCACAAACTAGGATCATCAGTACTCCTTCTGGCTTCCAATTCCCTTCTCTGCCTCTCATTATGAAGATGTAGTTGTTGAAGTCTTGACTCCATCCAGTCATTTGATGATTGACCATTATTCTCAGACCAATGAAAGGGTGGTTGGTATGCTGCGAGTAAATACCAGATGAGAACCCATCAACTTGACTACCAGGGTGCATCCGTGGAATCTGCTCCTGCAATTCTAGACCTTGAGCACGAGCCAATGAATTCACAACATCACGATTTACCCCAGCTGCTCCACCCGGCAATGACAATGCGCGCTCAAAAGGCAACATGCCAGGGTCATAGAGACCAGGTTGAAGTCTATCTTGTACTGAAAGATTCCGCCCAAGATGGCTGATATGCTCCTCGGAAGGTGGTAATTGTTGGGAATAAAAATCAAGAGGGCTGAATCCAGCAGAGATAGCTCTATGAGAGGCAGCAGGATTTCTGTGGAACTGACTAGCTTCATCAAGGGGCCACCCACGACCCATTTGCATTTCTTCTTCCATTTCCAATCGCTGCCTCAGCCCCAAAGGTAACTGACTCCCATGCAGCTGATCTTGCTGAATAATCTGTTGATCCAGGGGGTAAATTTGTCCATGCCTTCCATGTGACAAGAGCTCCAGTAAATCATTTTGATGCCCTTGATGAGGCATTTGACCAAATTTTGCTTGAATTAGCTGCTCGAGGGAGGGATCTGGATGCCTTGAAGGAAATTGGGAGCGCTGTTGCAGATCATTCAGAATTTGTTGCTTCAGTATGGCCTGTTCAAGAGCAGCATTAGATCTAAGAGCATCCATATGCGACTGTCCACGACCAGATTCACGCAACTGACTCTGCAACAGCTGCTCAAGAAGAAGCTGTCTGGCCTGAGACTGCTGTTGCTCTTTCAACAAGATTTGCTGTTGGTGAAAATGTTGTTGTTTCTGCAGCTGCTGCTGTTGTTGAAGTTGTAGCTGCCTCTGCTGTTGCAACTGAAGGGCCACGATGTGTTCCATGTCTCGTGCTGTTTGACTGGCAAGCTTGTTGTGGTGCATCAAACTCAGACTTGGGTCCCCCTCTAGCATTACTTCGTTGAAGTGTGTGTTATGAGGAGGCATCATACTATGTGACTGAAGATGCTGCTGCTGAAGTTGCTGAGGCAATAGCTTCTCTGCTAAATCAAAGCGGTTAAATTCTTGGTCCATCCCTGAAGAGTGGCGAGCGTCCAAGACATCTTGATACAAGTTGGAATCAGAAAGTGCACTGCTTCCATAAACATCGCTCCATGCCTCAGGGACACGGGTAGGATCAGGCATCGCATTAAAAGGAGCGATCCTTCCAGAAGCAGGGTTAATAATCTTGTCTTGTGCACCTCCACCAAATTGAGGTGTATGATCACTTCTTCCATAAGTACTTTCAAGCTCAGACCATAACAAACCAAGAGGATGCATCTTGCTGCCTTTTTGATCTGACATACCAGAGTCTGTCAGTTCATTAGTAAGATAAGCCTTGTTGCCACTACTTGTAGCAGGTTCGCCATATCCTCTAGAAATCTTCCCTACAGCACTGCCACCACTTCCGGGTCTCCCAGGGAACACGATTTCTGTTTGACCAAAAATGGCAGTTAAAAGAATTAGAGCTCAGAAGCAATTTAAATAGTAAAGGATAGTGTACATTAGTAACTATCAGCCAAACCTTCATCATGGAAATCTTCTCCTTGGGAGTACAAGTGTTTTGACAAACGTTGATTTTCGGGTAACTTCGATTGACCGTGCTGTACAGAGGTAGCACTGCAATCAGCTTGCCAGCCTGAGCCATCCACTACTGAAGGAATGGAATCAGATCCACCATCATGCTCATGTCTGAATTTCAAGTGAGGCATAACATCTCCCAATTCCCGGAATGGTGACTCATCAGGAGCATCTTCCAAACGTACAGGTAAATCAGTCCCAAAAAAGCCTTGCTCAAACCATGAAATGATATCCACTCCAAGAAAAGGTCCCTGGATTTCCCCTTGAGGATCCCGATAATACAAACTTAATTCCTCTGGAGGAATTCCTCTATTCAGCTGATATTCATTGGTTCTGCTTCCAATCTCATGTAGCTGTCCATCCCAATACTGGTCCGATGTTGGCATAGCAAAGAGGGAGTTCGATTCACCGGGAAGATTGTTGTTAGCATCAAATGATGTAGCAGATTTGGCACTATCTAACAGAGGCTGCTGATTAACAGCAGAACCTGTTACCTTGAGCTGAAAGGCATCAGACTGAGCACCATTCAGAGATTTTACGCTACCAACATCCAGTTCTTTTCTGTTTATAGCCTCTGAAATTTCATATTGCTCTTTGTGATCAGCAGTTCTCTCTGAAGTAAGGATAAAATAGTTTCTTTCAGATAAAAATCGGAAGGTCATTCTACATAACATTTTAAAGACCAGTCTAATACTCATTGACTTGGGATACCTGTTTTAGGTATATTATCGTAGAAGATGCTGTCAACCGTAGCTTTATGAAGATCCACTGAAGCTTTCACAAGGTTATCTGGTATCTCTTTGATGACATCAGCAGTGAGGGAAACCTGTCTTCCAATGTTCAATTCTTCTCCCAATTCTACAAAGAATACAAACCAAGGATTATAACATAACCAATAGGAAATTAGAGAAACAAAAAAAGACTAACTAAATTACCATAAATCTCTTTCTAAAGACTGACCTGAAACATCATCAATTGATCCGCCCTTCCTAAACGAACTGTATGAGGCTCCACTGTTTATTATTTTACCCTTCCATATGTCATTTAGGATAGCCTAGAACAAAAGAGGAGCTCATCACATTTCCACAGATAGTCAATCTAACAGCACCAAGGAATTCATGTATAATAGCAAACATATAAAGAATATGCCTGTAATTTGCAAAGCTCACCTCCTGCTCAGCATCAGGAGCAACAAAAGCGAAAGGTTCAATAGCATCTAATTGAGTTATTGGAGGAACTTCCTCCCAATTGTCAGGCATGCGGGCAAGGGATGAATCAAGTCTTTGCTTACGGTATATGTCAAGTAGTTTGGCCCTTGGGTAAACAAATGTTCCAACAGAGAGGGGTTTTCCGGGAACATTTTCACTCTTGTCATACTGAGCAACACCAATTGGAACCACAGATGGCGGTCTTACAAGAGAAACACTCGACCTGCCACGCCCTACAGTAAAGCCCGTATTTGAGCCCTCAACTCGTCCCCTTTCAAGTCCAAATCCTGGTGCAGCGCGAAAACCCAACCCGCCAGAATTTCCCTCCATCCTGTGTCGAGGCCTCCACTTATCACGAGAATCTGAATCGCGTTCAGGAACAGAACGGCTATTAGACACAAATGATTGGCTCTCACCCTGGGACTCTTCCTTCTCTACATCTGTCCTTTTCTCCACCCGAGCATCCTTTTCTTTGTCATCAGGACCCCATCTTAAAGACCATTTGTCACGCCTCGTTTCATGCCCAGAGTTGCGGCTACTAACATCATGCCATCTGTCAGTGGCGGGCAAAGATCTATTTTCAGTTGTTTCTCTGCCTGGAGCGTTGTCAACCCGTCTATCCATCTTCCTGCGATCCCTTCGACCAAGTATCCCAGTTTCCCTTTCTTCTTCACGCCAGCGGCGTCCACTATCAGGTTCTGGAGCAATTCTTCTCCAATCCTTTTTGTCCTCAGTTGCTTCTGAGCGCCAAACCTCCTTCTGGTTCAAATCAGCAGAACTACCAAGTGACAGAGAACTTGGCCCCCGGGTTTCCTGCTGTACAGAAATGTATCCTCA
>NC_026152.1:13070069-13077389 GCF_000512975.1 Sesamum indicum
AGTTCAAAATTAAATCGAACTAAAAAAAATTCGATTATATTGAACTAAACCATCAATTCTGTACGTCATTTCAGCATATCAAATTTTTAATTAACCAAATTATCTATTCGATTTGATTCAGTTGATCGAATTGCACATTCCTAATTTAATAATATAAGTAATCTATAAATATTTTAATGTATACATATATATAAGTAACACATGTTTGAAAAAAATTAATATTC
This sequence comes from Sesamum indicum, assembly GCF_000512975.1. Taxonomy (NCBI): domain Eukaryota; kingdom Viridiplantae; phylum Streptophyta; class Magnoliopsida; order Lamiales; family Pedaliaceae; genus Sesamum; species Sesamum indicum. Next base: position 13,070,294 of record NC_026152.1, read on the forward strand.
TTAAAGCTTAAAACATGTACTTATAAACTTATAACAATTTATTTTTAAATAATATCATTGTCTTATATTTATAAGATTGTGATAGTATTACTTCTAAAAAATTTTTTTTTTTAATTTGAAAAATATTAAATCGAGGGTCCATGGGGTCTAGTCCGTTGAATTTCGAGTTTGGCTGGGTCGGATCTCGAGCCCAATAAATTTTTAATGGGTCGGATCTAAGATTTTGTACTTTGTCAAATATGAGGCTTTTTTGTTGATTTTTTTTACTAAAAAAACCACATATTGTGCGTATATAGAAATATCACATATGCACTGCATGTGATTTTTTTTTTTCCAAAAAACTTAATTGATGAATAGTTATAAATGACAAAGTGTAAAATTTTGTAAAATTGATGTGGCAAATTGAAAAAAAAAATTAAATGCCAAAAATATAAAAACAGTTATAATTCAGATAATAAAATATAATTAACCCTTATTTTAATGATTACGGTTGATGTACCATTATCGATACGAAAACTTCGCTCGGAAAGTATATATTTAATTTTTTTTTATTTTATACAAGTTTTTTTTTAAGTTGATTATTTTATTATATTTTTGTAGTTTAATTATTATTAACTTATTTTAATATTATAAAATAAAAAATTATATAAATATAGTACTTAGAAAAAAAAAAGTAACTTTGCTAATAAAGAAGACAATTGATTAAAATGACAAAAAATACCAATTAGGGTAAGCCGAATATCCCAAACCAACAAAGAAGATTCCCAATATGAAGAAATTAATGTATGAAACGCTATAGATCGAGAGGGTCGAGTCCCGTTAATATGCATATAGTAGTTTATTTTAATAATATAATTATTTAATTTATTATAATATTAGTTATATATATTTAAAATTAATAATAGATATATATTTATTATTGATGATTGAAATTTATTATATAGTTATAATTAATTAATTAATAAAAAAAGCGAGAGAAAGATCCCACTTGTTTTTATAATTAGATCCCATTTCATATGATAAAGGATTTGCATATTAATGGATCAAACACGTGACTGAAAAAATATAGTGCTAATATCTTTGACCAGTCCACCATCATATTATTATATATATAGTTTCTAGCTATCAAATCGAGCTTAAATTAAATATGTAATAAATAAAATCTACATAATAGGAAAATTAATGATACTAAATTAATTAATCATATATACACATATAAAATATATTTTTAGTCTCATTAGATAGAAGATTCAACATTTTTAGTTTTTTGTTTTAGATAATTTTTAAATTAGTTTCAAATTAAAAAAACTCGACACATTTAGTTATCTACTTTATGAAACTTTTAGAATGATCCCAAAATTAAAAAAATCCCATTTCATTTAGCTTTCAATATTCGGGATTTATGGGACTAAATGTGTCGAACTTTCTCAATTTTGAAATCAATTTATCTGTAAAGCAAAGCATATGACTAAATGTGTTGAACTTTTTAATTTTAGTACCATTTTAAAAATCTCTTAAAATAGAGGACTAAAAGTTTGGAACCTCTATTTTATGATACTGAAAGTATAATTTCACTTGTTATAATCGACTACAACCCAAAAAATTTAATAAAAAGAGTAAAAAATTTAAACAAGATGCATTAAATTATTCTCTTGAATCTAAAAGAATATGTTATTATATACATAGGAGTTCATTGCTCGCTACGGGGGGATTTGATGGGGAAAATGCAAGGGGATGGATAAGAAGATGTTCCCGGTATTTCCAGCTTATACCAATACCTGAAGACCAAAGGGTATCTATGGCTTCTATCTATATGCAAGGCAAGGCTGAACTGTGGTATCAAGGATATGTGGAGAAGAAGGAGTTCGGGTCATGGGAGGAATTTGTAGCCAATGTATTGGGAAGATTTGAAGCCCTTAACAATGCTAAGGTGACAACCGAGTTCAATAGATTGCATCATGAGACCACTGTGGATGCTTACCTTGAGAGGTTTGAAGAGTTGAAGGATCAGATGGTTGTCTTTAACAGAGGGCTAGGTGAGGATTTCTTCATGATGAAATTTATTAGTGGACTCAAAGATGAAGTGAAGTTGTATGTGACTGACCGTGAACCTACCTCATTATACCAAGCCATCAATCTTGCTAGAAATCAGGAACAAACAGTAAATGCCATTCTCAAAAGAGCCCACCACCCTGCCAGAAGTATACCCCCCAAACCACCTTTCAGACCACCCAACAAAAACCCCCTGCAAAAATCACCAGCACCACCCTCTAGATACTTAACTGAAGTTGAAGTAAGAGCAAAGAGGGAGAAGAATCTCTGTTACAGATGCGATGAACCTTATGCCCCTGGACATAGGTGTAAATATAGGCAGGTTTACATGCTGCTGGAGGATGAGGGAGCTAAGGACAATGAGGAAGAAGAGCAAGGGAAATATATCACTGAGACAGAGAAGGAGAAGGAAGAGGATGTCTCTGTATCTTTACATGCTATGAAGGGAGACTTCCATTACAGAACCTTGAGACTTGAAGGGATTGTGGAAGATAAGGAGATCCTCATCCTCATTGATAGTGGTAGCACTCATTGCTTCCTGGATGAGAAAGTGGCAAACCTCTTAGGGTGCAAGGTAGAGAAGACACACCCTATGATGGTGAGAGTAGCAGATGGTAGCAAACTCACTAGTCAGTTGGCTTGTCACAGATTCAGTTGGGAAATTCAGGGACACCGGTTTACACATCCAGTTAAGGTGATCAAGCTGGGAGGTTATGATTTGATCCTAGGCTGTGATTGGCTAGGGCTATACAATCCCATTGAGCTTGACTTCCACCAAGGGAGAGTGACCCTTAGTCAAAACTCTAACAAGCTGATCCTCAAAGCTCTCTGTGGTAAGGCAGGACCCAAGGCAGTAACTACTCACTCCCTATCCAAACTCATGAGAAGGAAGTGCCCAGAAATACAAGGGGAGCTATTGTTTAATCACTGCACACCAGCTGAGGCTGCAGGAAATGATAGGGTGCAAGAGCTACTACAGGAGTTTGAAGACATCTTCAAGGAACCCTACTCTCTACCCCCTGAGAGAGGGATTGAGCATCGTATAGAACTGTTACCTGAGGCAATACCTAGGAAGCAACACCCTTACAGGTATGCATATGGACAAAAAACTGAAATAGAAAAGATTGTTAGGGAAATGCTGGACAGTGGCATTATCAGACCTAGTCAGAGTTCCTTTGCCTCTCCTGTGTTACTGGTCAAGAAGAAAGATGGAGGTTGGAGGATGTGTGTTGACTACAGATATCTTAACAAACTCACAGTGAAGCATAACTTCCCTATCCCAGTCATTGATGAATTGTTAGATGAATTGCATGGAGCCTCTTACTTTTCAAAAATTGATTTGAGATCTGGATATTTTCAGATTAGAATGAGGAAGGAAGATATACCAAAAACCAGTTTCATAACTCACAATGGTCACTATGAATTTTTGGTTATGCCTTTTGGATTATGTAATGCTCCCTCCACTTTTCAATCTCTTATGAATGCTGTTTTTGAACCTTATTTGAGGAAGTTTGTATTGGTTTTTTTTATGATATATTAATCTATAGTAAAAATTGGGGCTCACACTTAGTACACCTTAGGAAGGTGATGAATCTGCTCAGACAACACCAGTTATTTGCCAAGAAAAGCAAGTGCTCTTTTGCTCAAAAGGAGGTTGAATACCTTGGGCATGTCATCTCATGTCAAGGAGTGGCTACAGATCCCTTGAAGATTGAGTGCATGATTAATTGGCCTGTACCAACAAATGTGAAAGCATTGAGAGGGTTCCTAGGCCTTACAGGGTACTACAGAAGATTCATACAGAACTATGGGGTCATCAGCAAACCCCTCACCTCACTGCTGAAAAATGACTCTTTTGGATGGAATGAGGATGCTGAGAAGGCTTTCAACCATCTCAAGGAACTGATGGTCTCAGCTCCGGTATTAGCTATGCCTGACTTCTCTCAATCTTTCATTGTTGAGACTGATGCAAGTGGGAAGGGGATAGGAGCTGTACTGATGCAAGGGGGGAAACCTATCTCTTACCTCAGCAAAGCCTTAGCTCCCAAGAATCTGGGGTTGTCCACGTATGAAAAAGAATTCCTAGCTCTCCTTCTAGCTGTTACCAGGTGGAGACACTATCTATTAGGCAACCATTTCATCATAAGAACTGACCAGAAGAGTCTCAAGCACATACTTGACCAAAGAATAGACTCTGTGTTGCAACAAAAAGGAGTGACCAAGCTGTTTGGACTCAGCTATGAGGTTCAGTACAAGAAGGGCAAGGAGAACAAGGCTGCAGATGCCCTATCTAGGAGGGATAGTCAGGAGGATACCTCCCAAACACATGCTATATCTACCCACATTCCACTATGGATTCAAGAAGTTCAAGAGAGTTATGAGGGGAACACTCTCTTCCAAACCATCCTGCAATCTAAGGTTATTGATAGCACCTCCTTTCCAGATTATAGCTATGAGTCCGGGGTATTGAAGAAGGGAGGGAAAATATGCGTGGGAAGCCATGGAGGGATAAGAGAAAGGATTCTTAAGGCACTACATGATTCTGCCTTAGGTGGACATTCAGGTATCCATGGGACTTATCAGAGAATCAAACTATTATTCTACTGGCCTACTATGAAGACAGATGTGCAGGAGTGGGTGAAGGGGTGTGAAATTTATCAAAGGGCCAAGCATGAGAACAACCCTTATCCAGGATTGCTGCAACCTCTACCAGTTCCTGAACAGGCATGGTCATGTGTTTCTATGGATTTCATTGAAGGCTTGCCTAACTCTGAAGGTAAAGACTCTATTTTGGTAGTGGTGGACAGATTGACCAAGTATTCTCACTTCATATCACTGAAGCACCCTTATACAGCCACATCCATTGTTAAAGTGTTCTTTGATAACATCTACAAACTCCATGGGTTACCTGTCAGTATCATTTCAGACAGGGATAAAGTTTTTACCAGCAGGTTTTGGAGGGAATTATTCACCCTTTCGGGTGTCTCATTAGACATGTCATCTTCATATCACCCACAAACGGATGGACAAACAGAGAGGGTCAATCAATGCCTTGAGAACTACCTTAGGTGCATGTGCCTGCAGAAACCTAAGAAATGGGCTCAATGGCTCACTTTGGCTGAGCTTTGGTTCAATACCAATTATCACACCGGGTTAAAGGCTACCCCCTTCCAGGCCCTCTATGGATATCCACCACAGCAGCTTCCCATAGGGACCTATTTACAGAACCATCACTCTGATGTTGATGGATTGATGCAAGAAAGGACCAAGGTGTTGCAGTTGCTGAAGGAGAATCTCCAGCAGGCTCAGCATAGGATGAAGATATATGCTGACAGAAAGAGGACAGAAAGAGGACAGAAAGAGAGTTCCAGGTAGGTGATGAAGTATTTCTCAAACTCCAACCTTACAAGCAGACCTCGGTGGCTTTGAGGAAACAGTTGAAGCTATCGGCTAAGTATTTTGGTCCCTACCGAGTAATTGAGAGGATTGGGAAGGTGGCTTACAAGTTAGAATTACCTCTGGGATCCAAAATCCACCCAGTTTTTCATGTTTCATTGTTAAAGAAAAAGATTGGTTCCAAGTATTTTCCATCTGTTAATTTGCCAGAATTAGAGGATGAGGTGTTCAAGGTCTATCCCATTGCGATTCTAGGAAGGAGGTTAGTGCCCAAAAACAATGTTGGGGTCCCTCAGGTGCTGATCCAGTGGGCGCAATCCACTCCCGAGTAGGCCACCTGGGAATATTACTACGCTGTTGCTACCAAGTTCCCCAACTTCGATCCTTGGGGACAAGGATCTAAAAAAGGGGGAAGGAATGTCGTGATTCCAAGTGAAAACGCGACTCTACAAAGTAACCGTCCGATGGAAGGAGGGAACGAGAGCCGTCGGATCGCTGGCGCCAAGGAGATTGGGGAAAATTTGAAATCGGAAACACATTGCGACGTCGTTTCATTGCAATTAGGGCGCAATGCGAGGGCAGAGGAAATTGAGGATTTTGGGAAGAACAATTGTTCCCGATTTGCACCATCAGCAGACACGTGGACGGCTGAGAATGAGTGAGTCGTTATGCAGAGGATGTCGCCCCCATTTTGAGAAGCTTTAGGCGAGCTAAGAGGAAGAACCAATTGGAGCTAGCCGAGGACGACACGGACTTGCAATCTGCTTAAAAATTTAATGCCATTTCAGCTTTTCTTTCCTTACTCTTTTGTATGTACGTTGGAGTTGATTGTAAAAAGGAAAAACGATTGTAAGGAGGGATTATCTTATTATCATTTTAATGAAACTGCAGTTCTTCTCATCATCTTTTCTTTCTGATTCCTCTCATCTCCATTCTGATTTCTTGCAATATTCGGTGAACAAATTATAACTGTTACACCTTGGTGCGTTGAAATACTATTTCTCGATCGATTATTTGATTCTCAGTGATGGGATTTTAATTTTATATAATTATTTGCTTTCATGAGCAAGCATAGAGAACAAGAGGATATATATATATATATTGTGATTACTATGCTTTTTCTAATATGATGATCTGCTCATTATGATTTACTTTGCCGGAAACTGCTCTCTTCCTGTATCTAAGTCAGTGGAACAGCTTATAATCAAGGATTGCGTTCCTTCCTGATGAAAATACTTGGAGCTTAGTTGATTTCTTCAAGTATTCTTTAGAAATACTTATATTTGGCCTGACTACCATATTAAACAACCACTAAGTTATTAGAGATGAAAGACATTAAACATTTAGTATATAACTTTACAAATCTATTAAACACATCAAGTACATGCAGTATTTTTTTTTGAAGGCAAAATTGCAAAATTAGTCCTGTATATTAGGGGGTGGCAAAATTGGTCCCCTAGCTATGAGACTGGCAATTTTAGTCCTTTATGTTTAAAATTTGTAGCAATTTTGGTCCTTCTGGCCAAAAGTGATCGGAAATTGACAAATCAAATTGGGGATTAGGGTTTCGGTGACAAATGGACATTACTACACAGGTAGCATCCTACGTGGATGCTGACGTGATAAAAGGTTAACCATACCATCCCCC
>NC_026152.1:13077458-13252812 GCF_000512975.1 Sesamum indicum
CCATCCTACGCTGATTCCAACCCTATAGCATGTGTTTCAATCAGAGTTCAAACATGCCCCCAATTGTTGATTATAGTCTTATCCTAAAACCTAGATTTATTTTCTTTCTCTTCTCAATTCACCGCCGTCCGACCTACCCACTGTTCGAGACCACCACCAATCAACTCCCCATCCTCCGGCGAGTTGATTGCACCCAAGCCCATCCATTTTCATCAACTATTCGGTCAGTCCTCTTCATTTTTATTTTCGTCACTTTTTCTCCGCGCCCACCATTGATTTTTCCGTCATATCTCCATCACCAGCGATTATCTGGTTGGCGGACCAACACCTTTGTGTTCGCTCCCCATGGCGCACACATCCCTCCGATCAGTTTCCATCAACGTTACATCCACGACTTCTCCTTAATGTTTTATTTTAGTGGCAATTTTAGTCCTATATACTTTAATTTAGTAGCAATTTTGGTCCTTCCGACCAGAATTACCAGTCAGCAGCCATGTAAGATGTCACGTGTTTAAGTAGAGACCAGTTGGCAACCGAAACCCTAAACCCCAATTTTTCCGGCTAATTTTTGGGTAATTTTGGCCGGAAGGACCAAAATTGCCACTAAATGAAAACATATAGGACTAAAATTGCCAGTTCAGTAGTTGCAGGATTAATTTTGCCACCCCCCTATACTTACAGGACTAATTTTGCAATTTTGCCTTTTTTTTAATGAGGCCTATAAAATTGAACTTTTTTTTTGATAAAGGGTGGTGGTTATTCTTTTTCTGTGAAGTTCAATATTCATGATCAGTGGACTAATGTTTACTGTAAACTTTGAGGAAAGATTGTATGCGTATTTCGCGTAAAGGAGATAATATATAAGAGATTTTAGTCTTTTGACTCCTTTTTAGCTTTAAATTTCTTTAAATTTCGAGCATCATTTTGACAGATTGTTACACTATGTTTAGTATTAAGATCTAGTAACATTTTATTATTCTTGATGCGTATGAAGTACTACTGAATTATCATCTGTTTATATCTCATTGATGCATGGAGCTACTTGTATAGTGCTGCTGGCTGCAAGTGACAAGCCTTATATGGATTTGACTCAGACTCAACTCGACCTTTCTTCTTATAGCTCTAGTTTATACTGCTGCATTTTCTTAATTTTGTTTATATTGCAGTGCTATTGTTTTTTGTCACAGACACATAATTCTATATATATATCAATTACTGGCTAACTGAATTGTAATGGATTTGAATTTGTTCAATTATTATTTTTATTTATTTTGACTTTATGAAATATTACTTGAAATGTTTTATGCTGATAAGGAGGAAACTTAAAACTTCACCTCTGTGCATGACCAATTAATAATTATTTTCACATTATTAATCTAGTTAACAATTATAGTGTTCATCAATTTTGCAGCGGACATGGATCATATCAGGGTTCATCCTAAATTCCTGCATTCAAATGCTACCAGCCATAAATGGGCTCTGGGAGGTGAATAATGAAGTGTTATTCTATCTGTTATAATATCTTCAATTTTTTTTTTAAAGTTGGTAATTTTGCCCATGGCCTGTAATTTTCCAGCTTTCGCCGAGCTTCTAGATAATGCTTTAGATGAGGTACCTGCATTATTCACATTCCTAATAACGGCCTTTGGATTCTTCAATTTATACTTTTCTGTTTTATAGCCATATATTTTCATCAGGTTTGCAATGGAGCAACCTATGTCCTCGTTGATGTGCTGGAGAACATCAAGGAAAAAAATAAAATGCTGGTGGTTCAAGGTATAATTAGGCTCTTTCTTTGTCAGTCCTGGAAATAAGAAAATTGCAACTTTTTTAGTGAACACGACATGCATGCTTGAATTAACACTTCAAAACTCCATCTTAATTTTCTATTAAATGAGTTTCTTTGCAAAATTATATTCGAACTTTGCTGTATTTTATTTCTCTGTCTTTAAACCATTTCATGAGATTTGGTTGTTTAACCAGCAGCATGCATGTGAGACAATCTTTTCTTACTTATTTTCTATTTTATATCTATTTAAAATTAATTGCAATATGAGGCTATTCTGCAAAAAGCAAGTTGGCGAACACAATTGGACAATGTAGGTGATAACATTTTATAATGATATATGTGCTAATAAACTTCAGATTTATGTTTCATAAGAAAGACAAAAACTTTACGAGAGAAGTTATCAATAATAGAGAGGAAATAGCGATTTCCACCATGGGTGGGTACAGTACTAGGACCCCAAACATCTGCATGCACATAGTCTAATGCACATAGTCTAAAATACATGGGGACATAGATGGGTTTGGGGATGGGGAGGTAGGAAAATGTACTCTATGTTGTTTACCCATAACACATTCATCACAAAAGTCCATTTTATCTACTTTATCATTTAAAACACCATCTCTTTTTAAAAGATCAAGACCTTTTTGGCTAATGTGGCCTAATCTCTTATGCCATAAGGAAGTTAAATCACACACAGAGACTGATGCAGCAAGGTTATCATAAGATGCAGTGCATATGTAAAGATTTCATTTTCGTTCAGCTTTGAAAACAACTAATGAGCCTTTCATAATTTTCATGAGGCATTTGCCCCACCTACCTTCTAAACCATTTTCTTTTAATGCAGCACATGATATGAGGTTATGACTCAAGTCAGGAACGTATCTGACATTTTTCAAAAGCATTTTATAACCTTCAAAACATAGTGAGATGTCACCTAGACCCTTGATTTCACATTTTTTTCTCATTTTCCATTGAAACAAAACCAACGTGCTCATATTTCAAGTTTGTGAAAATGTCTTTGAAAGGACTCATATGAAATGTGCAACCGGAATCTATAAGCCATTCATGCATGTCAAAAGTACTCACAGAATTTGCTTCATAAACAACAAAAACTTCACCATTTGACTCAATAGACACATTACTGATTTTTTCTTTATCATCATAATTTCTATCCCTATTCTCACGTCTAGGTTTTCTACAGTCTTTTATATAATGGCCTTTGGTTCCACAATTGTAACATCGTCTATCTCTGATTTTGTCATCTCTAAGGTTTGTCTCTCGTGTTCTAGACTTACTCTTATTGTTTTTATTTTTATTTCTGCTCCTACTGTTATACCGAGAATTAAAGTTCCTAAATCTTGTTCTACCCCTAACGGAATTAATTTCATAATGATTTTGGCTAGGTTTATTGACTTTAAGATCTAGTTCTTTACTCTTAAGTCCATTTACTACAGTTTCTAAATTAATACTATCTCTACCATATTTGATAGCAGCTTTCACGTCGGAATAAGATTCAGGGATTGCATTTAGAAGAACAATGGGGGAATATTCATCAATGTATTTATCACCAGCAAGTTTAATATCTTGAATTAGCTTAGTGAAGTCATCAAGGTTTTCATCAATATTCTTGGACAAATCAAGTTTATATCTAAAAAAATTTTTCAGCAGAAACAATTTATTAGGAAGAGAGATTTCAGTAAACAATTCCTCTAATTTATCCCACAAAGCTTTTGATGATTCCAATTTTCCAACTTTTCGTAAAATGGTATCGGATAGATTCAAAACAATAGAGGAATATGCAAATTCATCATTTTCTTGTTTCTTTTCCTCAGAAATATTTTCAGGGTATTTGCCATCAATGGCTTTGAAAACTTTTTGTTGAATAAGAATGCCTTTCATCTTTTGTTGCCATATAGAGAAGTCGGTTTTCCCGTCAAATGGTTGAAGGCTATAACCAGCCATTTTGAAAAGATTTTAGAGGAAAACAGTCTCGGGGTTTTTAATAAGACAAAAAGATCCCAGAACAGTAAATTTTAAAAACAGGTTTTACACAGCACTACAGGACTCGGAATTATCAATAATAAAACAGAGTAAGCAAAAGAAAATCACAAGATTATACAGGTAAAGAGCAACACCATACACGAAATAGCAGATATAAAAACAGCAGTAAATCAGTTATCAAACATCCACGGAGAAACTCAAGATAAGTAGACGTACTAACGGTAAATAGTCAAAACAGAAATAAGAGCAGGTGTAATAGAACCGAGGCTCACCAGCCTAAGTCCCGTCCAGATACCCGACGACCTCAGGGGTCCGGCCAGGAGGGATATTAGGGGGTTTCACCACGGCAAACAGGAGTAATATAAAGGAATAATAACGACAGTAATATAAGCAGGGAAAAACAGAAAGGAATGAAAACCAGAGGAGGGGTTTTTCGAAAGTTTACCGCCACCAGGATCAGCACAGATCAGAGAGTCGGCTCTGATACCACTGTAGGGTATAATCCTCCAGTGATACTCATCGTTTCACAGAGAAATCCTAACAACTATTACAGCAATATTGGAGTATGAACTCCTTAAAAATACAACCCGAATAAGAACTGCAGAATCGTAAAAAATACAACGGAAGGGAAAGATAAATGCACTGTTTGAAAGTGGCTCAGGTTAAAGCCAGATCCAAGAGTAAAAGGGACGCGGTCACCACAAAGTACCGTTCCCAAACCAGCCCTTACAATCCCACGGTTACACCTCTCGAACTACCCAAACAACCTCGAGTCACACAGACCCGTCACTACACTCAGAGAATCACACAGAAGATATCACAGAGATATGTCGAAGGAGAAGAATATCAGAAAACAGATTTCAGTTCGCGCTCCGAGCGGGGAAAAGAGAACCCCCTTTTATAGAGTCTCAGGTAACTGTCGAAGGGGTACAACCGTTTGGCGGTTTTCTTGAAGCCATTAGATTGGCTTCAGAAAACCGCCGGACGGTGGCGATTCTAACCGCCATACTTTAATCGGCAAGTAGGGGAGGTAGAAGGAGAGTCGGCGGAGTAAGGGAGAAGAGAGTAGAGAGATATAGAAATATCTGATTAGGGTTTTGAGAGAAGAGAGTATTTAAGAGGAATAACCGGGTCGGGTAGTCGGGTTGGACTGGGTAGTCGGGTGGGCCTCCAAGTGGGTTGTGGGCTTGTAGGTTTGGGCTTCCGGGTTTTGGGCCATATTTATAACAGGTCTAATACCTTAAAATACTCATAGGTATGGGTACTGACCTAATACCCTAAACACCTATAAGTATTGATATGATCAAATACCTCAAGATGTTCATTCATCCATTACTTTAAATTTGACTTTGTAAAACTTTTAGTAACACAACCAACTAAATTTGTTTAATATTTTTAAAAAAATAAGTAGTATATAACTATTTCATTACATATTTCATTTATATTAATTACTTGTTGAATTTTTAACCAAATATGTTAGAACTTTGCATATTGATTTCATAACCACTCAAAATTAATTTTATGATCAAATTAAGCAAAACTTAACTTGACATTTAATAAATAAAAAAAATACGGATAAAATGTAATTTAATTAAATTTGAATAATATACGAAATAAATAAAATTTGTTTGAGTCAAATTATTAAAATTTCATCAAATCAAAGTTGAATGCAAATTCAAATTCAAATGATAATTAAGAGATCCAAATGAAAGTTAGATATATTATACTTAATTTCATCAATTTTTACCAATTCTTATGTCTTCATTCTTATTTTGAATTTGTCTTGATTTTATAATCAAATAATATTACCCGTCCATTATTTGAACAAATTTAAGATTCTTATTTAAAACAAATATTGGTATATCATTTAAACAAAATCAAGTTCATTATTTAAGTTTCAACGATGATTAATTTGCACATATTGAAATTTTAAATATTAATTTTATTTTATTGATCGATGGATCATGAAAATCCACCAAAAATTAATTTAGTAACATACAGCGTTTGGCTTAAAAGTAAAAAATTTAAACAAATTGTAAAAGAGAAAAAATTAAGTTGGTTTCAAATGAGTAAGACTCAAACTCTACCAATTTTTTAGGGTATAATTTGGGTAAAACCCCTGGGTATATCATAAGATAGTGTATGAGTAGGGTATTAAAAAATTGCTACAGGTATTTGTTAGATCTGGGTCCGAGTAGGGCGATACCCATCCATTGACAGACAAATATATACTAGTAAGTATGACACATCCTATATATGTGCATAATTTTTTAAAATAAATTAATATAAAATACTTTTATGAATTGTATTATTAGTTTTTTTAGATAAAAAAAGTTGTTAAAAATATATATTAAGATAATAAATTAAGAAAAATAATTTGATTTATAAAAAAAAATTGACAAACAAAGACAATAAATAATGTAGGAAATTAAAAAAATGCATGAAGAAAATAACCACGAAAAGATAGTTATGAAAATCATGATAAATGAAGAAGTTAAGAAGTAATTAGTTAATTAATTTAAAATTTCAAAAATAAATGAACATATCAAAATTAAGTGAGACATGAATGAAGAGTGTAATTATCCCTTCATTTTACTTTCATAATTTACTTTTCTTCTCTTTTTCTCTTGTTCCACATTAATATGCCCACCGCTACCACCACCTCGATTCTCATACCCCAATCCCCTTCAGTTACAAAAAAAATTTATAATTGAAATTCCATTGATCTTTCTTTGTCTATTTTGTAAATAGCAGAGGCATCATTTTCTATCAGACATCTATCCCTAATCCCTTACACAACACCACAAATAAAACGTAATGAATGCAATTATTCAAACCTGAGGAGGTGCACCGTTATCGATAGTGAGTGCACTTGTATTTACACCAACCCTCAGAGGATGAGGTATTTGTAATGTTCTATTCCTATTAACCTACAAAACTGAACCCTGTACAGTGATTGTGAACATGATCAGTACAATATATTTACCTTCACCATTAGTCGTCTATCCGCTGTATTTCGCCCATCATAATACGGTTGCTAGTCACCTTGAACCCAAGAAGAGCAGGGTCTATCTGTCTACCTTTCTTCCCCTTCTTTTTGTTGTTTCGACCGCCAGGCATCCCGTCCGACGACTCTGCTGCCCCTGCCGAAGCATGGGTTTCTTGAGGTGCTGCCTTCTTAGCACTGCTTTTCAGCATGTCGCTGAATGATGTCTCCAGTACATCGGCATCGTTGCAGGAGGATGTTCGTCGAAATTGTGCATCTCTTCTCCCAGATGCATCCGTGTTCCCTACATTAACTCCTGGTTCTCGTCTCACTCCTACAAGCAAGAAAAACTCTAGCATGTAAATAGGAAGGCACAAAAGATAGAGCACTATGTGAATCAACAAACTCCACTTAGGTGAAAAGAAGGGCAACGTAGGGAAATTGCTATGGTACAAGAGAAAACACGCAAGACTCCTGTCCTACCATCAGGAGGTACAGTATTTGAAAGGCTTTTCCCTCTGGCGACACGATCAGCAGTCACCTCCGACAACCCTTCGTGAGAAGATGCAGCTCGTGAGACAGGTGGACGCCGCAGCAATACATTGTCTGGTGCTTTTGAACTGGACGATCGCAACCTAGTTACAGTAATACATGTAAGAAATGGATAAATGAGAAATTCGAAAAGGGCAGTAATCTCAGACAAAGAAAGGATTCGAAGCAAGAAAGATCTATATATTTGTGAAAAGACACCAGGTTAAATATATCCACATGTCCATAAATCCTCGCCCAGTGAAGAGATATTGCAAAAAGCAAACAAAGATTGACTCTTGAAGAACAAGAATTAAGCAGAGTATCCAGTTCACTGTAAATCCAACATGATCTATATTTCCACAGATCAGGATTTCTTTTGGCTCTCGTAGATAATTCTACATGTCAGATGAGACTGGCGGGGGGGGGGGGGGGAGGTGTTACATAACAACTGATTTATATTGCTCTGCCGAGTCATAATCAAAGAGCATAAAAACTTTACTAACCAAGCTCCAGATCCTCCTTGCTAATGTCAACAAATTTCTTTTCTTTGTATGTCTGTAAATTCTGGATGGCGACTTCATCAATGATCAAGTGAATTATGCTTGCTGAGGACATTCACCGGCATCTCGACTCTATCCACAGAAGGCAAGGCAGCCCGCTCCACTAATCCTTCTTGAGGCTCTGAAGTCATTCCCTGAATGTTACATTCATTGATGAGGACTCTTTGTTCTTCCCCATTAGAGGAAGTCAGTCTTTTGGCTGCCTTGTTTTTCATGGTAAAATTGTCATTGCTTACCTGAGCGGTTTCACCAGTTCGGGAAACAAATGGTTCTCCTGCAACTTCTGCTACATCTTTAGATCTATAAGGCAATCCACCGATTTCGAGAACATTTGTTATCCCCTCAGACAGTCGACTCTGAGGCTGTACACCAGAATCAGAACCAAAAGACCCAACAGTGAAGGAATTGCTGAAACCTGATTCTTGATCTGCAACAACACTAAATGACTGGTTTGCCATGCTTGTGCCAGAACGGTGATCCGAAGGGGGCCTTCTGTCATGTGGTATTCCATTAACCAAATCAAACTGTTCACTTGACGGGTGCCCAGATTTCTGATGCAGTAATTCCATAAGCAATCGTTTTGAATTGTCATCATTTCCAGAGGACATCCACAAACTATGATCATCAGTACTCCTTCTGGCTTCCAATTCCCTTCTCTGCCTCTCATTGTGAAGATGTAGTTGTTGAAGTCTTGACTCCATCCAGTCATTTGATGATTGACCATTATTCTCAGACCAATGACCCTCCGTAGCATCCAGGTGTGAAGCATGGAATTGATTTGGAATTAAAGGGTGGTTGGTATGCTGCGAGTAAATACCAGATGAGAACCCATCAACTTGACTACCAGGGTGCATCCGCGCAATCTGCTCCTGCAATTCTAGACCTTGAGCACGAGCCATTGAATTCACAACATCACGATTTACCCCAGCTGCTCCACCCGGCAATGACATTGCGCGCTCAAAAGGCAACATGCCAGGGTCATAGAGACCAGGTTGAAGTCTATCTTGTACTGAAAGATTCCGCCCAAGATGGCTGATATGCTCCTCGGAAGGTGGTAATTGTTGGGAATAAAAATCAAGAGGGCTGAATCCAGCAGAGATAGCTCTATGAGAGGCAGCAGGATTTCTGTGGAACTGACTAGCTTCATCAAGGGGCCACCCACGACCCATTTGCATTTCTTCTTCCATTTCCAATCGCTGCCTCAGCCCCAAAGGTAACTGACTCCCATGCAGCTGATCTTGCTGAATAATCTGTTGATCCAGGGGGTAAATCTGTCCATGCCTTCCATGTGACAAGAGCTCCAGTAAATCGTTTTGATGCCCTTGATGAGGCATTTGACCAAATTTTGCTTGAATTAGCAGCTCGAGGGACGGATCTGGATGCCTTGAAGGAAATTGGGAGCGCTGTTGCAGATCATTCAGAATTTGTTGCTTCAGTATGGCCTGTTCAAGAGCAGCATTAGATCTAAGAGCATCCATATGCGACTGTCCACGACCAGATTCACGCAACTGACTCTGCAACAGCTGCTCAAGAAGAAGCTGTCTGGCCTGAGACTGCTGTTGCTCTTTCAACAAGATTTGCTGTTGGTGAAAATGTTGTTGTTTCTGCAGCTGCTGCTGTTGTTGAAGTTGTAGCTGCCTCTGCTGTTGCAACTGAAGGGCCACGATGTGTTCCATGTCTCGTGCTGTTTGACTGGCAAGCTTGTTGTGGTGCATCAAACTCAGACTTGGGTCCCCCTCTAGCATTACTTCGTTGAAGTGTGTGTTATGAGGAGGCATCATACTATGTGACTGAAGATGCTGCTGCTGAAGTTGCTGAGGCAATAGCTTCTCTGCTAAATCAAAGCGGTTAAATTCTTGGTCCATCCCTGAAGAGTGGCGAGCGTCCAAGACATCTTGATACAAGTTGGAATCAGAAAGCGCACTGCTTCCATAAACATCGCTCCATGCCTCAGGGGCACGGGTAGCATCAGGCATCGCATTAAAAGGAGCGATCCTTCCAGAAGCAGGGTTAATAATCTTGTCCTGTGCACCTCCACCAAATTGAGGTGTATGATCATTTCTTCCATAAGTACTTTCAAGCTCAGACCATAACAAACCAAGAGGATGCATCTTGCTGCCTTTTTGATCTGACATACCAGAGTCTGTCAGTTCATTAGTAAGATAAGCCTTGTTGCCACTACTTGTAGCAGGTTCGCCATATCCTCTAGAAATCTTCCCTACAGCACTGCCACCACTTCCGGGTCTCCCAGGGAACACGATTTCTGTTTGACCAAAAATGGCAGTTAAAAGAATTAGAGCTCAGAAGCAATTTAAATAGTAAAAGATAGTGTATATTAGTAACTATCAGCCAAACCTTCATCATGGAAATCTTCTCCTTGGGAGTACAAGTGTTTTGACAAACGTTGATTTTCAGATAACTTCGATTGACCGTGCTGTACAGAGGTAGCACTGCAATCAGGTTGCCAGCCTGAGCCATCCACTACTGAAGGAATGGAATCAGATCCACCATCATGCTCATGTCCGAATTTCAAGTGAGGCATAACATCTCCCAATTCCCGGAATGGTGACTCATCAGGAGCATCTTCCAAACGTACAGGTAAATCAGTCCCAAAAAAGCCTTGCTCAAACCATGAAATGATATCCACTCCAAGAAAAGGTCCCTGGATTTCCCCTTGAGGATCCCGATAATACAAACTTAATTCCTCTGGAGGAATTCCTCTATTCAGCTGATATTCATTGGTTCTGCTTCCAATCTCATGTAGCTGTCCATCCCAATACTGGTCCGATGTTGGCATAGCAAAGAGGGAGTTCGATTCACCGGGAAGATTGTTGTTAGCATCAAATGATGTAGCAGATTTGGCACTATCTAACAGAGGCTGCTGATTAACAGCAGAACCTGTTACCTTGAGCTGAAAGGCATCAGACTGAGCACCATTCAGAGATTTTACGCTACCAACATCCAGTTCTTTTCTGTTTATAGCCTCTGAAATTTCATATTGCTCTTTGTGATCAGCAGTTCTCTCTGAAGTAAGGATAAAATAGTTTCTTTCAGATAAAACTCGGAAGGTCATTCTACATAACATTTTAAAGACCAGTCTAATACTCATTGACTTGGGATACCTGTTTTAGGCATATTATCGTAGAAGATGCTGTCAACTGTAGCTTTATGAAGATCGACTGAAGCTTTCACAAGGTTATCTGGTATCTCTTTGATGACATCAGCAGTGAGGGAAACCTGTCTTCCAATGTTCAATTCTTCTCCCAATTCTACAAAGAATACAAACCAAGGATTATAACATAACCAATAGGAAATTAGAGAAACAAAAAAAGACTAACTAAATTACCATAAATCTCTTTCTAAAGACTGACCTGAAACATCATCAATTGATCCGCCCTTCCTAAACGAACTGTATGAGGCTCCACTGTTTATTATTTTACCCTTCCATATGTCATTCAGGATAGCCTAGAACAAAAGAGGAGCTCATCACATTTCCACAGATAGTCAATCTAACAGCACCAAGGAATTCATGTATAATAGCAAACATATAAAGAATATGCCTGTAATTTGCAAAGCTCACCTCCTGCTCAGCATCAGGAGCAACAAAAGCGAAAGGTTCAATAGCATCTAATTGAGTTATTGGAGGAACTTCCTCCCAATTGTCAGGCATGCGGGCAAGGGATGAATCAAGTCTTTGCTTACGGTATATGTCAAGTAGTTTGGCCCTTGGGTAAACAAATGTTCCAACAGAGAGGGGTTTTCCAGGAACATTTTCACTCTTGTCATACTGAGCAACACCAATTGGAACCACAGATGGCGGTCTTACAAGAGAAACACTCAACCTGCCACGCCCTACAGTAAAGCCCGTATTTGAGCCCTCAACTCGTCCCCTTTCAAGTCCAAATCCTGGTGCAGCGCGAAAACCCAACCCGCCAGAATTTCCCTCCATCCTGTGTCGAGGCCTCCACTTATCACGAGAATCTGAATCGCGTTCAGGAACAGAACGGCTATTAGACACAAATGATTGGCTCTCACCCTGGGACTCTTCCTTCTCTACATCTGTCCTTTTCTCCACCCGAGCATCCTTTTCTTTGTCATCAGGACCCCATCTTAAAGACCATTTGTCACGCCTCGTTTCATGCCCAGAGTTGCGGCTACTAACATCATGCCATCTGTCAGTGGCGGGCAAAGATCTATTTTCAGTTGTTTCTCTGCCTGGAGCGTTGTCAACCCGTCTATCCATCTTCCTGCGATCCCTTCGACCAAGTATCCCAGTTTCCCTTTCTTCTTCACGCCAGCGGCGTCCACTATCAGGTTCTGGAGCAATTCTTCTCCAATCCTTTTTGTCCTCAGTTGCTTCTGAGCGCCAAACAAAACAGGATTCCTGATGTAGCTGGTTGGTTGCTCAATGTCAAAGCCACAAGAATGCAGCCGTAGCAAAGTATATATGCATGACAAAATAGCCAATACTGGATTCACATTGTCAAACTAGCTAGTTTCAAAACATTCGGGTCCATAATTATACACTCAAGAGTTACTGCAATAACAAAACTCAGATGAAATAAGCGCATCTGTAACTTCTGCACAAGACAAGACAAGAACCAGATAAAAGAGACAAAGAACACTACACAAAATAGTAATGTAAAAACTACATAGGAAAGGAGACAGGTTTTAGCATGCAAGTCTGACTAGCCCTATAAACAATAAAGATAAGTGAAACAGGATTCCTGATGTAGCTGGTTGGTTGCTCAATGTCAAAGCCACAAGAATGCAGCAATGCAGCTGTAGCAAAGTATATATGCATGACAAAATAGCCAATTTTTCTGGATTTCACATTGTCAAACTAGCTAGTTTCAAAACATACGGGTCCATAATTATACACTCAAGAGTTCCAGTGATAACTGCAATAACAAAAGTCAGATGAAATAAGCGCATCTGTAACTTCTGAACAAGACATGAACCAGACAAGGTCAACTTCTTTTTTTTAAGAAAAAAACATATTCCCCACAAAGAAGAAAAGAATAAAGGAGATCTGAGATTTTCACACCAGTTAGATTCATAAAAGGATTGACATCATGCATCTGCAACTACACCAGAATTAGAGATGGCAGAGTTCCATCACAAAGGCTTCAAATATACACTAGACATGAACCATCCAACTAAAAGCTCAAACCCAGTTCTCAGTTCAGAAATCAGGCAACGGATGCTACTCAGTTATCTGCATATTTACCGTCTTAGGTTCATTTGGCCTCGCATAAAGCCACTGTGGAGACAATGGAATGCTCTCGGACACTGCCTGATCTGCAGCAACTCAGATAGAGTATAAGTTATATTTGCACCACAATGCTCCTATACTAGAATAAGTTGGTAAAAAAAACACCAGTTACCCTTGGATTCGTCCAGTAATGCCACCAAACCCTTGTCCTCATCATTTCCAATGGAAGCTTCATGCAAAACACCACAATACATCAACATACGACGAAAACAATAGTAATCCTAACTAGGGCATTTAAGGCAAGCCGGACTGGAAACTCAACCAGGCATTGCAACTGATTCCATAAGCAACATAAAACTGAACTTCAAATTAAGTTCAAGTAATATTTATGATTGGGAAAAATTAACAGCCATAAAATTTCCCAACAGGAAAGAAAAAAGTAACCAACCAAAAGCAAGCAACTAAACTGAGTTTCCAAATTCCCAGCAGAATGACTCAACCTACAATCAGGGCAACAAACAAATACTAAATCTGAAGTGAAGAACCTGATTCCAAACCCTAGGACCTAAACTGAAAGCTACATTGCGGAGACAGATCAATATATCCAAGTGCAGAATCCAGCAGAAGACAGTCGAATCCAACCACGCAAACTAAACCAAAACCAGCGAAAATCAACGCGAAATCAAGAACAGCGATTTACCTTTTGGAGTCCACGATTGATCGGACGGCTTAGATGCGATGAGATCCTCCGGAAGATCTAGCTTGCTCTCCGCCATGACGACAAATCGATACTTCACAAATTTCCGACCAAAAATCACACACACAACACACGAATAGTGAGAGTGAGAGAGAAAGAGAAAGAAAGAAGTGATTCAGCGAGTGGCAATACAAAAAAATTCAGAGCAAAAGAGATTCCAAAAGCAAATCGAGAGATGTATGCATATATGTATGTATACGTGGAGCTAGAATTAGGGTTTGCGAGAGCCAATTGAAAAATGCAGAAAGAGAAAACACGAAGGAAGGAGATGACAGAAGGTGAGGGTTTGGGTGGTCCGAACAGCCAAATCAAATAATCGGGAATTGTTTAGTGTTGTGATTTTCGGAACTTTAATATATTTGGAAGGCGAATTCTCAAACAATTATGAAATGACCCCAAATAAACATTGTATTTCACATTTTTACCCATGTTATAACCATAACAGTCCTTTTGATGGGCCTCGGATTCGTCCTGATTTGTTAAGCATGACGACAAAAGAAGAGAGATAAAATTACAAGTTAAGAAGAGAGAGAATAATAAAGAAGTTTGATAATTTAATATGAAAAGAAAACACAGAAATTAAACAATACACTGATTATGTGTTGGATGGATTAATTTGAATTTGAGAAAATAATTTCATATTAAAAAATAAAATTTATTAATATTTTGTAAAATATAGCTCAAAAATAATTTAAAATTATTCAAACAAATCCTAAAAGTTTTAGGACGTCATAAGACCCAATTTTAATGATAACTAGTAACATGTGACACACTTTGTAGGCCCTCATTAGTTGTGTCAATGGGTGCATCTGGGACAGATTTGGGTGGACTCGATATCTGCCCCTCCTTAGTATAAAATTTGTCGGGACAGATCTAACTCAAAAGATCTAGTTATTATATTAATTTAACATATCAATTATAAATAAAATTATTCATGACTTAACTTATATTATTCAAAGAGGTTGCCATATTCAAAGTAAGCATGATTTCTTATGGCCACTTTTATTTCCATGGATAAGGAGGTTATACAAAATATAGTTGTTCGCTTTATAAAATTTTTAAAATAATTTCATAATTGAGAAAATTCGATACATTTAGCTTTCAATATTCGGGATTTATGGGACTAAATGTGTCGAACTTTCTCAATTTTGAAATCAATTTGAAAAATCTGTAAAGCATATGACTAAATGTGTTGAACTTTTTAATTTTAGTACCATTTTAAAAATCTCTTAAAATAGAGGACTAAAAGTTTGGAACCTCTATTTTATGATACTGAAAGTATAATTTCACTTGTTATAATCGACTACAACCCAAAAAATTTAATAAAAAGAGTAAAAAATTTAAACAAGATGCATTAAATTATTCTCTTGAATCTAATATGTTATGTTATTATATACATAGGAGTTCATTGCTCGCTACGGGGGGATTTGGTGGCACGCCAGAGGGGAAGAGAGGGTACACTGCTTGGGGTAAAGATGCATTAAATTATTCTCTTGAATCTAAAAGAATATGTTATTATATACATAGGAGTTCATTGCTCGCTACGGGGGGATTTGGTGGCACGCCAGAGGGGAAGAGAGGGTACACTGAGTTGCTTGGGGTAAATTATGTCGTCGTGGATTGGGGCTTCGTAGTAATAAGGCTTTTAACGAGGCAATGTTGGCGATTCTGGGGTAGCGATCCATGAATATGCCTAAGTCCTTATTTCAGGCAGCGTAGATGCTCATGGTGCGGCATATACATGTTAAATAATGAGGAACACTTAAAAGATAAATATATGAGTAATTATACTTATTTTTAATGAGATTTAATATAATTATAAATACATCCACATTGTGTCATAAATTATAAATATTTTCCTTAAATATAAAATAATTATATAGCCCATAGACAGTAAGATAGAAACTCCTACTTTACCTTTATTGCTTCAAGAAAATGGTTGAAAAACATATAAAAAATATATATATATAAGATGAAGGTAGCTAAATTAAATAATTTATAAAGCATATCTAGGTTGTATAGTAAATTAATAGCATCCTTTACTTCAAATCCGAGTTCCCATACCGTGATGTAAACACCTACTAAGAATGTACTAAGGGTTTGTTCGGTTGGGAACGGTGAGTGTATAAGAAAAGTAGAAGTGAGGGTGGAGTATATGAAAAAGTTTGGTATTTGGTTAGAAATAATGATTGGAGGAAAAGTAAACATTAATGCATGCAGAACCTCTTGAGAGTTTAATTTTTATTTTAGTCCCAAATTGGGCGAAAAAATAAAAGTATAAGGTCAAGAAGACAAAACATACATCTTTTATTTTTATTACTATATTACCCATTTATATAATTTTCCTTCAAAAAATTTTCTTTACGTTGATAATACTGATACATAATTTTTGTAAATAATCAAATATGAAAAGAAACTACTATATTAGCGATCATTAATAGTAATTTTTATTTATGTAAACTTAATAATTTAAAATAAATGCACAATACTCACTTTGAGAAATATTTTTATTCTTGTTTAATGAATATTTTTTACGAATAAGATTTTCAAATATTTTATATACTAAAAATATTTTAAACAATATTTTTTTATAAATAAATTCAATGTCATTTTTTATTAAGCTACCCTTATTATAATAATCTTAATTCAACTTTACCTTATTTTAAAAATTGCATATCTAAAGTTGATTTGTAATTTTCAAATAATTTGAATAATTTCACAATAATCAAATTTTCACTTTTTCATATTAAATATTTTAGAATTTATATTTTATTTATTATTTTCTAAATATATTATTCCTATATCATTACAAAATATAAAATAAACGGCTATGATTATTTACTAAATAATATTTCTTTGGCAATCATGCAAATTAATTATTGTGTACTAATCAATAATTATATTGTATTATCGAATTAAACATTCATTTCTTCCATTGATATTTAAAAAAATTAACATAAATATACATATTAAAATAAATTTTATTGTTTTGTTAAAAATAATTATTACTGACAATATATAAACAAAAAATGATATTTTTTAATTAATTAAATTTATTTTGAAAGTGATAATTCGTCAAATACATTCAATTTAGCCCTCATCTGCTTTTACTTTTTTTACACACACAACCTATTTTTAATTTTAATAAAATTTTCAACTTTTTTCTACCAAAATTACTTATTTAAAAATATAAATTTTCACAAAAACTTCCATCAATTTTATTACCAAGAAGTTCATTCAAGATCACAACTTCTTACAAGCGTGGAAGCCAGCAGAGGCTCAACTAAATTAAGGTCCCAACACCATCAACACCTCTCTCCCACCTACAAACTTAATTTACATTAAAGAATCAGTGTTTAGAATCAAGCCAAAGACTGAAAAGAAAAGCAAGAAACACCAAAGATATCTATCTCAATCTTCTCTGCCCGCAGCCGCCTTGCACTTCTTCTTCTTCCTCAGCCTGTCACACACAAAAGCCTTCTCCAACAACCCCACCCTGTGTGTCAACGCATTTAGCATCCTCGTCTGCGCTTCATTCCGCTCAAACAACTGTGTCATCATCCTCATCATCTTCTCATTCTCCTCCACCATCCTCTCCAACAACTCTCTGTTTCTTTTATTCTCATCCGCCCCTTTTCCCTCGTTCGTGCCCTCAACCCGATCACCAACCTTATCGTTCTCAATCGTCTCACTTGACCACTCCTTCACACCGTCAAGGCTCTCCTTCACTAAATCAAGATTCGATGTATCAACACAATTTTCACCATAATTTGCTTCGTTAACCTTCAAGTCTTGTTCGACGCCAACGTCCTTCATCTCGACTTCCCCATCATTCCCCTCAACTCCCATAGCCTCATTCCCTCCTCCTCCACAACTCACGGCCTCTATAATTTCTTGACTTTGCTCTGTACCCTCCGAATCGTCGCCATTTTCACACGAATCCTTCGGTTCATCGTTCTGGTTCGAGCCAGCAGTCATCACAGGAACCTTAATTTCAGCCTCTTGATCAACACTTTCACAATTCTCACCATTTCCCACCAAATCAATTGCAACGATTGCGTCAATCTTCTCTTGCAACGCAATCACTTTGCGAATCACAGCCTTCCTGCAACCCCTGACCCCAAAATCCACCCCACGAATCGAATCCAGCTTAAACAGCAGAGACATCAAACTCTCGCTCAGCCTCACCCGCTCTCTCTCATCCCTACGAACCAAATCCCTAACTTCGCTCGTCGACAGCCTCTCCTCAATCTCATCCACCTGAACTTTGATATCCTTGATCTTCCTCAAACACTTGCGCGCCAAGAATCCCCTGAAAACCTTCTGTATCTTCAAGGCAGACCCCGAACGGTCTACTTCTTCCGACCCGACAAACTGAATCGGAATCTGAACAACTTTCGGGCCAGGATTTCCTCCAGGCGGGCGTCTGACGAGATGAGCTGGTCGATGGGTTTCCGATTCCGGATCCACCTGGTAAACGGGCACCCCACGAAATGGAGTGGAATAAGGGAAACGACGGAGATTCGGATCGGGTTGCTGGTACCATACACGATTGTTGAAAAAAGGAGCATCCATTTCAAGACTCAAGTACAAGAAATTGTGTGTTTGGATTCTTTCTCAGTTGAAGAAGATTTTATTGGCTTTGATTGATTGTTGATGGGAACCCTGTTTGAAATGGCAGCAATTTATAGGAGGGGACTCGGGGGAGTTGGATTGAAGTAAGAGAAATTTATGAAATTTCTGGAACATTCAGGAGATATTTTTGCGGGCTGGGGCTCAAAGGCAATATTCTGGAAGCTTGTGGAGTGCTCTGCGTGAAATTGGCGAAATCGCATACGTGGGCTACAAGCGTCATTTCTATTTTCCCCTCTAGACGTTGTCTCCTAAGTGCTACCCTCAATATAAAATATTTTAAATGGATAAATTACAATAATGTTTTCAATGATTTAACATAATTAAAAATATTTTTTTATTATTTAAAAAATTATAAGTATAATTGATGTTTGATGAAATTATGTCATTTTTTGAATCGAGTCCAATACTTATTTCCTCTTTTTAGAAAAAATTAGCGATGAAGAGGATGAAAAAAATTTAAAAATTGTAAAAATTTTATCCAATTACTTCATATAAAAGTTTAATTTATTTTTAAATAAGTAAAATCATAATTTATAGTTTATATGAGCATTTTGATTAATTAATCATAAAAAATAGATAAAAACTAATGATTTGACTAGTTGTTGGATTGTTGTTAAAATTAGTGTTATCGATAATTTTTCAAATAATAAGATAATATTTATAATAATATCAATTTAAAAAAAATCATTGTACTTTACCTTAATTAAATAGTTTATACACATCTTACTTTATAAAAGTGAACGATATATAACTTTTTATTACCTCCCATGCTTGGGATATCCACCCAAATCACAAATTTGTCCATAGTTTTAATACCAACATACCAAATTATATAATTTCAAAAATACCCTTCAAATTTCAAACTAATGTTAAAGTTTTCAAAAATTTTAAAAAATTACTTTTCAACTTTTGGCCCTCAAAAAGTACTTTTAATATATTTGGGATTCCAACTTCTATTTCTGAAACTGTTAAGAAAATCATTTTTTAGCCAAAAGCTATAAGTTAATGATTAATTTAAATAATTATTATTGACAAATAATAAGTGCAAATGCAAAAATGGTATCTTTTTATGACATGCAGACAAAATGATTTTTAATGAATTAAGTTTGTTTAAAAATTTTCACCCCCCCCCCCCACACAATCCAAATCCAAATCCAAATCAGTTTTCATTTACTTTTCACATTTTTTACAAACGCTGTTATCTTTTATTTTTCTATAACAATTAATTCTCTAAAAGCAAAAGTTTTCACAAACACTCCCTAACTAGTCAATCACTTCTTTTAAAAAATAAGTTCCATGTAATTACGTGTACTCAAAAATTAAATTTACTCCCATTTTGTTTAAATTTATTGTTCATTGAAATTGAAATAACATATAAGTATTTATTTTGCATGTATATATACTCATCGTATCAATATAACATATATCATACAAAGTGTCGATTTTTTATTTGATTTGAGTAAAATATGTATTGATAATTAATGAATGTAAAAAAATTACTAGACAATTTTTGTATATGAATTTGTAAGGCAGTGACAAATTTTAACGTAAATGAACAAATTATGTACTTCAATATATAAAATAAAAGCATTACTAAAAATTATGCGCACAAGTACTGCGTGCCACAGTATCTAGTATATTATAAAGAAAAAAAGTGCTATAGACACAAAGTTGCAATTTTGACACCGTTGAATAATTTTTTGTGACTCAAAAATGCCTTTCAATTGTTAAAATAACTAACTTATTCAACTTCTTAAGTTTTTACATTAACTTAACTGCTCCACTAATATATCTTATTTTCATTTATAATAGATTTTAGAACATAAAAAATTTATAATATATATATATATAGATAGTATACCAACTTAGAACTATAGCTCTTAATCCAAAAGTTGCAATCTTATAAAATGTTTTTTTTTTTCCCTTTTTCGTTCCTTCTAAAAAGCAACTCAAAATAACTTTTAAGAAAAAAATATCTCATTTCAGAAAAAAAATATTATTGGCAATTTATATAAAAAGTAAAATAATTGTGGAAAGTAAATTCCGAAAAACCAAAATGAAACAATAAAAAGGAAAACAACAATATACATCCTTCCATACACTAAATGAATCTATATTAAATATTAATCACACATAACTTATTGTTGTGCCGAGGATAAAATTTCCGTTTCATCTATTAATCAAAATTATTACCACATCAAAAATATAAATATATATATATATATAAATTATCTTTCTTAATTATTCCCTTTAAATTTCATCTTTGAATTTAAGTTGGTTACGACTTTATTAAACGCTAAATACTTAAATATTTATGATCATGAGGTTATAGGTTGGAACCACCAACATATCTCGTTGTCAATGTAGAGAGAGAGAGAGAGCTGGGGCAGGTCAATTTAGGGCTGTGGTCTTGGAAATAGTAGGAAAATTAATTAAATTACATACAAAGTTTAATTTTTATGACAGGTCTTCATAGACCCGATTATTTTTACTTTTGATCCCTAAGTTAGTCATTATGTTATTTTTGATACCCTATGTTCCGACATCATTAATTTTGGCTTTCAAATTTTCTTAAATAATAAAAAATAATCATGATGATTTTCTAAATTAAATGGTACCTATTTGAGGAAAAAAAATGTGACAAAACCAACAATAAAAACAAAAATTTACAACGTGAGAGCATAAAAAAGCGGGAGGCGTCATTTTGGGTGAAAATAGCCAAAATTGACAGAAATTCATCTATCGCCCTAAGTTAGTCATTAAATCACTTTCGACACCATATTTTTCGATTTCATCATTTTTTATCCTCAAGTTTTATTAATACAATCAAAGTTAGTCTTGGCTGCAAGTTGATAAAAAAAATTCTCTCCTTTAGTTTAAAAAAAGATAAGTATATGTAATGTAGCAATGAGCTCTTTATGGTATCAAATTTGAAAAAGTATGATACCAAATTGGAAATGCAACTTTCTTAACATGAACTTAAAAAATTAAAATGAGGAGATAGATAAAGAGATTCCAACCATTTAAAACATTTATGACCAAGAAAAATGTTTATACAAAAAGATGACTCCCCAAAATTGAAACCATCAGCTCGCCAACAACAAGCTTCCCAATGAGTTAGAAGAGTGAACAATTCCATCTTCACAACTACATCATCAAAAGTGATTTAGTCAGAATCAAACCTAAGACACGCACTACTTCTTCTTCAATCACTTGTCTCGACACTCGCCTTTCTTCCTCATCCTCATCCTCCTCTTCTTCTTCCTCAACATCATATCACACACAAAAGCCTTCTCCAACAACTCCACCCGCTGTGTTAACGCATTTAGCATTCTTGTCTGCGCCTCATTCCGCTCAAACAACTCCCTCATCATCCTCACCATCTTCTCATTGCTCTCCACCATCCGCTCCAACACCTCTCTATCTCTTCTACTCTCATTTCCATCCTTGGCTCTATCCCCAACCCGGATGATACCTCCCGACTCAGGCAACAAATCAAGATTCTCCGCAACACAACTTGATTCACTCACCTTCACCGCATGCTCCACCTCCGCATCTATAATCTTAACTTCCCTATCATTCCCCCCCTCAGCACCTTCCATAATCTTCTTATCTCCTTCTCCAACACAACCCTCCCCATTTCCATCATTTTCGACCCAATCAATCGAGCTACTACTACTACTTCCCACAGAAAACCTTACTTCATCAAGGGCTTCTTCACCATCATTGCAATCCAAATCAATAGCAACAGTAGCATCAATCCTTTCCTGCAGAGCAATCGCCTTTCGAATCACGGCCTTCCTGTATACCCTGACCCCAGAATCCACCCCGCAGATCGAGTCCAGTTTAAACAACAGAGACATCAAACTCTCATTCATCCTCAGACGCTCCCTCTCGTCCCTACCCACCAACTCCATCACTTCACTCTTCGACAACCTTCCCTCAATCTCATCCACCTCAACCTTAATATCCCTGATCTTCTTCAACCATTTCCGGACCAAAAACCCCCTGAAAACCTTCTGTATCTTCAACGCAGACCCCGAGCGGTCAACTCCTTCGGACCCCACAAAGTGAACAGGAACCCGAACAACTTTCGGGCCTGAACTTCCTCCAGGCGAGCGTTTGATGGGACGACCGGGAAGATGGGTTTCCAGGTCCGGGTCGACTTGGTAAACGGGCACACCGCGAAATGAATTGGGTTGTTGGTACCAGGGGTTGTTTCTGAAAAATGGGCCATCCATTTGAAAATCCAATTGCAAGAAACGTGAGCTTTCAAAAACTTGTTTGCAGCTGAAGATTAGTTTGCTTGATAAAGATATGAACAGAGAATAAAGGAGTAGTACATATATTGGGGGAGTGGGGCTGAATTTGAAATTTCTGGAACGTTCGGGAGATATTTCTGGGACTGGAGGCACTTTTAGGTAAAATTAACAGGCTCAACGGTCACATTTTCTGGATATTCGTGGAGGCGTCTGCGTGAGAATCGGTCTAAATTTACACCTCACCGCTGCCGCATTTCCTTTCCTCCCTCATTCTTGGATTTCAGTTTTTATTTCAGTTATTTTATATTTTTACTCTATTATTTTATTTAATGTATATAAAAATTACAGGTTTTTTTTTTCATTTAAAAGATTAGACACATAATATATCTAATAAATTAGGCAATATACTGAATTAATTGCAATTTTAGTCCTATGGTATAGGAAGTTTTGCAAAATTAGTTTCATGTTGCTCATAGCAACGAATTTTAGTCTCAAAATATAATAATGTTAAATTTTTTACACAATGGAGCACGTGGCCATTGCGTCCCATTAGTGAAATATTTCTCCGATTATTAAATTATAATTTTAATCCCATACAATAAAATATTGTACAATATTAGTGTCATGCTTTTCAAAAATAAAAAAAAAAACCCTCATAATTCAATAGTCTCACAAAAAATGAAATACAGATACATAAATATCTTATAAGGCTAACACATTAAGACACAAGTTACAATAGAGCAAGAAGTAATAATGCGAATTAAAATGAGCTGCAATTTCTTTTATCCTTAAAGGCAGACCACTAATATCACTATACTTGAATTTTCAAGTTTTAGGGATCATTTCAATTATCATTACATATATATATATAGGTCTGTGTTTCTAAAAAAGAAATCCATAATCATCTTCAGCTATAATCTTGGAACATGAGACAACCCTTTTCCCTTGATTTTCAATTCTCCCATAAGTCCAATCGGCTTTTGTGTATATCATTAAGTTATAAAACTATTTTTGTCTATTTTGATAAAAATGGGATCAATATTGCAAAATCCCCATGGGACTAAAATTATAATTTAGTGGTTAGGGGTAATATTTTATGTTAAAAAAAGAAAAAAGAATTTAATGAGTTGGGATACATAGGGAGCATGTGCGGAATAAGTGATTATTCCGATAAAATTAACAGTGAGACTTTTTTACAATAGTGTTGAATTATTGGAATATCATGAAGCATAACTAATTCTGCGAAATACCATATATTGTGGGACTGCATTACAATTAAAACTCCAATATAGTAGAAAATAGAGAATCTCTTACACTCTTCCATCTTACATATCATCAAATCATGAGCATTAAATTAAATTACATAATGCTAATATATATATATATATATATGTACTATTTATTAAAGATGTAATTTATAAAATAAATAACTTGGGTAAGAAAGTATTTATGATAAAGAATACCCCTAATCACATTTACATGCTTTGAGTTTAGATTTAATCAAAAGAATACTTCTTATTTTTTTACAAAATTCAGATACATCCTTAATTCAATGGAAATTTTTTATACAAACATCCCATAAGATACGTTAAGAAGTGTATCGATAATTTTTTAAAGAATAAAAAATATTTGTATAATTATATAGAACTCCAATGAATATCCATATGCCTTACATCGAGTTTATCTAATTGACAACATCTATACCTTAATACAATTAAAAAAAAAAAAATACCCATTTCATGTCTTCATAATTTTACCTGCCACATTAATTGTTTTATTAATTTTATTTTTCTCTCTCTCTCTCTCTCTCTCTTCTCAATTTTTGTATTTCTTTTCTTATATTACTCTTTTTCAACAATTTCTCATAAATTCCTCCAACTGTTTAATATTTAAAATTAATTATAAACACATATTTAAATATGTCGCATATACTGTACTAATACACAAAATGCTTCATGGTTGTATATAAAAACCGGATGATTCCAATCCAAGGATGATAGCAGTGACTACAGATCCCAGCCAGCACATATCCAAACAATAGTACAATACATCACTGCCTTATGTTCTGTTGTTGAACATGATCTTCATAACAGAAGCAGAACTACAGAAAGTGCATTCTGCTTGGAACCCGAATTCCCGCCCGCTTCAGAAGATCATGAGATGCGTTCTTAGCCATTATCATAACTTCTTCCTGCCGTTGAAGTTTCCACCAACACAAATTCAAATGATCAGTAAATTGCCAAACCATGAGATGAGTCCAATCCTTTGAATGTTATTAATGACATACCTCGTTCAAGGTCAAGATTTTCTTATCCACCATGATCCAGTGGCCGTTGCACATAAGGGAGGTGATATTTTCAGTTCTCATGCAGTAAACAAGGCTAGAAATGCTGCAAAATAGGCTGGAAGTATCAGCGCGTCTTGTTTTACAGATTAAATACACCACTATAGCATGATGAAAGCAAAGGGCCATAGAAATGCATGCTTGCAAGACTTTTTGCTTATTACCATGCGTATGACGAAAGTTGTAGCTCAAAATTCAACTGTTGAAAATTTTGAATTCTTTACTGTATCGTTTAAGACTGACAAAAATCTTGTGGACTACATATGCAAATAAATCAGCAAGATACCCTTGAAGAATGAGAATATTTTCATTGACAACAGAAGTTTAAAACAGGCAAGTATTCGACTGAACACTTCACATGCTCAAACTTGAAGAAATCCAGAATTCTCGATTCTCAGTGCAATATCTTGCATTAATCAATGGATGGGAGGATTTCTTGGAGAGAATTGCTTTGCCGAAATCACATTCATATCTACATAGTACTGGCTTGAAGAGGTGGAGTCATACCAGTCATGAACAGGCATCATTGACCAAGAATAAGGATTGACAACGATCATGTCAGCCTGCACAGTAAGATTCATACACACCATTAACTCAGCTTCCCGGGAGGTTCATATAAATTGCCATTGGTATTGATTAAGGCTTGTTTTTGCTTTTCTTCTCATGTCTCCCACACAGTAAAATAACTAAATCACGGAAGACATTTGTGAAAAGCTTAGGCACAGACAGTCTACCTTTTTTCCAACTTCAAGCGAACCTATCTCTTTGTCCCAGAGCACAGATTTTGCTCCATTTATTGTGGCCATTTCAAGAACAGTTTCTGCAGGCAAAACAGTGGGATCTGTGGTTCCTTTTTTAAAAACTTCTCGCCCTTTGTTTATTAGGGAAGCAAGGTACATCTCGTCCACTGCAAAGAAGTAGATAAAACACTTTAAGGACAAAGAGAAGTAAACCATGGGATAAATGGAAGCGACCTTTGCCCTTTTCAAGATTTAGCGGTGTTGAGAATTCATTGTAGAAAAAGTTGGCAGGTTTGATTGTAGTAAAAGTTGTAAGTGTTTGAAAACACAAGTGAAAGGTAAAAGAAAAAACTGAAGTTCAAGTGTTTGGTAAAACAATTTAATATTTCCAATTTTACCAATTACCTGTAAAGTTGGTAAGGAGTTGGTTATAACTTTTAGTTTAAATCAACTTAATCAAAGCAATTCAAAAACAGAAAAATTGTAAATAAAAAACCACCTTTTAGCTTATTTTCAGCAAAAAGCTGATAAGCACTAAATATCTGTTGGACGCACTCTGTATTTGCAAGAAAACGAAATGTGTGTATACAATGAAAAGCTTTAACCACTGTGTTGGTAAATTTTGATGGGAGCCTACATGGAAATTTCTCCACATACTTGATTCCATCCATGAAACTTGGCAAAAGTTGCCACTGGCTCATTGTGGTTTAGTACATTAAGTGCATAAGTTGCTGATTTCTGAAATTTTCTCAGTGAGAAGGCATTGCATGTAGAGAGAGGGAGTGCTAGCTTGATCCCATTAATATTAAGAGCAAGTATTGTAAAATAAAACTGAGAAGATTCCAAAATTAATTATAAAACTTTAATAAGATTAAAGGCAATTTTCGTCTCCTAACTATAGGCCATTTTCGTTTTAGTCCCGTAAGTTTCTAGGGTTTCAATTTGGTCCCATAAAACTGAAAAATTCTCAATTTCAGTCCAAATTTGGTCGGAAAAATGCGTGGGTCGCCGGAAAAAGTCACACGCAATGCATGTGACTTTTTATATTGGGGGCTCGATCGTGATTGGCTGGAGAAGTTGATATGGCGCATACGTGGTGCCCAAATGGAAATTTAAAAAAAAAAAGGTACCTATGCTCATCCTATTATTTGACGGTGCGCCATCGGTTCCTAAAGAGACGCAGACACCTGCATCGATCATTTCTCTAATCGGTGCAAATCCTAGCATATGCATTGCAGCAGCAGGACAATGAGACACTTTCACCCCTGATTTTGAAAGTAAACCAACCTGAGAATGGTAACATATGAAGCAGCAGTTAGGACTTAGATTCTATGAAGTAAACCAAAACGAATAGTTATAAAACCAAGATTACTACCACTGAGAACAAATAAAATTTTCTGACGTACAAACAAAGCAAAAGAGGAGAAACTTAGAATATACTTTAAACTATTGAAAGATTTAGTTCTGATTTATACAAGAATTTTTTGATATAGTTGCAGCGAAACTACAGAGATGCCGATAAATTGCTTTAGTGATGGTCGCTTGACAGACAGCATGAAAATTTCTTAAATGCATCATACCTCATTTTCGTCAACCCAAACTGTATGAGCTGCCAATAAGTTGCTTTGCAGTAGCTTGATTTTCTCAAGATATGTAACAGTCCCGTGATCCACTCCTCGTCTCTCCACCACGTGTTTGTTCTCATATGGTATCTCGGCAACATGCTAGATGTTGACAAGATCGATTAAAATTAACCATCAACTCGAATGGAATCTCAAGCAAGCGACATTAAAACATAGTCCACTTCAGTTTATTAAAAGCTGGGATTCTGAGCGTGTTTCTATACATGTTTTTAGAAGGGCTCAAAGAAGTACGTAAAAGAAGAAAACAGAAACATATGAAGAGACACAAGGGAATACATAGAGGTTACCATATGAATTCCAGTATTGAGTTCTTTAGCAGCATCTCTTGTTTCAGTAAGCAGATGATCTGTTGAATTCATAATTTGCCTTAACCCGAACCATATTCTGATTCGTCCATCAGCAGTATTGTGGTGCTTCTTATACAGATCCTTCTGGGACTGTGCCCTCAAAGTGAGAGACATTTAGATTTTATAGTGTGCTTAAAACAAAGTTTAGTAGACAAAGAAATGACTGTTGGGCAACTTTCTCATGGTCCGCTTGTTTCCAGGGAATTCTACAGATCCTTTGAAATTAAGAAATTTGCTGCAAATATCGAGTTTATTCAAGCACCAGTTTCACCGGGTATTAGTAGTCAAAATATCAGGATTAAGAAAAACTCTAGAATATCTATTTTTTGGAAGATAAATACCCTTATGCTACATTTGGATGGAAGATTTGCGGAAAGAATTTCAAATGACTCCACATTTGATTTCTGAATAAGCTAATCAATATATATGCTTAAGCAATAACACCAAACGAACAGCATATCAGACGCAATAATAACTGAAATCATGTCATACACATTAGAGCAGCAAAATGTTTAAAGAACATAACTAAGTCAACCCCCACTACGCATATAGTCATATCACATTGCATCACAAGTATGCAAAACCATTATACGGTTTTGCTTAATCTAGTTAATTTCAGCCTACCTGAATGCACTCCTCGACAGATCTATTGGCCCAGGATGCAGGCAATCCCTCCCCGGCATCCATCACCGATTGCGTCAGACATGCACGTATACCCAGCCGTTCGACTGCCCTCGCCATTCCGGAAACATGCTGCCCTCCGGCTTCAGCAAAGCATGTGACCTATTACATCAACGGGAACTCAACAGATTACAGCCACTCTAAATAAATTAAAAATCAAGATTCCGCTCACAGAATAAGGCATCTTAGCCTTCCAAGTTCCATAACAAGGTATAACAAGTACCTAATTTACGACATACTGTAACTGATGCAATAGTGAATAAATACAGATACTGCAGTGCTTACACCCGAGCGAATGAGCTCAATTCCGCAGAGTAAAGTGGAAATATACGAGTCCTCTTCCGTCATGTTGGATTCATAAGGCCAAATGCGGTCATGAAGCCACGTTAGCAAGTCAACATCATCAGCTATCCCTCTAGCCAGCTGCTGTGATGTATGAACATGTGTGTTTATCAACCCTATCAGAAGCAACAAAACACAGTCCTAATCATTATTTGATGGCATCTACGCTAAAATTTTCTGCAGACATATTGCTTTCTTCTTCCTCATAGTACCTTACTAATCTAAGATTTGTGTAGGAACAAAGAGTCTTTGGATGGTGACCTGCAGCATTATTCCACAAAAAACACCATTCTATGTAGCTGGCTTTCATATGAAAACGGAAAAAGTATGTTGAGAATTAGGATGTGGCACCATTATTTAATTGAGGATATATTTTTTGAAAAAGTTTGTCATTTTAATTAACAAGTTAAATAATTGACTTATGCCTGTCCAGTGTACATGAAAACATTAAATTTGCCCCCCTAATAACTGTAATTTATACTACCTTATTAAGGCTTAGACAGCGAGAATTTAAATATAATATACAAAATGTGCACCGACTAAAAGTCTAAAATAATGGTGTATACTTAACAATGGCTAGGAATTAGAAGGATTATGGGGTAAAAATTTCTCATTAAAGACCACCTACTACACTCTTCATCAAACTAAATGCCCGCCTCTTTCAGTCCCAATTTCATTTTCAATCTTTGAAGAATAACTCCTGCAAAATAAATGCACAATTCCCAACCCTAAAACTTTCAAAAAGTCGCAAAATAAATTATATGGACCATTGTTCCCAAACTTGAATTTGTAATAGAAAATACTTCATTTAACAGCAGCAATAATAAAACATACATTGTACATACAATCATACATTACGAAAGCTCCGCAGAGAAAAAGTGTAAATTTCATTAACCAATAAAATATTTGTGACAATACCATGTCATCAGATATTACCACCGATAATAGCCTGACATCGCCCATAATATCATAGTATTAGCGATTTAAATTACTTCCAGATTGGTAAGGATTGTTTTGAATATGTATCAACCAATAATGTTGGATACGAGTCACTACTTTTAATCATGATTAAGAGAGTATTTGCAAGAGCTTTTCAAAAGCACTTTTTAGCGTTTCGCTCCAAAAAAGTACTTGACCTATTTGGGTTGCCAACTTCTGCTTTTGAAACTGCTAAAATAAGCACTTTCAGACCAAAGGTTAAAAGCAACTTGTGAGGTATTTCTAGCTGCTTTAGGTTTTTCCATGAATAAATTCAACTTCTTTTGGACTAATTCACCCTTATTATAATAATCTTCATTTGAATTTTCCCTTTTTAATTTTTTTTCAAAATTAACACTAATAAAATGGAAGCTTCCACATATTTAATATGTTAGGAGTTGTATATTTTATTTACTACATTATCTGATATATATCATAGAAAAATATAAATTAAAATGCTATGATTAATTAATAAAAAAAATATTTTTTTTGGCAATCATGCAACTTTATTTATTGTGTATGAAAGAACAATTATATTACTCAATTGGAGCATTATTGAATAAAACATTAAGTTTTTCTATTAGTATTCAATATTTTATTAATATGAATGATAAATATTTATAAAATAAATATGGAATAT
Source organism: Sesamum indicum (assembly GCF_000512975.1). Classification (NCBI taxonomy): domain Eukaryota; kingdom Viridiplantae; phylum Streptophyta; class Magnoliopsida; order Lamiales; family Pedaliaceae; genus Sesamum; species Sesamum indicum. The sequence goes on from NC_026152.1 coordinate 13,107,910, forward strand.
ACTAATTGAATAAAATATATTATTTTTTGAGAAAAGATAATTTATTATTAACAAAAAACAAGTGAAAATATTAAGCAAAAATAACATATTTGTAACACGAGGACAAAAGGATCTTTAATCGGTTAAACTTGTTTTAAAAGTATTTTTTCTCAAACACTATGCAATTAGCTTTTATTTTTATTTCACTTTTTTTACAAATTCTATTGCTACAACTTTCAACTTTAGCTATCAAATTCACTTTCTCAAAACAGGAGCTCTCGCAAACACTCACCGACACACACACACACACACACACACACAATCTATATATATCTATATAACAGTATCAACACTCACACATATACATACATGTATCGCCTCACAAGTCACAACATATATTGTGGAGAGGATGGTAAGTGGTAACAATATATAGTCTCTGCATTCAAGAGACAGCAGGAAACAGATAAATTTTGATCGAAATATAAATCATACAGTTTTATTATATATAATGTAAGATTAATTCAAAAGATAATTAAAGACAACTACCTGGTAGCAAAAACTGGCCATGGAGGTTGATGAGATGCGGTGAAAGAGAAGAGAACTGGGAAATGATATCCTCCGACTGTCCAACGGCGACAATGGTGTCGCCCCGGACAACGACGGCGCCGTTCCGGTAAACGCGATTCTGTGAATCCATGGTCACAACGAGAGCATCGTGGAGCACGATGACGGTGTTTTCCTTCAATGGCTGCTGCTGTCGTTCTTCCTCCATCTCTAACTGTACTGAACTGTACTCTGTCCACCGCTTCGCCCAAAACGAAAGAGCTTTGACTTTATTTGGTGAGAGTGTGTCCTTTATGTGTATTGTTCTCTTTCTCCAATGCCATACAGTTTAAACTGCGTGAGAGTTCCAAATAGCGATTTTCGTTAAAGGATTTTGCGAGGATCGTCGGTAGGAAAGAGAGTAACATATACCAGTAATCCAAGTATATATTCTTGATGCGTAATTAAAATAAATACAAATTTTCCATTATAAAGTTTACGATAATCTGTTTATTTTATTTTTTGTTTGTCTTTCAAAATTGTTACATATATTTCACAAGTTAATTCGTATAATTTCACTTTGCTTTCTTCTTTTTTCTAAAAAATTCTCGATACTAATATATTTTACTAGGAAAAAATGCAAGCAATTCCCTTGTGATATCACAAATAAAAAAATTATCTTCTTATTAAACCTCCTTATATTTTCTAAATACAACAATTTACCCTATGATTTTTAAAATGAAACAATTTACTTCCCTATATAAGGAAGTACATCGTTTTTATTTTAAAAAATACAAAAGGATAAATTGTAATTATAAGGGGGGTAATGTGCTCATTTTCAATATCACAAGAGGATAAATTACTATTCACTGTATTTTACTATAATGGATCCTTAACCTATATGTCCTTATTCAATTAAAACTTGTATGCAGTACTCATACGAGTGTGCATAATTAAATAAAATTCATAAAAAATTATTTATATTTTTTAATATATATTTTAATTAAAAGAAAATTATATAAAAAAATAAAGTTAGTGGAGGGTGAGAGGTTAATAAATAAATAAAATTATTTATTAAAAAGTATATAAATTCGCAAATCGAAAAAAAAATACACACACACACACACACCAAAATGGTGATATCAGCGAATAATTAGGTATAGTTCCCAAAGTTGTAAAGCTGATTATTAGGAATGCAAAATATTTAATTAAAGTAGGAGAAATATATAAATACTTTCTTGACATTATTAATTAGGATTCTGCCTCTTTGTTGTATGTTGATGTTTCCTTGTTGAACTCTATATCCTTCTTTCACTATGTTTATTTATTTTCTCTAAATTTTGTTGCTTATCAATGTTTGAAATATTCACATTTTCTCTATTTTTTCATACTTATCTGTTTTTCTTGTACATTTTTTTATCAACTCCCGTAACAAAAAATACAACTTTTTGTTATAGTTAATTACCATAAGTAAAAATAAAAATTATGGTGAATATTAGTTAACATCGACTGCGCAAAGACTATCAGCCAAATGAATTTGAAATCATTGCACAAACTCCTTATAATTAGTCCAGAGATCTTAAATATATGTATCTAATATCATGGTATATTTGGATTGATGGACTTCGAAATTTCACTAACCAATCCTTTCGATTTGTCTGGATAAAATTTTATATTTAAAGAGTTTCAAATCTTTAAACTTTAATTTTGAATCATGTTTTGTTGACTTCGGTAGACTTCAAATTCTTCCAATATAGAATTACTTCTCCTATAGATTTTTTATCAAATTCAAATTCATCAGTCAAATGTAACCAACCAATGAAGCCTAATTTAATTAGGAAATCCACAATTCCCTAATCAATACGTCGCCACGAGTTTGAATTTCATATATATATATATATATATATAATAATAATAGTTATTAGTATATTATAATAAGGAATTATTGACTAATTATACAAACTTAATATTGGTGATTAATGTATATTAATTTTAATATTAAAATTTATGATGTAATTATAATTAATTTACTTAAATATAACAAAATATAATAAAAAAAAAATCCAAATCCAAATCCAAATATAAATATTGGCATAAAACTCATCTCACAATCTATAATTTAACACTTTACCATTCCCTTCCAAGAGCTGATCCAATTTAACACCCAAACCCGGAACCCGAGCCCACATCCCACGTACGCGGGAGGCAGTTAAACCGCAACTCTCGCGCCCTCTCTCTCTCTCTCAGCATTCCCTATTCGCATACAAACTCTCCATCTCTCTCCCTAGCAAAACATTGAAGAAGAACCCCACTAAAACCCTTGGTCTGCTTCTCTCTCTGCGTCATGGGTGCCTCTGTCAAACAAGAAACCATTGATCTGCCGGACAAGAAACATAGCCCGGAAATAATTTCATTAAGCAGTAGCAGCAGCGAGTTCTCGGATTCCAGTTTCTATGACTCCGAATCCGACGTCGAACTTAACCCGAAGAAGAAGCAAAGGGTGGAAGCTGTTTTGCCGGCTGGGTTTCTCGACCCGATCAAACCGGTGGCTTCTCAAAGATCCACCGTCGCCAGCATGAATGGGACTACTGCCCCGAACAATGTTGCTCTTGCGGTGAAAGAAGAGAGAATTGAGAAGGGGAGCGATGTTTCGAAGGATGTCGTTCGTGTGGAAAACGGGAAAGAGAAAGCGGTTACTTCGGTGGCTCCGGTGCGGGGTTGCAAACAGTTCTGGAAAGCCGGGGACTATGAGGGCTGCCGCGACGCCGGCGGAGAGGTTTCCCTTGGTGCGTTGAAATACTATTTCTCGATCGATTATTTGATTCTCAGTGATGGGATTTTAATTTTATAATTATTTGCTTTCATGAGCAAGCATAGAGAACAAGAGGATATATATATATATATATATATATTGTGATTACTATGCTTTTTCTAATATGATGATCTGCTCATTATGATTTACTTTGCCGGAAACTGCTCTCTTCCTGTATCTAAGTCAGTGGAACAGCTTATAATCAAGGATTGCGTTCCTTCCTGATGAAAATATACTTGGAGCATAGTTGATTTCTTCAAGTATTCTTTAGAAATACTTATATTTGGCCTGACTACCATATTAAACAACCACTAAGTTATTAGAGATGAAAGACATTAAACATTTAGTATATAACTTTACAAATCTATTAAACACATCAAGTACATGCAGTATTTTTTTTGAATGAGGCCTATAAAATTGAACTGTTTTTTTGATAAAGGGTGGTGGTTATTCTTTTTCTGTGAAGTTCAATATTCATGATCAGTGGACTAATGTTTACTGTAAACTTTGAGGAAAGATTGTATGCGTATTTCGCGTAAAGGAGATAAAATATAAGAGATTTTAGTCTTTTGATTCCTTTTTAGCTTTAAATTTCTTTAAATTTCGAGCATCATTTTGACAGATTGTTACACTATGTTTAGTATTAAGATCTAGTAACATTTTCTTATTCTTGATGCGTATGAAGTACTACTGAATTATCATATGTTTATATCTCATTGATGCATGGAGCTACTTGTATAGTGCTGCTGGCTGCAAGTGACAAGCCTTATATGGATTTGACTCAGACTCAACTCGACCTTTCTTCTTATAGCTCTAGTTTATACTGCTGCATTTTCTTAATTTTGTTTATATTGCAGGGCTATTGTTTTTTGTCACAGACACATAATTCTATATATATATCAATTACTGGCTAACTGAATTGTAATGGATTTGAATTTGTTCAATTATTTTTTTTATTTATTTTGACTTTATGAAATATTACTTGAAATGTTTTATGCTGATAAGGAGGAAACATAAAACTTCACCTCTGTGCATGACCAATTAATAATTATTTTCACATTATTAATCTAGTTAACAATTATAGTGTTCATCAATTTTGCAGCGGACATGGATCATATCAGGGTTCATCCTAAATTCCTGCATTCAAATGCTACCAGCCATAAATGGGCTCTGGGAGGTGAATAATGAAGTGTTATTCTATCTGTTATAATATCTTCAATTTTTTTTTTAAAGTTGGTAATTTTGCCCATGGCCTGTAATTTTCCAGCTTTCGCCGAGCTTCTAGATAATGCTTTAGATGAGGTACCTGCATTATTCACATTCCTAATAACGGCCTTTGGATTCTTCAATTTATACTTTTCTGTTTTATAGCCATATATTTTCATCAGGTTTGCAATGGAGCAACCTATGTCCTCGTTGATGTGCTGGAGAACATCAAGGAAAAAAATAAAATGCTGGTGGTTCAAGGTATAATTAGGCTCTTTCTTTGTCAGTCCTGGAAATAAGAAAATTGCAACTTTTTTAGTGAACACGACATGCATGCTTGAATTAACACTTCAAAACTCCATCTTAATTTTCTATTAAATGAGTTTCTTTCCCAAAATTATATTCGAACTTTGCTGTATTTTATTTCTTTGTCTTTAAACCATTTCATGAGATTTGGTTGTTTAACCGTTAGCATGCATGTGAGACAATCTTTTCTTACTTATTTTCTATTTTATATCTATTTAAAATTAATTGCAATATGACTGCAGATAATGGTGGGGGGATGACTCCTGATAAGATGCGACAGTGCATGTCTCTAGGCTATTCTGCAAAAAGCAAGTTGGCGAACACAATTGGACAATGTAGGTGATAACATTTTATAATGATATCTGTGCTAATAAAACTAGATACATTTCACTTGGATCTGACCTTAAACATCTTTTGATTTTCACCAGATGGGAATGGCTTTAAGACCAGTACTATGAGGCTCGGGGCAGATGTCGTTGTGTTCTCACGCTGTTGGGGGAAGTACGGGGAAAGGTAGTTAGATGCTTTATCATCATTTTTATGAGTTCTCTTATTTGTGCCAATAGCTGGCAATGATGCTTCGACCTATCCATGTATCTGACTACTAAATTGCAATATTCTCTGCCTAGCTTCTTAAATATGGGTGACTAAATTATTGTTGTTTCCTCTGCTTTGTAGCACAACACAAAGTGTCGGAATGCTGTCGTATTCATTCTTGCGGGATACTGGGAAGGAAGATATAGTGGTTCCCATGGTAATTTTTGCATGGATTTTTTTTACGAGCTTTGACTTTGTTTAATGTTCTTGAATCCACATGTTGGGGTAACTTGCTTGCATAATGTAACATTTGCTTATGAGCTTTGACTTGCTGCAATCTTCTTAAATGCACCTGAAGAACAACTTGCATGATATATTACTTGCTTGTTTCATTTTGGCATCTGTTGGGAAGTTTTTGGTTTAGATGTGGACATACCTGGAAGTTGTAGAAAACAATATCAAATAATAGAAAACAACCATTTCTGTCCTACATAACAGTCAAAGACAAGGAAAATATCAACTTTACCATATCTTGGTAAAATATGATTTAAAAGTGGCTTACGGTTTTATAGCCAGAAGCTACATTTCTAGTAAATAGGTAAATTTTGGATTAGAGCATTGTGTTATTTAGCCACTATATGTTACAAACTTTTTAATGTTTTGTGAATCTTAATAAATGTAGTCTATATGGTTCTAACAGTTGCTTCTTCTTTTTTTTTTTTTTTGGGGAACACTTGGTGAATAGATTGATTATGAGAAAATGGGAGAAACTTGGAATATGCAAGTGAAATCATCTTCTGATTGTTGGCAACGAAATCTTGAGACCATTGTGCAGTGGTCTCCCTATGAAAGTGAAGAAGATCTTCTTAGACAGGTATTCGTGATGTTTTAGTGGATAATAGAAATATCTTATAACTATCTGCATTTTGTCTAAGTACTTCATTTGTTCTCCTGTAGTTCAATTTCTTGGATGATCAAGGCACACGGATCATAATCTATAATCTCTGGGAGGACGAAGAAGGATCATTGGAATTGGATTTGGACGCCGACCAACATGTATTCTGATTCTTTCATACTAGATTTTATTTGTTGTATAGATGTTTGTATGTATCTTTACTTATCTTTCTAATTCATATGGTGTTTAAATGTTAATAAATATATATCATGTAAAAGAGGATGAATTGCAGACTACTTAATCGGAACCCACCTTTTTATATCAGGATATTCAAATCAGAGGTGCTAACAGAGATGAGAAGAAGATACAGATGGCCAATATGTACTCAAGCTCTAGGCATTTTCTTACTTATCGCCATTCATTGAGGGTATATCACTCTGTTGTTTCCTTTTTCGTTTTGTATGTGACGGTGCAAATTTCTGTTGTTTATCATGATACTTTTGTTGTTTTGTCGCTTGTATTCTTGCCTTCATTGTATTCCTCTTATGCTTATAATTGCAACCAGGTATGAGAAATAAAACGAAGTAGTTAAACAAACTTATTTTATATGTCCTCCCATCATTCTTATTCCGTTTTGTGAGAAATAATGATAACTGTAATGGAGGTAAGGAGTAGTTGTCTTAAAGGTTTCTGACAGTTTGTCCTGTTGTATGTCTATGCTGTAACAAAATGTAACTTTGTCAAGATAGTGAGATGTTGTACTTGTTGATTGGCCTAGTCTGGTAGGTTATACGATCCACCACCTAGTGAAATATGACTGGCTTACAAGTATCCAAGAAGACTTTGAATCTGAGTTGCCCTTGCCCGGTGAATGTATGTTATAAACGTGGCATATGATAACTCAGGTTGCTTAGTTAAATTATTATCTTTTTACAGCTGAAGCACAGAAATATTGACAATTTTCTATGATTATATTGCTGATATTGGTTGGCCTTTCAAAAAATTACAGTTCCTGTTAATAGAGTTCTATTGGGATCTAACTGTCATTCACAACCTAAATATATGCGTCTATAACATGCCATATTTTGAGTTATTCTTACACCTTGAGAAGAAACAATTTGGATTTGTATGTGTTTTCATTATTAAGATAGTTTCATATTCTTTAGACCGACATTCTTGTCTAATTATGGATTTTCATTACATGACTCTTCCAGAGCTATACCTCAATTTTGTACCGTAGGATCCCACCTGGTTTTCGCATCATCTTACGGGGGAAGGATGTTGATCATCATAATATAGCTGACGATTTGATACACACTAAAGAGCTTGTATATAAGCCAGCAGCTTCTGCAGATGCAGCAGCAAAGGATCCAAATGTAGTGATTTTATACTCTGACCTTTTATTTACAATATGCACGGATATCACTCTAACCGCATATTCTGTCCCAATAGATGTTAGCTGTGGTAACACTTGGATTTGTTAAAGACGCAAGATGCCATATTGACATTCAAGGGTTTAATGTATATCACAAGAATCGGCTTATAAAGGTTGGTTACTTTATAAATTTCCATTTGCTTTACTAGACTTATTCCTGATCATCCACAAAACATTTGTTTGTCAGCCTTTTTGGAGGGTCTGGAATGCCGCTGGAAGTGACGGTCGAGGAGTCATAGGTATATCTTGTCTGAATATTATGCTGTCATTGTTTCAAACAAATTCTCTGTTCGGATTCTAAAGTAACGTTACATCTTTTTGTTCCTTGACATTGTATGTTTTAGGTATTTTGGAAGCTAACTTTGTTGAACCAGCACATGATAAACAGGGATTTGAGCGCACAATTGCGCTATCTAGACTTGAGGCTAGGCTAGTACATTTGCAGAAGACTTTTTGGTGCGTTCATCTCCTTGTTCAAATCTTTTGTGGGATCCTTCATAATTGTCAAACTACTGATTTGGAAAGTTGAACAGGTCTGAAAACTGCCACCTCATCGGCTATGCTCAACGGCGTCATCCAAAGAAGTCTGCTTTGCCTGAGAAAAAAGCTTCAGCTATTGCCAAAGATAAATCAAATCCTAAGCATAATACAAAAGGGAACCCCCCGAAAGGTGGCTCCTCACCTGCTCTGGCTGCCAGTAATATTGAAGGGAGAACTCGGTTTGAGACACCGGCTAGAAATCACCATAAGCCTTCTCCATCACTCGAGAAGCCTCAATCAGAATGTCCATCAGCAGACAAAGTGGCTGGAAATGTGCAGGTCAAGGTAGTCTTCCTTGATTTAACTTTTGCTTCTTAATTTGTAACTTGTAATTAACAAGTATTCTTTTTTGGGCTGAATCTACATAATTTACTATGAAAAGCATTAGCTTTGTTTTTGAGTTAATTATATCTTTTCGTTTGCTCTCTGAAACAGACAGAAGATACCAGCGTAGACGCATCCTTTCTTTTCCCGTATTCTACTCTTCCTTCAACTACTGATATGGTTCTTAAGTTGAAAGAAGAGAATGGTCGCTTGAGAAACAGGTATGAACTCTCTTGTTAGCTCTACATACATGCACGCCTTGCTTGCTGTCCGTTCTTTTCCCATGTTCTACCCCTCAATTTTCTACTTGCAGTTTGAGGAATGTACTGCACGATTTGCAGTATGAAAAAGACAAGAGCAAGTCACTGGAAAATCAGGTAAGCGGTGTTCCATTTCTTCTGTTTTCCAAATCCTTTGTTACTTGGACTCTCTATAGAGGTTTCAAATGTCAAAAGTTACTCAGAACAGTGAGTTTTATTTTGTTTACCACTTTTCATGTTTCTACTGTGAAGTAATATTCTTATATGATATGAGTTCATTAGAATGGTGGTTGGACGAACCAAACATCTCCATCCATTAGTTTGATTTAACCTTAAGATATATTCAAGTTCTGTTACATGTTCAAGTCAGTTTAATGCATATGTGCTACTTGTACAAAAATTACGTCAACTATTCTATTTAAGAGAAGATTTTGTACACATGACATGTAATAATAGATGGAACATAAGAGATGTAGTAGGACTGAATACAAAATTCAGTCCCTTCCCTCCCCTACCCTTGTTCGATCCTTACTGCATCGAAGCAACATATGCAAAGACGCTTTCTTTCACTGGAATACAATATGTTTATTTTCTGGTTTCAGATTCATGAAATGAAGCAAAAGATTGATAAAATGGATCAAGAACAAGAACAGTTTGTTAGTTCCTTCTCAGAAGAAAGAAGCCGGCGAGATAAAGAGGAAGAAAATCTGAGAAGAAGAGCAAAGGTCTGTTAAGTTACACTTGTAATTTTCCCTCCTGTTCTCCCATTCATCTGATCATCTTGTGAATTGTTTCCCCTCTTACTGTAGGAGGCTTCTGAAACTATTCAAGGATTGCTGAGAAAAGTGAGGATACTAGAGGCCACCAGTGCCATGCATTCACATTAATCAAGTTTAATACAAAATTGTTGGATTAGCTATCCTTTTATATTTAGTAGCCCAAGTTCAATCCAGGGGTCCGATATAGAATGAATGAACAAATTGTTGGATAAGCTATCCGGTCTGACATTAACCGTGGACGCCATCCTCATTTCTCCTAGATTTCTTGTCTATTCAATCCCAGTTTTCACTCTCAAATCATACATTTCTTTCTTTTGCCGGAAATTTTGGTGCAATCCTATGAGTGTATTGGACAGAATGATCATAGGCCCATGATCTACAGCTTCTTCACTCTACCTAATCCCCAATTGTGCGTCCAGTGAAAGTTTGTGCATGCAACAAACTTTTTTAGCTGTTGAGGGTAGTATGGACATTCAGTATGTGTGTGTTTTCTCTTTTTCTTTTAAGCAAAATAACTTTTTTATTTTTGTTTATAATTTATCAATAAATTCACTATTATTGCGACCCAATTCAGAAAAAATTCTTTTAAAGAATATATTATTTATTATATCATTTATAATCTAATAAAGATATTAAATCTACATACTAATAGCAATCAAATTTAATATTATAGAACTTTAAGCTTCAATTTTATCACTTCAATCAAACATTATTGTCGATCAAGATGTTGAAAAATATACCAGCATAATTAATATATTTATATAACTAAATATTCAATTATTTATCAATTAAAACATTACGCGATAATAATTTTATGATGTTTAAGTTGTTTAAATTTGTTCTTTTGAATTCAGATAGATAAATAAATAATAATTTAATTGAATTGGGGAAGATAATTAGAAATATTTTTGTGATTCAAATTAAAAATTGTTGTCAGAGCAGACTTAATGATGATTTTCGTTTATTTCCTATTGTTCTCCACAAGTAGTTACTGCAGACCTTAAACTGAGTATAGATACATAATTCTCATAGAGGCACACAAATCTTGTAATTTATTTCAACATAAAAAACGAACAATATCCAGATTATAATGTTTGAGACTCCAATTCTTTTTATTCAACACTCCACACTGCAACCTTTGGTTTGATCACACACTCTTTTGGATGGACTCAAGGTAGGGTATAATTGTAACTTCACACTCCCATTTTAAAAAATAAAGAAAAAAAAACTCAAAAACCAAGAAAGCCTTCTTCTTCATCCGCCGTTGCCGGCCACCTTCAACCGTTGCACCACCACCCCCACTATCTTCCCACTGCCGCCCCTCACCTCATTTGCTATAGAATCAATAGCATAGTCGGAATATTTCTTTTTATTCGCCTGAAAAAAAAAAAATACATAGTGCTATAAAACACTAAAATTAAGACGTTTACGAGAGAGAAAAATTGAAAGACAAAGTGCAAAAACCCTCAAACGTTGAATCTTATACTCCATCTAATGTACACACACTATATATGTGTACAAAACTTACATTATTAATTTTATTTAAGAATAAAATTTTTAAGTAACATGTGTATATTAAATAAAATAAAATTCAGAAAAAAAAAATCAAAGTAGGATGGGGAATAGGAGGGAAGTAATATATGGTTTGTGTTTGTTTCTCATTTATGGCATGTGATAAGAAAAGGTATATGATCCACAGACATATTGATGAGAGTAGATATGAGCTAATAAATACCGGCATGCTATTCATTTTCACATCGTACTTTTCCAGCTTTTTATGCCAAAATTTCAATCCTTTTTTCCTCGGAGTCATGTTCCTTTCACCCTTTACCATTTAATTTCTACCTCTCTACCAATTAATTTAAACAATCCTTAATCCATTTCTATTAAATTATCTATATTTCATTTTATAACATTATAATCAATAAAATTATATATCCTTAAATTGTTAGATTTAAAGAAAATCCCCTATTTATTTGCATTTTGGTAATAACATGCATGCATACGTAATAAAAAAATTCCGACCCAATAATATACAGGCAAAATTCAATTAAAGCAACACAAAAAAGAAAAAGAAATTACAAGAAATTAACATTGAAAATTACGATCGAGCAAATTTAAGTACAATAATTAAGGTTGCTCCCTCATACATATGATTAATTAGTACATGATTAATTAATCTAAAACGTGAGGGAATTTTTGTCAGCTCTTAATTTCCTAACAAGAAAATTAATTCTACAAATTAAAGCCAATATATTTTAAATTAATTGATTAATATTAAAGCCAAAGTGCTCCGGCTTCCTTGAGGAGTGGAACCAAAGTGCCACTAATATGCGACGCCATAACTCTGTCCATCGCTCCGATGAGTTTGCCGCCGATGAAGACCACGGGGACGGCGGAGCCTCCGCCGAGCAGCCGCGAGAGGGCCCTCTCGATCTCCTTGCCTCTGGGGTCTTGGTCGAGCTCGTAGACAGTTGGGTTCACCCCCATCCCGCAGAAAAGCCTCTTCACTGCATGGCACATGCAGCAAGTGCTTACGCTGAATATCACCACCGCGCTGCCGGACGCCAGCCGCACCACCCTCTCCAAAGGGTCCCCCGACCCGGTTCCACCGTGGACGGAGGAGGAACTGTGTGACTCCGATTGGTAATACATGCCTATATATATAGATATATATACGTTGCTAATCACTAGGGTGTTTTTTTCCTTGAATTTCAAGAATCAAAACCGCCCAGACAGGAAGAAGGTTGAAAAGGAAGTAAAGAAATGAAGACAAGATATAGAGAAAGTGTTTTGTCCGAGGATGATGTGTGAAAATGATGAGAAGTGAGGGATTATATATAGTTGGTGGTGGGGGGGTACCCCCAGGTGGGTTGGGGGGGGGGGGGTGGGGTTTTTGATTTGTCTATGTTTGTCTCAACGCGTGCTAAGAGGATGTTGTGTAGTGGTTTTGCTTTAAAAGGGTTGCAAAAATATTGCCGAAGGACATAAATGTGGGACAGAAGAAAGACATACTCTGAAAGTGTAAGGCGGCTATACGGGGCTTCTGTCTTAATTAATTCTACAAACTATTTATTTAGGTATAATTACAGTTTCATCCTTTTATATTTATGTAATTATACGTAAATTTTTTATAATTTGAAAAATTATATCTAACACTTCTAAGATTTATTTTTGTCTAATAATTAATTTCCTCAATTAATAAAAAATTCACCGAATTTGGTGATATCAACCAAAACATGCAAATGAAAAATTGATATTCACCGTATATTGACTTATTACTAACTTATTACAGGTCAATTTTTTTTCCCGACTAACTATCCTTATAATGGTGAAAATAAATCTCCTCATATGTATTAACACGTAAAGATATATGAATATAATTTGGTCATAAAAAGATTTATGTGACTTGCAATAAATAAGTAATAAGTCAACTGGAGGTAAATATATATATATTTTCAATATTTTAATAATCTCAACAAATTTTATGAACATTCACTAATAAAATGACTTATTTTTTAGATAGAAGCAAACCCCGAGTGTTAGATATAATTTTTCAGATTTTCAGATCATGGAGGTGTACGTATAATTACATCAAATTTCATAAAAGGAGAATTTAATCATCTCATTTATTTATTTATTTTAATTAATATTAGGTACGTAGGATGTATACATACGTACACACTAAATTGTTTAAGAAAACATTTAATTAGTGTGTTGGTAGAATTATGGGTAATTGTGTGTATGATATAGATAGACGGCTGAGGGTGTACTGGTTGTCGGGGGGTTCAATTGAATTGATGAGTGTGTGTTGTGTGTGTGGGAATTAAGTATTAATACATAGTATTTAATGTATAAATTAAATGGGCATGTATGTATGTGGCGTATTGATTTCATTATTAATTATGGGAACACCCATAATTAATTATAATGTTTTAATGTTTCCAACGGTCGTGAGATGTGTTAGTTATTGCTCACTCTTCAATTCCCCCAACCCCAACTGCTTTTAATTCTCACCTGGCAAACAATATTAATAATAATTAATTCTTTATTATGTTTAATTCTAATTAATGTGGTCTGAGTTGTCCTCTCACACGTTGCACCACAACATTGAACACGTCCAATAGTTGCATTGCACTCCACATTCATTCATCCTCATCACGCTTATTTTAATTTCTCTCTACAATAATTTTGCATAAACAAATTAAATATTATATATAATTGATGTTTAATTTAATGCATTTTCTACTAAACACCATAATTCATCTAAAAATTTAAATTATTAGATATTGTACTTATTTAATATTAATATCCCAACGCACCACTCACATGCAAACATTGCACGCGTACGTGTGTGGAACTTTTGTTTCTGTAAATGTTCGGCGATGCGATACAAACACAAACCCTCTCGTCTAGCTTGACTCTAATACCATGTTAAACGACCATTTCATCTTAAAAGCTACAATTATACTTAAGTAGGAGAATCATTTAATAGTAATATTTTAGCAATTAATTGATGAACGTTCGTGATTAACTGTTGATGTAGTATATATATCAGGTCTAACACTATAAAAGACTTGATCTTTTTCTACATTATAAATGACTCCTGCTTAATAATCACACAGTAATAACGATTAAATAAATCAGTACAAAAATTTTAAGTTTCGACTGCTGTGAATCGACATGTATCATAATTTTAACAATGACAAAAACATTCATCATAATCAAGATTAATTAGTATTTTGTGATATTTCTTTTAAATTTTCGATCAAAATAATTAACCGTGATTAAAAAGATACATTTAATTTCTTCGTAATTAAAGAATATTTTATTTTAATTCTTAAAATATTTTTTTAATAAAGTTTATAATAGGCATATGTCATATGTATGACGCAATAAATTAGGTTATATAAACATGCATAAATTAAGATATATATGTCCCTCCACATTATAATACTTTGAATTCCATATATTAATTGCTAGTTACAAAACAAAACAATGTACGGACTGGTTGCTGTTGTAGCGACTTTAATTCTGGGAGGACTTATCATCATAGCTTACCGGCAATAACGCTTTTGCATACCAACTATATTAATTTGGGCTGAGCACTTGTCATCAGTAGCCGACGTTGTAATAACTAAAATAAAGTAAAGCAAAAATATTAGTTCGGTTTGATCGAATTGAAATAATTAAGACACTCATTTAGCAGTTTGTTGTATGAAAAATTCTTACTAAAATTAAATTTGATTGAATTAAACTAATTATAAAATAACTGTAATATATTTGTTTTGTGATTACACATTTGTCATGTAATTGGTCTTAATCCGACCAAATTCGATTGGAGTTAGAATTTCTTCGAATTAGTCCACGGTTAGATTTTGCTTTTATAATCCACTCTTAGTCTCATTGTTTACAATTTTTTTGCGAAATTGTGCCATAACTTTAATGAATTATCACTTTCAGTCATCTTATCAATTTATGTTATGAAATTAAGGGAAAAAAACCCACCTGCAATTCACGTGGCTGTTTAATTTTGGCAATGTGACCTACATGCAGTTAGTTTCCTAAAGAAAATTGGCAGGAGACTATTTAAATTATGGTTATGAAATGATGCTTAAACAGTGGAGACTAACTACTTCACGGCGTTAACTATTTTATATAATACTAAGATTTAATTTATACTTTAGTTATTAGTAGTACGTATGTAAATTATTGTACGAATAATTGTATCCCAAGTACAATATTCAGGTTTCAAAATTGTATTGATAATCTGGGAACAATTGTGCAAGCACAATAATATCTAAATGATATTTATGTAATTTTATTTTGAATTTATTTCCTCTATTTTATATTATTGACATTTGTACTTTACCTATATAAATAGGTGAAATTGCAATCTCAAATCAGCAGAGAATAACATAATTTAACCCTCTGACATTTGTTCTATACATGTGAATCCTCATTTCCTATTTCTCTTGAAATCAATAATCAAAATAAATTATTATTCATCTGCTATAATGTTCACATTTACTGATATCAGTAACGCCCTGTTTGCAAATTAATATTATTAGCACCAAAAAATCAGAGATCAATAACTATGTCTAGACACCAAAATTTCTACCCATCTACTACATATGTAATTCCACCCCAAACATTAAAAGTGGTGGATTTTGGACTGCACACTTAAGTTCCATGTATTAATTGCTAATGGGGAAAGCATTTCTCATAGCTCTGAGCAGTAATATCTATTACATAGAAATTTTTAATGTCCTAGACTACTTGTCATAACTATATAGCTATAGCCATCCATAGAATTAAAAACATAGTCCAATGGAAGTTAATTCAGTTTAATTAATCCATTTGCAATAATTTTAATTTATTTCCTACCAGTTGCTTCACGGTGGGCGTATATGCTATATACTTCAATTAATAGTACATTTATTTTCGCACTAATGTGGTCGATCCAACTTTGAGATGTCATTTCTGCCTTCTGAATTTAGTTAAAATGCCCAAAAAAAGCTTAGGGTCCGCATTTTTTTTTTATTTGGATCAGTCATATTTGGATCGATAATGACATAGTTTGAACTGATTACTTGCAATTCAGACCCTAAGATGGATGGCATGTGGTAGTATTTGGAAGACATGAGATGGCAACCTTACAATGAGGATTACTCCCAAATTCAACATTAGGTATGTTTTGGGAATGGGATTAGGTCGCCGGATTTTTAATTATGGTAAAAATATTTATCATGATTTTTTAACTATGATTAATGTCTTGATCTCGCTCACGGAAACAACGTCTAGTAGCCATGGTGAATTTGTATAGAATATAATATTTTTTTAGCCATAGTAATTACTTACAATAAAAAATTATATTTATTTTAGTGACCTGTCGCGCTTGTTGTGGATTTTAGGTTTATGTTAGCGATGCTAAAAATATTAACGGCAGTAAAAAATATAAAATAATATTTTGATCATAACTAAAATTATGATAAATATTAATTAAGTGGTCAAACTTTAAAATTTTGTGGTGACAGATAAAATTGAAATTTAAGAGGACTTTTAAGATGTAATAACTTATAATGTAAGAAATACTCCACATTTTCGAAGTATTAATGCCTTTTAAGTTATGTTTATTTGTTATAAACTACAAAATCAAACGTATACCATAATAAAGAAAGACACTTTAAAAATAGAACCAAACAACAAATACTCGAATTTTTTAATTTTGAAAAAGAATAAAACTTAAGCCATTGAAAATGATGCATGGTCGTGGGCAAAGACGACGTCATAAGATTTAAATATTTGCAAATAGGCCCCAAAAGGAGTGTGGTAATGCACGTGGCGAAAACTGACGACCCAAAAAAGCAAAATCCGACTTTTTGTTGTACGTGATGTAAGAGTATGTAATGGAGTGGAGTAAAGGAGAGAGGTCACAACAAGATTTTGTTGCTATTTGTATTTTGTACCCCAAAAGTGGGGACAAAAGTGGGAATTTCGAGGCGGAAAAGAGGGTTGCGCATGCAGTGAGTGAACGACGGCAGGGGCTGAGACAGGCGGCGGAGATGATACGGATGCGGCGGAGGGCGGTGGGCTCCGACAACAAACTCACTCTCATAACTTTATTGTCCCCACAGCCCTTTTTGCTTTTTTTACCGCTTTTTAGAGATGTGGGTGCAGGTGTTTGTAGGGTGGGGGTTGACCGAATTTTTGGAAAGGTTTGGGGCTCAGTAAATTTATGTATGGTATCATCTGTGATCATCATCTCATCTGTGTTGCAAGGCAAGCAGTGATGGATGGGGTGATTTGATGTGTATTTATGTTCCCAACCAGCACCCCACTGCCATTGCATCATCTTGTAATACGTTTGCAACTTTTGATTACACCCTTTTCTTCTTATTTTTGGTACGATTATTATATGTAGATTTTTATAATTTAAAAAATTATATATAATATTATCGATATTTATTTCTGTGTAATGAATAAGTTTTTTAAGTTAGAACTTATGGAAGTTATTGATATTAAAAAAAATGGATGAAGAAATTTATCTTCACGTCCGATTGATTTATTATAGGTCAAATAAATACTTTTATGACCGAACTATTCTTATACTTTTTCATACACGGGATAAATGCATTTTTTGTCCTCAATTATAGTTACTAATGCGATTTTTTGGTTCTCAAATAATTTAAGGTTGCAGTTTAAGTCCTCAAATTTTAACATTTTGGCACTTTTGGTCCTTGTGTTAACTTTTCCTTTAAACTTAATGAAAATTTCATTTAAAGTGGAAGCATTTGCTGTTTTCCTCCAATTATGTGGTGCTTTTAAAGTTGTAATTCAATAAACCAAATTTTTCTATTTTTTTCAAACTTTAGAAGAGAATTAATTAAAAAAAATAAATCTAACTAGTAAATTTTATAAATAATCTTAACAAAAAAAATTTGAATAATAGGAAAAATTTCAATAAATTTTAGTATTTGTTTCTTATTATTATTATTATTATTATTTTTGTTTATTCTCTTTAAAGTTTGAAGAAAAATAGAAAAAATGGATGCATTTAATTACAACTTGGGAAACACCATAAAATGGGAGGAAAAGCGCAGATTTTTTGTCCTTTAAATGAAATTTTCGTTAAGTTTAATGAAAAAATTAACGAAAAGACCAAAAGTGCAAAAAAAAAATCAAAGTTTAAGAACCAAAAGTGGAACCTTAAATTTTTTGAGTACCAAAACCGTATTAATGACTATATTTGAGGATCAAAATGCGTTTATCCCCTTTTCCACACATTAATGTATGTAAGGAGGTATATACTCATTTTTATATTGGATAGTTTAGTCATAAAAGATTTATTGGATATGCAATAAATCAATATAAGTCAATCAAAGGTTAATATTCATTCTCATTAGCTTTTTGATAATATCAATAAATTCGATAAATTTTGACTAACAGAATGACATATATGTTAGACAGAAACAAACGTCAGGAGTACTAATCCTTTGAAACCACTTGAAATCTATTTGTAATTACTTCAAACTCTAGGGAACTATAGTGTAATTATTCCTTTATATAATTATAAAAATTACTCATGTTCAACAAAAAGCCAGAAGTGGTTTGTGAAATGATGACTTCTTTTGGAATGTATGTATAATTTTTTTTTTAAATAGAAAGGGTAGTATACATAAATAATATTAATATTTTTTTGAGTGTACGTGTAATTATCTAAAAAATAAAAATAATTTATATAAATAGACCATAAATTAAGGAATGTAAATGCAACTATCATATTATCTTGGAGCGCTTCTTCAAGAATATGATATTACTGACAAGATATCAAATGACAATTTTAAAGTTATCACTAAAAATATACATTAACAAAAATTTTTATCTTGTTACTATATAATTATTGTGACAAAAATTGTATATAAAGTTATCACTAAATACAATTAATGACACATTTACAGTGGGGACACAATATCTTTACAATGATTATTTATTGTAACTAGATTGTCGTTTAATATATATTATTAATTGTATTTAGTGGGAATTTTGTGTACAATTTTTTTTATCACCACTTCGTACTAATAACAATTTTACAAAGTAATAATAATAACTAAAAAAATTAAAATATATTATTGTAATAAAATAAAAATTCTTGTTACTGTATATATATATATAATTAATAATAAACTCGTAGCCAATAATAATTCTCTTTTAGTGCTTGTAGTATTACGAAATTATCATTATATATGTATAAAGAATTAATACAAAAAATAACAATTTAAATATAATTTGTTGTTATTCATTTCTTAAAAAAAGTCACTTTATTAATTACATGACCAATTAATTATGGAAGAAAATTTATATTTTAGCAAATATGAACTACAAAAAAATGAATTATCCCATTTATTATTATGATCATGCTGTAAAATTTATGATAAATCATTATTATGTAACACAATAAAATAACATCGATATAAAAAAATTAAATTTTAACCCTAGGTAATGAACGTTTGTCATGGTTTTAACCATAGTCAAAACATTTGCTATAGTTTTTGTTAATGTTTTGAAATCGCTTGCAGAAATAATGATTAATAGTCGTTATGCAGTTATAATTAATTAGTATTTATCATAATTTTTATTTTTAATCATAGTTAATTATTATTATTATTTTTGGTTGAAATTTGATAATAAATTTGTCATTTTCCTGAACTTTGTCAATGGCAGTGTGGGAGATTTAACATGCACAAAAGGAAGATAATTGGAACAGCGAGATTGGCGAGTATGTGATGGAGCCCAAGTAATAAATTTGAAAGAATAATTGAACAACTCCTTTCAATCTTCCAAAAATTTGATTTTCGTAAAAAAAAACAAAAAGGTTAATTACACTTAATTTTTTTAAAAACTACAAAATTATATTTTTTCTTAAAAAAAATTAAAATTAAATTTACATCACTTCCGAACATTAATTGTTTACACCTAACTCCCATTCGTTAAAGTTTGAATAAAAAATGCTAATGTTAGCAAAGAAATAACATAAATTTTGAATTTTTACTCCACATTTATATCCCATGCAATAGTTTCGTACTTATAAGGAGGAATATGTAATAATGTTAACCTTATTCACATATATATATATTATTATATTTATCCCTTTATAAGTGCAAAAATATACATAAGAATATTAAATAAGGGAAAACATTAGATTTATGTAATTTTTTTGCTAACGTCAGCATTTTTCATTTAAACCATAACGAAAGGGGGTCAATTGTAAACAAAAAATATCTGAAAAAGCTGTAAATATAATTTTAAATTTTTTTGAAAGGAAAGTATAATTTCACATTTTTAAGTGGCAGCATTACTAAATGAACTTTCACAACATAATTTATAGATATTTAAAAAAAAGAGAATAACCTAGGCCAAACACTCTTTGAATCGGGCTAACTATTAAAATGCTGTAACATCCTAATAATAATTAAATATTAGGCCCAAACAATCAGTACAAATAAAAAAAAAAAGTAAATTATAACGGGCTCAAATTTATAATAATTATAAATTTCTCTTTATTATTTGAAAATATACAAATACTTCCTAAAATTATAAATACCCCCTTGTGACAGCTTATTATAAGAGGGTATTTGTAATTTTTTAAATAACGAGGGAATATTTGTAATTAAAATAAACTTCAAGGAAGCCCATTATAATTTATCCAAAAAAAATATGAAAATTAACTAAATTGTGCTGAAAAATAAAAATGTGCGAACAAAGGTAAAAAAGATTCAATTTTGCGACGAATGGTAACCCCTCATGAAAATAGTGGTGAGTGATTAGCGCCTTATTTTGTGATCATTTAAAATTTTACTATCAAATTATACACTTCAACCATTATAATATCGATTTCTGTCAATTTAAATACTTTCAAAATATATCGTCCTCCTATTCTGCATCAATATAAAAAGAAATTGTGATGTGAATAAGTCACAAGATGGTTAATGACCAATTCATTGATTCAATTTCCTGACTCCCCCGTTTTTTGTTTTTTTTAATATTTTAATGGCGAGTCGGGATTTTAAATCCCGACTCGTCATATTTATATAAATATATTTAAAATAAATATATTAATATAATTTTCTTTTTTTTAGTAATAAAAAATTAAATAACTCCATATTTCTCTGTGTCATGTCATTCTCTATTGCCTTTTCAGCTCATTTCTTTTTTAATTTTCCTGTTCCCATAATTTTCAAGAATCAGATTTAAGTATAACCACTATATGAATTTTGGGAGCAATGCATTTTGCCATTCTGTGTAAATATTAGCAGACACAAAATTTCACTAAGAAAACCTAAAAATAACTAATAACAAGATTCCTAATTTTTTTAAAAGTGAAGCTTATTATCTCCCATCTTTTGAGGGTGCGTCAAAAAAAAAGAAAAACAAAAAAACTCATTATTTCCCACGTCATAAAATCGAATTGCTCTTCATTTAAAAGTTCAGGAGTTCGCATTGTTATTTCTTCCTTATTATTTTCACATAGATGCTTGTAGAAATTCTTATCCAAATCAGGGTTAGTCAAATCCAATCAATTCACACAGTAAATATAATACAGCTTGTTATGTGATTGATTCACCTCCCAACAATCACATGACTAGCGTGTAACACTTATTATATAATTAGATCAGGAAAAATTATAATTTTAGTCCTGTAATTTAAGAGGGTGGCATATTTAGTCCTATACAAATTGATTTTCGTAATTTAGTCTTGTAACTTTATAATTTTGATATTTGTAGTCCTTTTTCGGCTAATTTGACCAAAAATTAAGACTTACTTACAATTTTAGTCCTACAAATAAATTCATAAAGAACAAAAAATGTCAATTCTCCCAAGTTATAGGACTAAAAACACCAACGCCCCGTAACTTATAAGATTAAAATTGCAATTTAATTGGGTCATGTGCAAGTCACATGCAATTTTCCGGTCAAAAGGTTAAAAATTGCCAAAATTTTAAAACTACAAGACTAAATAGCGAAAATCAATTTGTGCAGAACCGAATTGCCGCCCCCATAAATTACAGAACTAAAATTATATTTTTTCTCAATTAAATCAAATCTGATCAGACCTGATTCGGGGGTAAAATTTGATGACAGCCTGCTGCATTTAACTTGACAAATTTCCAATATTTAGGCAAAAATGTTGTTTGGTAGTTCTTTATGATGCTACCACCAACGCACTAAATTTGATCAAATAAAAGGAGAATGTACAATAAATGAATAATATTGATATCTATGAAGTTTGTAGCAATAATGGCATTTCATTATGCTACCAAATCTGTCAATGTCTTATGTTTGGTAGGTTGCAATAAAATTTCAACGTCATTTTATGCTGTGGGAGTCCAGTTATTTATGGGTAGGAGTAGGAGTCGGAGTCGGAGTGGTTAGTGTTCTGGTGTATATAATTAATTATATAAATATTTTCGACTCTTTGTAAAGTTATAAGTATATTTTATGAATGTTTTAATTATAATTACATGTAAAATTCTTATTCAGAAACAAAAAATTTACAAGTGCACCATTTGAGTTAAATTATATTGACACTCTGTCAGAAAGTATACTTATAATTTTATGAAGGGTATAAAGTATTTACCGAATTAGACCTAATTTTGGGAAGACGTCGAAGTAATTTATTCTGATTTAAATTATTGTATAAATGTGTTTGACCCATTATCGTCGCCTAAACTGTACCTCACAGGGAAGAGATTGGGTGTTTGGATAAAGATGTTAAAAATTAATAAATATATTCATATATATTTTATAAAGTTTATAAAATGCGAAATTTTAATTTTAAAATTAATTTTTTAAAGTGTTTAAATAAAATAAAGTTGTATAACTTATAAAACATTAATAAGGACAAATTTGACATTAATTTGAATTTATTAAGATCCTGAAAATAAATCAAAAACTCCTTATTAGTAAGGACAAATTAAAACAAAGTCGTTTCTTCTCTTATTTATTTACGAACTTCTGGTTGGGCCGCATCTGTGAATACACATAGTGGGCCAGTAGGCCCAGTACTGTAAATATTGAGCAATACTATGCAGTTCATGCACAATACTATAGAGTAGACCTTTTCTTTTTATTATTATTTTTTTAATGATATGACGGCTACTAATTGTTTTCATTACATATATATAATTTTTAATCATAAATATTGCCAAAATTTATCCTTACCTTTGCTTAATTTCAAGTATTCTGTATAGATGTAATTCATTACAACTATTTCTTTTTTGATTTATTCAAATTTTAATTTTCGCTTTTATATATTGATAAAAGAAAATGGTAAGTCCATTTTTGAGTTTGCCTATATTTCTTTATTTTATTATAATATATAATTATTTTCCATCGTTATAATATGTAAATAAATTTCAAATTATAATAGTTAATTAGGCATTACTCGTTCTATCTCTCTTTCTTACAACTTCATGTCTGGTCCTTTGTTTAGGTTTTCATGGTAGATTATTGCCAGTTTTGGTCTCATCAATTTGGAAGAGTTCAACAAAGTGTACAACTAAAGGAGGATTTTGGTACTAAATGTGACGTGAAAAAAAGGAACAAGTGTAGCTTATAGGTACCAAAAATAGGAATTATTATGCTGAAAATGGTATTTCCACCACTGTTTGGAACTGTATTTCTAGCAAGAGTGGGGAATACTATCTCAAATAATTAGAAATTGAAAATTGGGGTTTGAGATGTAATTTCATAATTTCATCTTATCCCATGACTTCCAAAATCATTAAAGCTATATTTACTAGCGGGTATGGGATGAATTGGCATTCAAAATTCAAAACATGTCACATTGTTTTCAAATTAAGCAGTTCACATACACGATCCAGGAATGTGAGAACAAGATTGAAATGAGAAATGCAACAAACATAAATAATATCTAACCCAAACAAAAGTCAATTATAAGAAATACAACCATTCAATTAAAGAAACTCCAGATACAACTAAACTCGTACAATTCTGTTTAAATTAAAGTACAAACTGAATGGACCTAATGTCAATGAACTCAAATTTAACAATCATACATTACGGTTTAAGCATTCGTTATACATAGATGTTGCCAATTCATCACGCCAGTTCGTATCTATAGTAGAGATAAATTCATCCGTAGAATCATATATTGGCTCCGTTGTCTCAGAAATTTCTAGTTCTAGTGGGTCATCTAGCATTTACGGCGAACAAAATTGTGTGACAAGCAACAAACCATTATTATCCTATTTTGGATTTCGATAAAATAGAAGGATTGACTCCTCAAAATACCTCAACGGACCTTCAACAACCCAAAAGTGCGTTGCATTCCTAGCTGAAGAGTGGTTCAAATTGAACAACTCCTCTTTATTTTAAGGACCCATTGCGCTGTGATCTCATTCCTTTAGATGATATCTAACACCTCTACATGGAGGTCAAGAAGCCATCACCATTCGTATAGCATTGTCATACAAGTAACATTTTCCTATCGAAGAAATGAACATCCACCAAATAGTAGCTTTGCTCACTAAACGAATTGTTGGTTATATTTAATTCTTTTGTAATGTTTTTGGATAAATTTTAGCTGTATTTACCAATAGGACTCTTAAAGCATTTGGTCGAGAATATCAGCAATGCTTCCCTCCCAACCCGTTAGGACATAAATGAATTTGCATATTCATGTTGCAAACACTTAATACATAACTGCGGTACGATATAATACTTAGAAAGATAGCGACTTGTTCACTTTTTTATTACATTTCTTTTAAAAACTATGTTTGAGTTGTGGGTTATATTATATTTGTTAATTTAGGGAATAAATATTACATTTAAAATAATTTTGGAGGACAAAATGTATCTTACTGTGACGACTTTGATCTCGAATAGGATTATCAATAACAATATCATTGTTTCTTGTTAAATGGATTTCATGTGTTTAGATTAAGCTTCAAAATGTTCAGGTATATCATTGGATTTGCATAATGAATTTGCAACACAGAACATGTGAGAACAATATTGGGAGACACTAATTATGATACACGTTGACATTAAACATATCTATTATTATGGTGTATTTTAGATAAAACAGATGAACGTGTGATAAAAATTACATACGAAGAAAAATTTAGTGAATAAAAAGTATACGGGATGAATTTTAAAATATTACGATACAGAGAAGGATAAAAAGAAAAACAACAAAAATGCTAAAATAAATTAAATCATTTAAAAAAATCACAATATGTACTAAATCTATAAATTTAATCATGTGCACTTGACAAAAAAAGAGAATAAAACTACGTTTTTCTCCTTGACATAGAGCTAGTATTGCCCTCAAACAGCCCTTCAATCAATCCCTCAATATCCTCGGGCTGGTACTTAACGTACTTGTCCACCTGCTTCCCAGGATCCAAGTATTGCCGGAACCGCCCCACGAACGCCCGGTACGCCGGAATCACCACCGCAGATATCGATATCCTGAGCTCCGACTGAAGCTGCTCGTCGCTTACCACCCATGTGCTCTGCGTTCTGTGGATTTCGTCGAACGTCGTGTTGAAAATCTTGAACCTCTCCTTCAGCAGCGGCTTGTTCACTTTCCCGCTGGTCAGCAGCCCGTCGTGACTCAAACAGTGCAACACTCTGTTCCACGTCTCCCTCTGGTAATTCTTGTGGTACAGCCTCACTACCGTCGACCTCCGCCGGCACCAGGTGTCGCCCATCACCTGCCGGATTTCAGGTGACCCCTTTGCCTTCTGCAAGATGTATCTGCCGTTGTTCATCAGGAATAAGCAACGCAGTGATGGGTCTTTGTAGAGCTTGGATTTTTTATCAAGATTCACGTCGAGGAGGTCCATTACCGTCACCACTTGGATCGAGAACGGCGTGTTGCTGACCACCGTCTCGAAGTTGTGTGGGCTCTCACTCTCTTTCTCCAGGTCCTGGGCGGACAGCCTGCTGGAGACGGGGGGAATGTATTTCTTAGCTAACGCCGTTTGCCTCCCGAACACTTTCTCGAGTGTGTCTTTGTACTCACACGCGTATTTTAGATAGTTCATCACGTAACGCGTGAGGGGGTGCACTGCGCCCCCCGGGACGGGAGTTCTTGCTGAGTCGCTCTTGATCGAGTTCTCTAGATCGCAGAAGATGCTCACCACTGATTCCCCGATCCGGTCGACGGCCGCGGCCACCTCTGACATAACATCGGCGGGGCAGGATTCGCCGTCGATGGCAGGAATCAGGTTCTGCAGCGCCTCGTACATATCCAAGTATTTGAAGAGCTTCTCCGCCGAGCGCTTCGCCATCGCCGTCGCCTCTGCAAAATCGAGGAGCTGAATCACCACTATCCGCACGATGTTGCTCAACAAATTGTTGCGGGTGGGCGGGGATTCTGCAAAAACCGACTCCGCGAGCCTTTTCTCTCCTGGAAAAATGATCTCCGTGCAAGTTTTGACCACGTTGATCCACCGCGAAATCTCTATCTCGAGCTGTTCCCACGACATTTTCACCACCTCATCCATGTTCAGAATCACGTCAAACTCCATCTTGATCATCTTATTCCTGACTGCATTTCGTCGGGAGAAGAAGTACACCTGATAGCACTCCGTCTCGTACCCCGCCAAAATCATCGTCCTCGCGATCTCATGCATTGTCGCGACAGCATCCGCCGGATACGGCGGATACTCATCCGAATCCCCGGAATCGGAATCCCGCTGGACCGCACACCGGTCGGGCTGATCGTGCTTGGAATTGAAGGACAAGAATTTCTTCAAATTCTGTGACGACACCTCACCATCACAATGATCATTCCCATCCAACAACACCCGGAATTCATCCTCCAGGAACGCCATTGCGCGTTGCAGCGCCGCGCTCGTGTGATTCAACAACGAGACGTTCGTATTGGACGAGAACTCACTCAACGCATTTGTCAATTTGGAAATACGCCTGACAGACTCCATGAAAAACGAGTCCTCCTCAGCCACCTTCCCGAATTTTCTGTTAGCTTCGCCGGAATTGTACATCACGATCTCCGATTCAATGATCTTGGCGAAGGCAGGGACGATGTCGGGCACCTCCGCCAAGCCCGATGACTTGTCTTCGATGGCGGACAGCACGTCCAGGAACTGATCAACCTCGTGCGCGATCTGGAACCGACCCGAAGAATCATTGGTTTCATGGTCGCTGCAATGTCGTGAATGTCCATCATTAGCAGACGAACTCGTCGAGGTCTGATCGTTCTGGCGGAAGCTGTTGTGCTTGTCGAGAGGGGTTCTCTCCATTGCGATTGATTAATGCAACAGTGATTATTGATTTCAGGTAATTTTTGTTAATGATGGGAAAAGGGGAGAGAGAAAAGAGGCTGAAAATCAAATGGAAGATGATTGGCTGTGGTTCATCGTTGACCCGGTTCAGAAGCTGTTTTCTGCTCTCCACGACAATATTCATGCCTTAATCCCTTCGTGGATCTCCATTATCATCATTTTTATTTTTTATTTTCTTCAACCTATGTTTGATTTAATAAAATAATATATACGAATTCATATTAATTTTTTATTCCGTAATTAAAAATATTAAGAATAATTAAAAAAGTTATATTGAATTAAAAAATATTTTTTATTCTCAGAAGGGTTTATGTGCTGATGAAGCCCAAAACAGGCCCAATTGAGCATAAAGGAAAGAAAGACACCACGGTCCAATTTATATCAAGCCCAAAACTCTATTAATACAGACGACCCATTCCACAAAGTTCGTCATTTGTGATGTTTGGATCAATGAATTTGAATTTGAGAAAAGCATTTGGCAAAAGGATTTAAAATGATTCCATATTATATAATTTTGAAATTCATCAATGTTCAACAAAATATAATTTAAATTTCAAAAGTGAAAGATTTGAAATTATTTGAATTTGGAATTGTCCAAGCAAATTAAAAAGGATTACAACTAGGAATTTAAAATCCATACTTTCAAATTTATCAATCCAAATATAATTTGAGAAAAATACTCTGCTAAACTTAGGGAGTCCAACACCAAATTCGGATCGGATTCTCTGTTCCAAATTTTAATTTTAGAATCCTGTTACAACATATTGAACCTCATAGAGCCCACCAATTGATTTAGGTATTGTAAACATGAAAATTTATAGATTCGATAATTTTAAATTAACCAAAAAAAAAGAATATTTTTTAGAGTGTTAAACTTTAAATCATCCACTCATTGAGTAGGGTTTGTATATGGGTATGATAGATTTTTCTTGAACTATAAATAGGATTTAGATCATATATTCATCGTATACTAAAGAATTTTAAGTTAAATTGAATTAATTATATAGTTAGTGTAATACACTTATTACATAATTTATAAAATAAATAATATGTCATATAAATTATACTTATAATATAATTGATTTAATTGACCACGTTGAATTTGAATAAGAATTTTTTTTCAAACTTATCAAAATTTAATAATGGAAAATGCACTGATTTTTACTAAAAGTGAAATCAATATTATAGTGGGTGTGTGTGCGCCCCCGTTGATCTTAGCCTGGGTGGACCACTTTATCTCCATGCCTGCAAGAAAGGACGAGAGTCATTTAAACATTTCTTACCAATTTCCCACCACATTTGGTGCACCGTACGGTTTGGTACCAGCAGCATCCTAACCAATCCCCAAGATCTAAAGTCTTATGTGTATGTGTAGACAAACATTGGCCTTTGCCAACCTCCTCTCTTGTTTTAGATATTAAAAAGAAAAAAGAGAAACCCTCCTCTCTTGTACTTCTCATTACCTATTGCTTTATTTTGTTTTCTTAATTATTAGTTTTTAATAAAAAAGAATGGGGTGATTTCGATTTAGTTCAGGTTAAAATATAATTTTAAAAACTATTTTAAACTATTTATTATGTAACCTTCACTAATATGGTTAAAATGGGCAAGCCCAAGATGTTAAAGAGAGGTTCAAAATATCCCAATGATATTATGAGCCCAAGAATGAGTGAGATCCATCAGAGTCCGTCAAGTATACAAGTCAGCACGAGATGTTGGAAGGGGACACACATTGGCGTCGCTTGGGAGGACATATGTCGTCCTACGAGTGGTCTTTGGTATCTATACCTCAAGCATTTATGAAAGTCAAGGTAACTATTCACGATTTAATTCATATTCGAATACATTATTCGACTTATGACTTAATATTTGATACGATACCTAAGCTTTGGAGTGTTCAACTTATGCAGGTCCGAACTTGTTTCCTTCCATCTGAGCTCAAGAGTCACATATACTATATCACTTGCATCGATAAAAGAAACAAAGCTCACAACCATATAACAAAAAAGGCTTGTTGTAGCCAACTGAATAGACAAGCACTGGCAGCTATTGCCTCTTTGGCTCTTTCATCCAGCTCTTCATATCTCACGACCTTCATTTCCTATTAATTAAGTCACAATTTTGAACAGAGAATAATAAGTCAATTTTTCAACCGACAATCGATCAATCTCTTTCAAAATTGTAAGCATTTTCACATAACTAACTAAACTAAATCACCACGAGATCATTATGGCCTAATGGTTTCAAACCCAAAATATAGGTGTGGATCCTTGACAAAGTTTTTGGTGGGGATAAGATGTACATCCTGAGTCCTGACCGGTAAGTTGATCTCTATATAGTCAGTTCTTGATTCTTGGCGACAATAAATCAGTTATAAAAATCTTAATCGACACACATAGTACAAATATAACTTCCTTCCGACAAATCTGTCAGTTGCCATTAATTCCTATTTTCTCACTCGGGTAAGCATACTTACCTGCTCACATAAATGATGTAAAACAACATAGTTTTCAAAATCATTTAATTTAATTAGTATATGTCAATAATTGTACAACCACCAAAGTTGCTACCTTTTTTTTTTTTTTTTTTTTTTTTTTTTTACTACATGAGCATCCTTTTTTTTTTTTTTTTTTTTTCTGTCTACTCTCTAACATGAGCATGTGATGTATCAAAGCAGAAACATGCATAGTGATGTAAAGTATAAACTGCAACGCGTATAGTTAATGGAGAGAGAGGGAGAAATAGAAATAGAAATAGAAGTTTCTTACATTTATTCTGGATTATCATGATTCAACTTTTGAAAAGGAAATCATCACACACATATTATAATAATTAATTATTATTATTAAAATAGTTTGATGCCATTTTGATTTCTTCTCTACATCTATTGGTTTTCCTCTAAAAGTAAAATATTCTGACTCCACTATTTGAAAGATCACTCCAAAGTCCAGAAGAATCCATTATAATGTCAATGCCTCCATTAATTCTTAAAAATTAAGTCAATTATTTGTCCAAGAAATCAAAGTTATAATAATAGCTGCAACTTGTGTGTTTTGTGTTGATGAGATAAATACAACTCGTTATTTTATGTAGATGTGTTATAAGTTACAATACTTGAATTATAATATATGAATTAGGGGTGTTTTTATTTTTGTGATCACAATAAATTATAAGAAAAGTTGTAGGTTTTAGTGATGTATTTGAAAATAAAATTTAAAAGTGAAAATAGTTGAAGTTTAATCTGTGTGGTTTTGTTTTTATTTTTATTTGAATAAATTACAACGACCTTCCTTAAAATTTGACATAATCAAGAATACCTCCCAATTGTTTGAAAAATTACAGATATCCCCTAATGTTTGATGAAATTATGTAATCATTGGATGGAGATATAAAATTATCAACTTTGTTTTTACTGTATTTTTTAATTTTTTTAAAAAAAATCAAACGGGATGGATAGAAAATTTTTTAAATATATATATATAAATTTTATCCACTTAGTCCATATATTTTTAAAAAAAAAAAATTATAATTTTTAATCCACAAATGCATTTTGGTCAGTTCACCATAAAAAATGGATGGAAACCTAACGGATTGAGCTAATTGTT
This sequence comes from Sesamum indicum, assembly GCF_000512975.1. Classification (NCBI taxonomy): domain Eukaryota; kingdom Viridiplantae; phylum Streptophyta; class Magnoliopsida; order Lamiales; family Pedaliaceae; genus Sesamum; species Sesamum indicum. Next base: position 13,138,967 of record NC_026152.1, read on the forward strand.
AGACGACCGTTAAAATTAGGGGGCTATTGGTAATTTTTCAATCAACAAGGGGGCATTTGTAATTATGTCAAACCTCATAATCATCAATAATTATTTGTAATGATTTTAATCGGTGGCCAATAAAATTACAATTAATAGCAATTCTTTTTTAGTAAGTCAAAGTTTTTTAAAAAAATAAAAAATAAAAGTAATTGTGAGGTACATTGATGAAAAAATTGAAATTTAATAATGATTGCACACAATTGATTTTTGCAAATGTTGTGACAGGCCATAATATGGTGGATTTTGGTAATGGGCGTCACATGTCGCACAAGATGTTAAGTCCAGCAATTTCCCTCATCGCTACTTCGAATCTTCCTGCTTCTTTTTCCTCCTTATCTTTATTTCTTTAATTAAAAAAATGAGTTTAAAAAGGACCAAAATCACAAAGTGAATTTAAATCTCGAGTCCTGATTGCATGCTCCCTATTTATTTTCCAGTCCCTGTGGCATATTTTGAAATTCGATGTGTGTTAAATTTTCTTAATAACTTCATTCAACCTGGCGAGCTTAATGCAACTAATATAGTTCTCATCCCAAGTGTAAAACACCCTAGTGTCTCAACATAGTCTGCCCATTAGTTTGTGCAATGTGGCAAAGATGCATCTAAACCAATTGTAGATAGACTCAAGCCTTTTCTTGACTATATCATCTCACCATCACAAGCAACTTTTTATACATGACGCTTTATTACAGACAATGCCCTCATTGCAGTTGAACCTAACAATTTTATGTTGATCCAAATCAACACTATAAAAAAAGAGGAATTTGGCATGAATCATTCAATCGTTCCAAAATCATTTCCATTTAGACCTGAGCTTTTATTATTTATTGGCTCAATAAAGCGATGCTAGCTAAACAACTATGGCCCATCCTATCTAATTCGTTCAACTTAGCAGCTAGAGTCATGAAAGCATGATATTTCCCCAATCCATCGATCTTGGAGGCTAATATTGGATCTTGGCCATGATGTGCTTGGAGAAGTATCATGTCAGCTCTACCGTTTCTTCAGGCAGTCTGTTGGCAAATTCGTACAATTTCAAAAATTTACATCTGATTTGACCCCTAAATATCCAGGGCATCATCATTTAAATCAATCTCATGATGGTTCCTTTTTCCCGTATATATTAAAGTTGACAATCTTATTGAACCCAACAACCACGACTGGAGCATTCCACTCGTGGAACTCCTATCGTCACCCTCCAACCGTGATGCTATGTCGTCTTTATTGCTTGGACATGGGCTCTTTCAATACATTTCTATTTGGCACTTGTTTTCCAATGGGCATTTCTCAGTTGGTAGTGCATATTGTCTTGCAAGGAGCTTATCTTCTCCTCCTTCAAGGAATTGGAACTTTATATGGCCAGGGAGTCTTTGTACTAATTAGCTTCCAAACTTGGATACATTGAATTCTTGGTGGAAGAAGGAGACTGAGGATCCACTTCACAACCTACAAGATCCTACATCGCCTCTTATACTCTGGACTCAGTACTTAATGAAATTAAATTATTAGCATCCCAACTTAATTGTTATTTTTCTAGAGTTCATCGTTAGTTGGAAATAACATCTGATATTCCAATTTTTGTGGCCCCTTATTTGTATGTTGATTCTCCTTACGAATGAACTTCATTTTTCTACTAAAAAAAAAAAATCTATTGTAGTAAAATCAAAATTATGATTATTTAATATATATTTTTAATAATAAATTTTAAAATTATCACGTGAAATTTCATCACTAATATTATATTAAACAAATCCGCTTATATACAAATCTTCAAAATAACACGTGGAGTTGTCAAATAGCATATAAAAAACGTGTATCGCATCTCACTTGCATGATATGATAATTATTATACATAATTACTGAAAAAGTATATGCATACCTACTATCTATTTATTATACATATCTGAAGGGGGAATCCTTCAATTTTACAAAGCGTGAATTTTTTTATAATTTTGTAAGAACAAATTAAAGTCTGAAAAAAAGGATAACCAAATATTATAATAAACATAGATAATATGAATTTACAAATAAAAACACCAACTTTATTCAATTGAAAATCTTGAAAAATTCAAAAAATGATCGAATCTCTTAAATTGGAATGAAGTATTATTTAAATTATTAGCTTGGCTATGTAGTTATTATTGGAATTTTTTATGTTGAATTAATTTTTTTTAGGTTTATTATGGAATGCTATTCGTGTATATCAAGATTTGCAAGAGGGTGCTTTGTATATTGAAATTAAAAAAATAGGTTTATAAGCATTTTCTAACAAAAATAAAAAATAAATCACTAAAAATTTCTATCTGTGAAGCTATCAAAAATTTCACGATAACTTTTTATAACAAAATTTATTATTATAAATAAATTTAAAAATATTATTGAGACTAAGTAGGTGGTTGCAAAACCTTCTGCTTATAGAGATTTGAAAAGTTATAGACAAAATTTATAGTTTTAGTTATAATAAAAAGTTGAAAGTGTTTGGAAAAAATTACAATTTTAGTCTTTTAATTTGGGGTGGTATTTTTAGTTATGTACAAATTATTTTTTACAATTTAGTCCTGTAACTTTATAATTTTGATAATTTTAGTTATTTTTCGACCAATTTAACCGAAAATTGCAATTTACTTGCAATTTTTGTCCTGTAAATGAATTCATGAAGGACAAAAAACGCAAACTCTTTCAAGTTGTAGGACTAGAAATGCCAACGCCCTTTATGTCACAGGACTAAAACTATAATTTAATTGGATCATGTGCAAGTCACATGCAATTTTTCGACCAGATTGGCCTGAAAAGGATGAAAATTGTCAATTTTTAAAATTAGAGGACTAAATTACGAAAATTAATTTATACAAAACCAAAATTGTCAGATCATAAGTTACAGGATTAAATTACATTTTTCTTGGAGTGTTTGCAAATTATACAGAAAAGTCAAAAAGAAGTGTTTGGAAAAAAAGCTATTAGAGAATCAATTATTGATAAATTTACTTTTTATGCCCATATCTTAATTAAGGAAATAAAAATGAATGACACATCTCTTCACTTGCTCTTTTCTTCTTCTTCACAGATTCTTCTTGAATACTAGGGAACTAAGAGGTAAGAACTTTTTTGTGGAAGACATCTAATCAAATTAATGGGTGATTATTCTTTAACATTAACTTAATTGCAATTAAGGGAGAAGATTTATATATCAACAGAAATTTTCTTCTTTCTTTGCTCATGGGGTTAATTTCATCATAATTGAACCCACCAAATCATATCTTTGGATCTTCAATAATCAGCTGAAACTAGACTAGATTTAAAAGGATGACTCATTTTTCATTCTTGCTTCAGGATGGAATCGAGAATCAGAGAGAAAGTTAGGGTTTTTCTATTTAACTGATTTTTGGAGAAAAGCTCGTAAGCAATTTAAAAAGCTCCATCAAACATCCAATAAGTTGTCATAATAAATACTTGCAACCCAAATCCTATTGCAAGGCATGCTTTTGAGAACAAATGTGATAGGGGTGATGACCCTCCTTTTAACAGAATGACGAGAATGCTACTCAAATATAGAAAAATAACAAAAATGACCCAAAATTTGCGCACTTTTTAGCAGGTCGGGTTGCTGGACCGACCTATCCAATTTTACCCAGAGTATCAGGCATTAGATCTTTTAGTAGGCATTCCACCAAATATTGCCATGTGGGCCTACTCTATACGAGTATGGGAACCTATAAATTAGTACCGCTGCTCAGAATTATTTGATATGTTGCATTCGTTGCTCTTTCGACTCCATTTAAACCCTCTAGATCGACTTCGATCTCACTCATTCTAATTTAAGCATCGGAGGGCTTTAGTTGGGGTTCCCGAACAAGCCTAACGAATTCCTTTGTTTTCAAGATCCACATTCCAGGTGGCTTAAGATCAGCAGCGACCCGACCCTTAGTTAGTGAGGAGCCCGACCCAATCAATATAAGCGACCTAGATCAAAATGCATTTTCTTTTGTAATGATAGCGTAAGTTTTTGTGAGGACAAAGATGTTACTAGAACTAATAGTATTGTAGAAAAATTATATTTTGTTACGAATTCATTTCTGACGACAAGTCAAATTCGTTATAAGAAGTTCTAGGGTCGGGCTTTACAAGATAAAACTCGTAGCTACATATAATGTTTCATTACCAAAAGCACTTGGGTCTAGATTTTGACATATAGTAACAATTTTTTTTTACTAGAAGTGGAATTCTTGTAGTTGATGATAAATACTTAGGAAAAGATGTAATTTTAGTCCTGTAATTGATTTTTAATCCTATAACTTGAAAATATATATTGGCAATTTTGGGAAAAATCTTTACTTAGTCATGTTAAAAAAATGTCATTTTCGTTTTTGGTACCATAATTATGGTGAGTGATGCTTTTGGTACCATAAAATACAAAAATATGCCTTTTTAGTCCCAGGTTAACGGCAGAAGCCATGTGCCTCGTACGGTGTTAACGGCCATTACCTCCTTTTCACTCACGTGATTTTGACCTCAAATGTCATGTTTAATGGTACTAAAACATCAAAAAAAAAATATTTTTTTGTTACCATTTAAAGAAAAAAAATATTTTGACCAACTTTGACACAAATTATAAAATTTGTTTTACAAAAATAAAAATGTTAGAAAAATTTTATTCTAATATATATATATATAATAAAAAAGCTCTAAAATTATAATTATTTGAATTCCAAATAATTTTTAAGATCTTTTTTACTATTTTTGAAATTAAATTATTATTTGGTCTAAAAATATATTAATATTTGATCACAAACTATAAAACTAAAATTTATTTTTTAAGTAAAATTATTAGATATATTTTTTTATTAAATAAGAAATAAATTTTTAAATTAAAATTATTTACATTCGAGATAAATCATAGAAACTATTAATTTTTTTAAATTAAATTTTTGTTTTGTTTGAAAGTATTTTAATAAACTTTGACCATAAATTATAAGAAATAAAATTTTATTTTTAAAAATTAAAAAAGAAAGAAATTTTATTTTAATATTAATAATAAAAATAGTTTATAATTTATTAGATAAATTCTAGCATATTTTGAATTATTTTTAACATTAAATTATTATTTATTCTAAAATTATTTTAATAAACTTTGACCGGAAAAAGTAAGATATAAATTTTAGTGTTATTTCTAATATTTATCTCTAATGTAAATAACTATAATTTAAAATTTAATTTTCTATTTAATAAAATGAAATTTATCAACTAAATTTATTCAACATAAATTTTAATTTTTATATTTTGTGCTCAAATATTAATATATTTTTGGACCAAATAATAATTTAAGTTTAAAAATAGTAAAATAGATCCTAGAAATGATCTCAAATAAAAATAATTATAATTTTATAACTATTTATTATATATATCAAAATAAAAATTCTCCAATATTTTCTTTTTTGTAAACCAAAATAAAAAAGTTCTTATAGTTTGTGGCAAAAGTTGGTCAAAAGATGAGAAAAAAATAAGTGAGGAAAGAAAATGAACTGGAAATGAAATTGGGATGTTGGAAGCCTTAAGTTATGTCAATTTTTCCTCCTTTTTCGCAGCATTACATGCCTTTTTTCCCTTCGAAATGGTGGGGTTAACGGCAGTTAACGGAGTATAACAGTCATGTGTGCTACACATGACTTTATGGTACCAAAAACACTTATTTTTGGGTTTAATTGTATCAAAATTCGAAGCCGCAATAATTATGGTACCAAAAATAAAAATAATATTTTTTAATGGTATCGAAAAAGGATTTTGCTCTGGCAATTTTACTCAATTAATTTTCTATTAATTTGGGCGGTAAATTGAATATGACTTGCACATGGCCCAATAATAATTTGACTAACAAGCTTACAATAAAAAATTTAGATAATAACAAACCAAAAAAGTCTTAAAATAAACTTAGAAAAAAAAACAAAGAGTATTAATGAATTAACTAACTAAAAATTTAGAAGTAAAATAGTAAAATAAAAGTTTTAGAGTTTCAAAAATTATAAAAATCTACTAGTATAATCAACTTAGAAAATAAAAAATTACATGTCATGTATTATTAAAAAAAATTGACTTAGATGAGCCAACCCACTAGCCCGGACCAAGCCCTCAGTACAGGACCATGCAATCTTGGGCTAGTGGGTTGTCGGTCCTAAATATTGATACTTGGAACCGGCCAAGACTAGTTCGATTCGAGTAAGATTTAATTCGAATTTACCCATTTTTTATTAACCTAATTAAATTCTAAACGAATCCAACCCAACTCGATCCATTGGATATATTGACTCGTCGGCGTAGATTGTCTGGACGACTCAAATTGGTGTAGGTACTTTAGATTTTTTGTTGTCATCTCGGATTAGGAAGATGGCGAGGCAAATTGATTGTTATTTCGACCAATCAAACTTAATTAAATTTTACAAGCACGTTGCATGGATTGCGTTGTCAAAGTCCATTGGACAGCCTACGTTGACAATTTGCAGATAAAAAATATCAACGGAAATGCAAACCCTAAAACGGCACGATATTATTAATTAAAAAAGGAAAACTTTTAAAATATAAATATATGAATTCTGACCATGGAATATTCCGCCATGTTTAGCTGGTCAAAACAACTTGGAGATATTCTAATTAATATGGTCCTATTCACGTTGTAACTAAACACTTTCAAACAATATATATAAGAAGAGCTATTGTTTTCAAGTTTCATCTGTATATACAATTTCTATCGGGCCTAGGCTGGTTTTCTTCAAGGAGCACATTTCGGTGTCCAAACATTCTGGACTTATACCCTCCATCATTCATGAGTTTCATTCATTCCATTCCAAGAATACTCTGATGTTAAGGACATTGTCTCACAACTGTCCGCTGTTTTCCTTTGGTTGAGCTAGGTTGTGAATGTCTAATGCTTTATCCACGATTGCTCCACTTGTCTACATAATAAGTAGGGATAGTTTCACTCCTCTTGGCCCTTGAGATCTAGTGCAATCATACATAAACTTTGAAAAATCACATCTAACATTCCTAAGATTTGGTTATGTCTAATAAATAAGTTCATCTGTTGGTTAATATTCACCGAACTTGCTTATATTGATAAAAAAAATTAAAAAAAAAATGTATTTACCCACAATTGACTAATTACTGATTTATTGCAGATCAAATAAATCGTTTTATGATCAAATTACCTTCATACGTTTTCACGCGTTAATGTATATGAGAAGGTATATCTTCACCGTTATAAAGGTAGTTTACTCAGAAAAAAAAATTGTTTGACCTACTATAAGTCAGTAATAAGTCAATCGAGGGTAAATATCAATTTTCATTCAGTTTTTTTGTTAATATCAGCAGATTCAGTGTATTTTGACTGATGGAGGGACTTATTTATTAGACAGAAGAAAATTTCAAGGGTGCTAAATATAATTTCTCAAACCATAGGGTGTACAGAGGAGGGAAGTGTAATTATCCCTAATAAGTATGATCCATGACAACGGTATTATACTTCATCCACTGTTGGTGCTGAATCAGAGTTTCAAATAATTGAAAAACATACTAGTATAGTAAACTTAAAAGAATAAATAAAAATGACATGGCATGCTTTATTTAGAAACAAAGTTGGGTTGGTCCATGACTCGGTCCGAAAAGCCCGGCTCAGAATCAAGCAATCCTAGGCCATTGGGCTGGACCAGGGCGACTTGCTTCTTTTATTGGGCCCAACCCAACCCAACCTATTGTGCATCTTGACATAGTCACTCCAAAACATTTTAAAATTAAGCTCAAATCAATTATCATTCATGATTACTATCTAAGTTTTCTATTTTTTTAAATTATTATTTCTTGGTAAAGCAGATTCAACTAATTCGATATATATATATGATAAAATGCTAGTTCTACATATAAAATCATAACCTCATCTAAAATCTAGTTTGATTAAAAGATTTAGCGTCTCCCTGATGCATTCGGGCAAAGCTTTGAGTGTTCCTGCAAATGGCAGAAGCACAACAAACCACGGATATGTCTTGGGTCCGGATAATGATGTACAGGAAAGTTTACCGTGCCAAATGCGGCGTTAGGAATTTGGAGAAACCGCAAAATACGCCCCGAATTCGGACAATTCCCCCTATCCTTTTCCTCCAAATGAAACCATTCCTCTACTTACGCATCGTATGTTCCGCCTGACCCGCCTTTTGACCCGATTATTAGTTCTCATCCAATTCACCATTTTAACTCTATTCTCTTACACTCCCTTTATCTTATTACAGTGGCCAAAATTCGTACTATTTGCCTATTCCTTGTTACTTACATCAAATTTTAATATATAAACTTTTATTTTTTTACTTGATTAATTTAATTTTGACTCATTTCTAAATGAGTGGATCTTTATCGCAAGACATAGTGATAGAAAGCTTTTATTTTGTCATAATAATAAATTTTATAATTTCAATAGTCATAACTATTTTGAAAATATTATCGTTATATCAACAATTAGTTCGAAAAACGGTGCATTAAATTGTCATTCCGAACAATTAATGATACATGTATAGTGCATCAGTAGTTTGTTACTATAAATTGGCCACTTATTATATAAAATTTGTTAGGCCCTCGAAATGTAATTTTATTTTGTTATGAAAGAAAAGAAAAAAAAGATAAATTAATTGGATAATATATACGTAGCCTGAAAAATTGTAACTAATTGTAAATGCACCTACCAATTTATTAGACATGCATGTTACTATTAAATTTACTGAATTGATAATTAATAATTAGATGCAATGAAATAAACTTATTATTTTGGTTCACTAAATCTGAGTTAGTTGTAATTTTCTTGATGTAATGAATTTGGACTTGGAAATTATTCTCCAAATTGCCTGCATGTATTTGTTGTCCCTTCATAGTCCATCTCATTCAACAAAGTGTTTGAGGTCAATCACTATAAGATTATGAATTTAAATTTTAGCAAGGTGTATATATTCTACTTTATTAATGATTTATTTATTTATTTTAATAATAATTATTAATTAAGTATTCATTTAATATTGATAGTTAGTACATAAATTATTTTAAATGACAGTGATTAAAATTATGGTATAGTTAATAATCTATTTCCACCAAATACAATGAAGTATGGTAACATTTGTAGATTTGGAAATGCGGATTTCAAATCCCTAGTAATAAATCTTTTTTAGATTATATTTGGATTCATAGATTTAAATATGGGAAAAGTAAATAGAGAAAAAATCGATCCTTATTAAAAGAATCTGAAACATATAATTATTTAATAAAATAGAGTTCAAATATAAAGTTGAAGCATAAAATCCCTCGAATTTTATATTAATCCCAAATTCGAAATAAATCCAAAAGAATTGCTACCAGAAATTTAAAATACACCACTTGAAATCCATAAGTTCATAAATTCAAAGAATTTTAAATTTTGTAATTCTAATTTGAAATATATTATATCGAATATACTGATAATTTTTATTTTTTAATACAAGTTATTTAAAACATTTTCTTGAAATCCTTCTATTAAATCCATATCAGTCAATCCAAACTTAGCTAATTTAATTGTTCCTAAATTAGCATAATAAAATCCTTGATATCTTATTGCAAGCAAATACTAATAACAATGAGATTTAATTCTTGTGATACATCTCAAATGAAGACTAGATTCTGTGCAAATGCAAAATCAAAATACAATCTTTTTGTGATAATAAAGCATCATAAATGAGGAAGGTGAGTAAATTTACTAAGTACTATTTGTTTGGTCAAAGGGGTGGTGGGAAAAGTGTGGATGTGAACATACTACATAGACAGATACACACACCTATATATATATATGGAAGAGTAATATACAATAATTATATGTGTATGTATATATGCACACACATCAATGCGTGTGTGTGTGTGAAAGAGAGAGGGGTTTTAGCTATAAACACCGTATGAAATGAAAAGCCGAAGACAAAGCCGGCTAAAACTCTGTCACAACACCACTGCCCATTTTCAATAGATTCTACAATCTGTCAAGAACTAAAATAGTGGAACTTCCTCTAAAAAAAATTTTTGTTTCTTGCTATTTTTTTCTTACTACCATTGTTCTTGTTTGAGCTCCTTCAACTACTTTTTTTTTTCTGTTTTTGAATTTTCTTGTATTGAATATTCATCTTGTTTTGCTCTTTGTTTCTATGTTGGTTCTCCTTTTTATTGCCTTTTATCTTACTCATCTGAAATATCTTATCTGATCAGTTGGGATAGGTAAAAGATAATAAAGATTGCACTTTTATTGAATTTAAAGCACACCTAAAGAATATCTTTCTGGGCATTTATGGTGGGATTGGATTGAAGAGGATGAGGGGTTGATTGGTGTTAGTTGTGAATCTGGTTTTGCCCAAGAACAGGGTTTTTTGAGAAAAAAGAATTGATCTTTGAGTGAGAGTAGATGGGTTGTTTTCCTTGTTTTGACTCAAGGGAGGAGGAGAAGCTCAATCCCCATAAAGAGAGAGATGATCACAGGGAAGTCCATCCAAGTATCCCTTCCAGCATATCAAAATTATCATCTGGTCAGTGTCTTCCTTCATGCATTTGTGTATGTGTGTGTATTTTTTCTGCTTTTCTGTTGTTGGGTTGCCTGTTGTTTGATCTGATCTAAGTATTTTGGGATGGGTTCTATGAACAGTTCTTCTTGTTTGGGATTTTGATTGATATTTTTTTCCCCTCTTTTTTGTTGCTATCTAGTTTATCTAGATTAGTTTTTCTGTTCAATTGATGTAGACCCCATAGTTGTATGATGGGAGTTGATGAAATATAGTTGCTTTTCTATTTGTCTTTTCAATTATGAATTAGATCTCAAGGGGGGGTGTATGCTTTTCTGTTTTTGATCTGATTGCTATTTTTGAAAGCTAATTATTTGACTGTCGAAATAATAAATATCCAAGGCAGTTCTCCATTGGGTCAGCTTAAGCTTATCTAGGAAATTATCTACTTGAATGATGAATTTGGGTGTAGAGTACAGATTAAGAAAACCTCCCTTGTTCACTACAAATAGACAGTTTTCTGTTGATCCATAAATTCAGAATAAGATTAATTAGTCAGTTTTTATGGCAATGTGTTTGGTTTCTGCCACCATTGTTGAGGTTTTCTGACTATGATAGATCTGTGCTCGGCATGATTGCAATTTGCAGGGGGAGACAGGTTGAAATCGAGGAGCAATGTTGGGCCAAGGAAGGAAGCATCAGGGCTCAAGGACTTGCCTGATGCACAGATTGCTGCACAAACTTTTACTTTCCGTGAGCTTGCTAATGCTACAAATAACTTTAGGCCAGAGTGTTTCTTGGGAGAGGGAGGATTTGGACGTGTGTACAAAGGGAGGCTTTCCAATGGCCAGGTAAGCATTGTTCATTTAACTTTGCAAATTATCTAAAACACGGATATTATTGTCAAATGTTTGATTTTTGGTTCAAATGAGGCAGTTTCTTCGGTGAACAGTGAACTAGTTGTTGGTTCTTGGGAGATTTTGAAGAGTATATATACTAGCTTTGCTTTCAAATTATTATGCCAAATTGTTATATGAAGTAACGTTTTGCTTACATAGTTTGTACCACAAATGGTGCTAGCCAAATAATTAGGAACCCTGTGAGCGTTATACTCATGGTGTAGGTGAGTGGGAGACTGCTCAGCCAGGTAGCATTTCCTGGAAAGTCGAGCAAAGACTAGAGCTTATTATCTATAATCTACTCATAGTCAACACTTTTTTCTTTATGAAATATGTTCGATGAATATTTCATGTAGCTGCTGGTGAGCATGCTAACATACATACATGTTTTTTTCTTTATGAATATGTGCGATGAATATTTCATGTAGCTGCTGGTGAGCATGCTAACATACATACATGTTTTTTTCTTTATGAATATGTGCGATGAATATTTCATGTAGCTGCTGGTGAGCATGCTAACATACATACATGTTTTTTTCTTTATGAATATGTGCGATGAATATTTCATGTAGCTGCTGGTGAGCATGCTAACATACATACATGTTTTTTTCTTTATGAAATATGTGCGATGAATATTTCATGTAGCTGCTGGTGGGCATGCTAACATATATACGTGTGTTGCTATAAAAAGGCTTATAAGCTAAGCATTGCAAGACTGCCCAAGAAAAATGTCTAACTGACTTGGACTGTACTAAAGCTTCTGTCATAAGTGTTCACTAGGATATGTTAAAAAGCCAAGTCTTAAAAGCTATTAGCTTAGATGTTCAATGTTCGTGACCAATCTCACCTGGCCAGTTAGTCTATTGTCAAATTTTGATATGTTGAAGTGGTTTGTGGTCGATGAATTGGGCATAGGAGAAAGTCATCTTGAACTACATTACTAAGAACTACGCAAGTATCACATGTCGCTGGTGCCCATTACTCACTTGCATTCTTGATGAATATATTAACCAAGATAAGATATCTTGAGTTTGCATGCTTCAATCTTTTTCTTAATGATGTAGACAATTCTACTTGCTTTTGTGTAAATGTTTTTCATGCTTTGGCAGATTGTTGCTGTTAAGCAGTTGGATAGGAATGGGCTTCAGGGTAATCGAGAATTTCTGGTTGAGGTTCTAATGCTAAGTCTTCTGCACCATCCTAACTTAGTGAATTTATTGGGTTACTGCGCTGATGGGGATCAGAGGCTTCTCGTCTATGAATTTATGCCCTTGGGATCGTTAGAAGATCACCTCCATGGTAACTGCTGGTTTGTTTATTGTTCTTTTTGTCCACATTTTGTTTCTACACGGACTATACACAGCAAAGTATATACCTTTACATTAAATGTTTCCACAAGTATCTGGATGGAGATTGTTCTGCACTGAGGAAACTAAAGATGAAGAAGTAGAGTTATATATTTGCTCAAACTAAATATAGCCGACTCTCTATCCCAGAACCCTTTTCCAAGCAAAAATTAGTTATTTTCTTGTTTTGCTCTATTTGCCATCAGCAAGATGAGTCATATTTATTTGAATTATGTTGTTGCTCTCGCATAAACGTGAATATTCTTTCTGCTACTCTGCTAGCCCTCAACTTGAACGGATATTAAAATATTCGCTTTCCTAAGCCATTCTGGACATAAATAGATTATATGATGAACTTTTGTTGGTTAATTGATTTATTACTGTCTTTTCTTTAATTGCAGAATTGTGTTGATACAAAATAAGGTACATGTACATGTCTGTAGTTGGATGTGTTCTATATACCTTGTTTAGCTTTTATATTGTGAAAACACAAGACTCTCTCTCTCACTCTGTCTCATCCACACACATACATATACTTTTACCGAACTATGCGGGGGAAACAAATATTCTTGTTCATATCTCGACTGTTTTTAACTTTGGTCTGTGTGAGCCAACAAAAGTGGGGTAATGCAAAGAATGTTGAGTGTAGAGGAATGTTCTGCTTTCTATCTTTTGGTTGTCATTGCAAATTCAAATCGATGCTGAATGGCGACAATGTCCATCCAGATCTTCCACCTGATAAAGAGCCACTAGATTGGAACACCCGAATGAAGATAGCGGCTGGTGCAGCCAAAGGATTGGAGTATCTCCATGACAAGGCAAATCCTCCGGTTATTTATAGGGATTTCAAGTCATCCAACATATTACTAGGTGAAGGCTATTCTCCGAAGCTTTCGGACTTTGGACTCGCAAAGCTCGGTCCTACAGGAGACAAATCACATGTGTCTACCAGGGTCATGGGAACTTACGGTTATTGTGCTCCTGAGTATGCCATGACTGGGCAATTGACGGTGAAGTCCGATGTTTACAGTTTTGGGGTTGTCTTCTTGGAGCTCATCACTGGGCGTAAAGCCATCGACAACACCCTACCTCAGGGGGAACAAAACCTCGTTGCATGGGTAAACCTCCTTTCTGATCTTTTCTTTGGGTAATTACATTTATACCTCCTTAACCATTGTTAAAGTGCAAACTGCTGATTCCGTGTGAATAATTGCCCTGACACTCCCTGCCAGTGATACTTTCTTTTCATGGATGCCCACTCTAGGAGATTTTGTCATTAGACTGACTCCTGTTGATGTCACACTGACACGGGTCAGCGCAATAAAAGTATCACCGACAAGGGATGGTAGTAAAACTATTCAAACATTATGGACGTTTCCTGTAATTTGACTATAATGAAGGGGATGCTAGTGTAATAATCTGCGTCTGTTATAATCATATGTTTCAGGTTTCAGTTTCCTGTAAATTTAGTTTTTGTCATTGGAGAGTTGTCTATCGGCTTCCCATCAGGGTTTTTCATGTAATGCAGGCACGGCCGTTGTTCAATGACCGTAGAAAGTTTGCAAAACTGGCGGATCCAAGGCTGCAAGGAAAATTTCCAATGCGTGGGCTTTATCAAGCTTTAGCTGTAGCTTCCATGTGCATCCAGGAACAAGCTGCTGCTCGTCCGCTGATTGGCGATGTGGTTACTGCCCTTTCTTACCTTGCAAATCAGGCGTATGATCCGACTCTAGCTCCAGGCCACAGCAGTAGAACTGCTGGGGATAAGGACGATAGGAGCAAAGACGAGCGAGGTGGGAAGATATTGAGGAATGAAGAGGGCGGTGCGTCTGGCCGGAAGTGGGACTTGGAAGGATCTGAGAGGGACGATTCTCCCAGAGAAACTGCAAAAATGTTGAACCGGGACTTGGAAAGGGAACGAGCTGTTGCCGAAGCTAAAATGTGGGGTGAAAATTGGCGAGAAAAACGACGACAAAATGCTGTAGGAAGTTTTGATGGCACCAACGGGTAGCGGTTGCAGTATGGTATGGATTCTGTAACCCACCTGAGCTCGCGCCCCCACAGATTAGTGGTATATGCATCATACTCGGTTACTGGAGTTTATACGAAAACCTATGCAGCCAATTTTTGTTCTTTTTGTTTTTATATCTCTACACCATCTGTCGCTCCCCCCCGCACCGCCCACCATCCACATACAAACACACATGAAGAGGAAGCGCTTCAAGAGTGTATATTCAGAGGTATATGACTGAGCAGAAGCTGCAGACGTGTCTGTAAACTTTTGAGAGTAATCGTGTCCCAGGTAATGATGCTTCTGCAGGGCGTTCTGTAAACTTCTTATGTGAAACCCAAAGTCAGTTTTCTTTGTAATCTCCTTCTGTAACATTCAACTTATTGATATGTGTATGGGGGAACTTTATTAGATATGTCGTCTTTTTGCTTCTCAATCTTTTCCCTTGGATCAAGAATTCCAAATTTTGGTGATCAAAAAATTCAAAACAAGAGGTGTTGGGGAAGTGAAAGAACTCTCAAGGCTTTCTAACTCTATCTCCTAGGACATGGAGAACCAACTCAAAATCTCTCTTTTGAAGAATACCAAACTCTTCTAGGCCGTCGGTGCTTTATCAGGCAGCCACATCCATGACTTGACAATGAGATCTAGGGACAGACGACCACATGCACTACTTGACAACGAGATCTAGGCATAGACGACCACATCCATGACTTGACAATGAGATCTAAGGAGAGACGACGACTTGGTCCGTTGTCACCCGTGCTTGCTTGAAAATGAATTAGAGTCCTCACATCCATGACTTGACAAGGAGAGCTAGGGGCAGACGAGGACTTGGCTCACCTGTCACGTGTGCCCATTTGAAGGTGAGTTTCGTGAGAGGAGGACACTTGACTTAAAAGAACATCCTATTGGCAGGATACTCCTAGAAGTTCCCAATTGTCTCGACTATCTATAAGGTGAAGCCATCATCATCTTATTGAATCAAGATTTATGACACGAGATGGACGAGGTTGATTGCATTGCACGAGGGTCAGTGCCCATACCTTTCTCGGGGCGGGACAACGTCTCCTGGCGTAGCCCACTATAGGCAAGACAAGAGGCATTCCTTCATCTTGCTAGTATTAATGTAAAATAAGAGATGGATATATTTTAAAAATATTGAGATAAATAGAAATCGAAAATAGTGTCTTAGTTGTGATATTTGACGGTATAAGTAATGCCCATTACTTTTGATGTAGGAAGAGTTACTAGACCATGTACATGTATCATTTCAATAGTTTTCTCAAGGAAAATCCAATGCTTCACCAGTTTTGTTGGAAGGTACAATCATTCGTTACGAAATTTCATTATTTGACCAACATCTGGATGTTGTTTTAAATTTCTCTATTTTTCAGAGAGTTTTATTAATTTTTATATTATCATTGTTATTATTTGGTTTTTGATATTTTACAGATTATTGCTAGAATGTTGGATTATTTTTGGATTGAGTCGAGTCATTCACCAACAAAAGATTTTTACTTGAAAATGAAGTTCTTAGGCTCGATTCAATTTCTATTGCTTTCCAATCCTTGAGCCTGGTCAAGGCTCTAGTCGAGGTCCCCGCCTCTACCAACCAAAAGAGGCTAAAGGATCTACCTCGGGCCCCTAAGTGCCGCAAACACGCACCTCGCGCCACCTTGCCACGACGAGGTTGATGATATCTGACGAGTGTTCATGCTGTCCTTTGTCTCCAAGCCAAGGCCATCACCTCCCCTCGCTTAGGCGGCCTCGTGCTCTTCCCCATTTATGTGATTAGGTATCTCAATGGATAGGGTAAAATTCTACCAAAATTTAAATTCAAAAAAGGTCTAACATTTTTATTTTATACTCAGATCTTATCCAATCCATTAAATTCAATTAAGGACCCATGGTTCTTTAAACCCGACCAAGACTCGATGTTTGAGTAGGTCAGATTCAAACCTAATCTTTTTCTGTGCAAATCATACTAATTAAATTAAGTTTTTTTTCTTTATTTTTTCATAATTTATCAATAAATTTAGCATTATTGGAACCAATTCACAAATAACTCTTTTTCAATAGAATTTTTTAAATATTTTATCATTTATTATATCATTTATAAAATATTCTTATGAAAATATCAAATCTACATATTTAATAGTAATCGAATTTAATATTATGAAACATTAAAATTTAATTTTATCACTCCAAATCTTCAATCAGAAGATTGAAAAATATACCAAACATGATAACATAGTTATATAATTAATAATTTAATATAAAAAAATATACATGGTTAAAGAATTACACAATAAATAATGTTATGTTGTCTTAAATTTATTAGATTTGTTCACTTGAATGTAGATCATAGGGGTGTTCAATTCGATTAACAGAACCAAATTGAAAGTTCGATTAACTGAAATTTCGGTACGTCAAAATGGTGTATCGAATCCGAACTGAAATGTTTGATATGGTAAAAATTAAACTTATTTCAGTTCGGTTTGATTCTTATATCGAATTAACTGAAAATTATAAAAAATTATAATATTAATTTATTTATTATAAATTATTATTTTTTATTAGTATTAAGATATTTTATATTTATGTATTATTTTTTATTACATTTATATATATTCATAATATAATATACTTTATAGTTATTAAAAATTTAGTATTCGATTTGGTTCGGTTAACTAGCATAAAAAATTAAAAGCGAATTGAATAACCAAAATATAGAATAAAATAACCAAAATCAAACTAAATTTTCGATTTAGTTGATTTTTGGTCAATTAACCAAAACTTGCATACCTCTAGTAGATCAATTGATAAATAATAATCTAATTGAATTGAGAAAAAGAACAGACATATTTTTTGAGTTCAAATTGGATATATAGATCCATAGATATTGATGGATAGAGACCCAACCCAAAGTCAATCTATATTTTTTTAATGCGTCAGGATCTGACCTAAATCTAAAAATATTCATTAAGTTTTGATATGAGTCTTTAAATAATGTTATGAATTTGAATAGGATCTTACCCTACTCATTGACACTCCTATACGTGATTGCTTAACAACAATACTCTAAGTTTGGTTAGCCGTCGTCACCACAAATATAAGGCAAAACAATAAGAAAGAATTTGGTGAAAGCAAAAACTAGTTTATAGGAAGACTTGCCTAAAGGCTCATATGCCCATAAGAAAGATCCATCAAGATTTGCAGATTGATATATCGGGTCCAAAGTCAGGTCAGGGAGGGGGCAGATTTGAGAGTTAAGATCTAACTAGACAGGGTTGGAGCTGGTCCCAAGTCGGGTTGGGAATTGGGATTGATTTCTAGTCTTACAAAAATGTTTCGAATTCATCCCATTGTCATTCCTAACTTTTTTTAAAGTGATTTTGTATTTTTCTAGTTTGCTTTTTGTCAAAGATTTTACATGTTTGGGCAGGTTGTTGCTGTTACGCGGATGGAACGGCAGCTGATTTGGAGTTTATAACAGAGATTCTGGTGCTTAACTGCCGATATCATCCCAACGTAATGGAGTTGATGGGGTTTTTTGCTGGTGCGGATATTGTCTATGAATTTACGCCTTTCCACTCATTGCAAGATCACCTCCACAGTATGGTATGATTCTCGCCTCACTCTTCTATTTCCTTTGTCTAGGCTGTTGATGTTGGTTAATCGAATTGAATTGAATCGAGGGTTCAACAAACTAAAATTATGATACGTCGAAATGATGTATTCTATTTTTGTTCTTGTTTTCAATCGATTAATCAAAAATTGCACACTCCCACTGTTGTCCATATCTTTTGTGCCAGTATTAATTTTACTTATCTTTTGTATTACTAATCGTCGTGGTTGATTGTTCTACATGCATATAATAAATAATATTTTAAATTTTAAAATATGTTACAAATCAGAATGAAATATATAAAATAACACATCCTATTTCACAAAAAAAAAAAGAAAAAGAATCAACTTAGGAGTATTATAGACACAACAAAAAGATAGTTGTACTTCTTCACAGTAATAGTCATAAAATTCATCTAATGTAATTAGTAATAATTAGTAATGTGGATATTTATGAAAGATCAAATAAGAATACATCAAGATGGAGTTCACGCTTTATAAAGGGTGCACATAACTGGGTAGCGATATTAAAAGCGTAAGTTAATTTCTTTTATCGTTATATTCTTTTTCATATTGTTTCTTGCAGCAACATTCAATACAAGAAAATAACTCAATAATTATGAAAATATTTAATGCTAGAATCAGTTTTGAGCTAATTGGCAAGTAACTTTCGTTATTGATCTATATTATTTAAGGCATATCTTAAATAATTTGTTGTTAAAACTTAAATTCATTAGCAAGTAAACTTTTATTACTAAATTCATTAATAAATAAATTTCTTGTATTAAATAATATAGACTAACAACTAGATTTTACTCGCTAATTAACTCTGCCCTATTTTTTTTTCGTTGTATTGAGCCATTTTCTTATAGTGATTTTTATCATTACAAATTTTACTTTTGCATATTCAAATGCATAAGTTATATCTACAGTCCTTGAAGTTAGGTCTAATTATACAAACACCTCATACTTTTTACAAAATTACAAGTATATCTCTAAGGTGTGTCTATGTAATTTAACTCAAGGGGTTGATTTATAAAATTTTGCTCCTAAATTAGGCGTATATTTGTATTCACAACTATAACTTTATGAGGTGTACTTCTAACTTTACAGAAGACAGAGATGTTTGTGCAAGTAGACCAATCTTTTTAAACTTGGACTGTTGATGGAATCGGAAAATTGACGGGGTCAAGAGCCACCGGTGCAACCTTCGGGTGAATGTGGTCGAACTTATGACATCATAATGATGTCATAATAAAAATTAATACATAAAAATATATTAAAATAATAAGAAATACAAAAATATAAATAAAAAAAAGTTTATGCTACTGTGAATTAAGAGTATCCCAGAATTTGATAGTAAAATTAGTATATTAAAGTTTTTAATTCAAGAATAAAAATAGAAAATTGCGTAAATAACAAAATAAACAAATTATTTACGATTATAACTAAATTTTATTGTCTCTATAGAGTTAGCATCCTCCATTCTTAAAATGATATATAAATCTTAATATATTAATTATAATTTATTTGGCAACTTGGGAAATCATAGGAGATAAATAATTAGATTATGGGTGTAATGAGTTTGTTCATTTATTAATATATAATTCAAATAATTATCATTATATGAGTGTTAGTTTATTGGTATTTTTTTTTTCAATTTTTGTATGTTCAAATGTCTCCGGTTCAATTTCAAATTGTATCAATTTTTGAAAATTTTAAATAAGCTAATGAATCGGCTAGTTCACTTGATTTGTTACCAAATCAACTGGTGGTTCAAACAGTTTTTAAGAAGTAGAACGGTCTTGAGACTAATCCGACTTTATGGGTTGGACAAGACCATTTTATGGATCGGATGATAATTTAACCAGTTCGACCGTTCGAACCAGGTTGAGTTTTAAAAATATTGAAGTAGCAGAAGCAATCGGTCAGGACTCATGATTTTATTTGATCATTGTTTTATTCGGCAATGATGTGACAAGAAATTAACTCAAAGTATTTCTTGAAACCTTCTTCACGATATGACTGCTAGAGATATTTTCTTTAAGATATCATCGCCAATGATTTTTTTTTCTGTAGAATTTTAATTCATAACTGATTCTAAACATTGCAGAATTGTACTGACTTATAATTTTAAAACTTGCAATCTCGAATGCATCTAGTAGTAGCGAGCTTTTTGGAATAATTACGATTTTTTGATTCATATCTTTCTTTCAAATTATTCCAAAAGAATAAGTGGATCTTTTATCATAAAATACTCAATTTTTAATCATTTATGGATGTGGTGACAAAGGAAAATCACGACTTTGGCCTTGTTTTGGTTAGTTATGGCATGTATATCACATGATAATACTATCTTCAAAATCAAGATATCATATATTTGTAAAAGATAGTACAATAAACGGCAATGATGAAATAAAATATGTAAGTAATGAAGTATTTTACTAGGTACGTTACTTTAGAAATATTACCTTGAAAAATCAAAATTTACTATACGATCTCATTAATGATTAGATGGACCTAGTCTTGAAAATGATTTTGATAATGTATTCTGAAATAATATAAAATTATTTCACATAAGAATTAGAGTTGAGAGTTAAGAACTATTTATGGTTCCCAAGATTACAACTAAAAATCTCATCTACTAAGTGCCGGCAAATGAATCACATCACCGTGATAAGATGAATCACAAGGGTTTATAATTTATAAAGGAATGCAAAGATTATGGAAGATGAATTACAAGAATTTATAATTTGTGAAGGGACGTAAAGAGTATGAAAGATAAATCACAAGGGTTTATAATTTATGAGAGGATATAAAGAGTATGGGACTTGAAGACAAAAAAAGATAAATACCCATTACAATACTCATATTAAATGAGATAAATACTCATACATATGATAAAATTCAAATCCATGACTTGCAGCTTATTCACGAGATAATTACAATTTAATGAGCATAAAGAAAGAATAGGTTGGGCTAAGTTATTAACTAAAGCTAAAAAGTTTTGGGCTATTGCTTGTGCTCCAGCCCACTGATCCAGCCTGCTATGTTTCAGATTTCGGTATATTATTATTGCATGATTCAGCTGATGAAATAAATCACATGGCACATAAAAATATAAGTAAACTAATACCTACCATTATATATATATATATATATATTATTATTAAGGGAGAGCGTATTAATTTGTGCTCATATTTCTGGTACATTATTTTGTTTTTTTATTTTTTTAATTTTGAATTTTTTATGTTATTTTACCAAACAATTTATTATTTTAAATTTTTCTCAACTTACGGCTTAGAGGGTGTTTGGCTAAGCTTATAAATTCCTCAAAATATTTTATAAGATGTTTGAGAGCTTATAAGCTCTAATAAAGTTTTTAATATATATTTTTTTAACATAACATAACATAATATGTCATAAGATAGTTTGGTAAAATAACATAATAATTACAAATACATCTTATAAGCTTTAACATCTTACTTTATCCCAACACTTTAGGAGTTTATTTTGTAAATAAAATTTAACATCTTATATGCTCCTAAAACATCTTATAAGATGTCTTAAAAATTGAAATTTATATTATCAGGGATCTTAATTTGTTACCTTTTGATATAGAGGAATGAATGTGGCTATATTTAAGGGATGAAAAGTCTTTTAATTCCCTTTTAATTTTCTTGAATTTTTCTGTAAATGTCATTGTTTTTTTTTTTTTTCAAACTATAATTAGGTAAAATTACATTGATACCTTTTAAAATTATCTTTAATTACACAAACACCTCCTGCCTATTTAAAAAATTATAAATATACATTCTAATGTAGCAATTGTAGTTTACAACGATCAACCCCTCCTCACAAACAAAAACTTTAGACACACTTCTCTTGAAAAAAATTACTTTGACACCCCATCAGAGGGTGTACTTATAATTTTATAAATAGCTGATAGTATTTATATAATTAAACCTAATTATAAGGGTGTCGATGTAATTATTTCTATAATTATGGGTGAGGTACCCTTGTAAATATGATTTATGACATGTAACTTAGGAACCAAATATTTAATAACATCAGCCACTTTCTGAAATCAGAAGAAATGCATTGCTTCAGAAGAAACATTTAGGTACGGTGATGTTAGCAGTACAACTTAAGTACGTTTTTCCTTTTCTATATTGTCGCTAGCACCCCATCAATGGACAATAAAACGTAAGCACGATTATCTTCTTAATCAACTAATTAGAACGTTTTTAGGGCGGTAAATAAACTAATATTCCCTGATTTAGAAACTTGGAGGATATTTTTGGAAGAGTTATTATTATTATTATTATTATTATTATTACTACTACATTATATATGTATAACAACAAAAAAATATTGAGTGACAGTTTAAATATTATCACTAATTATATACATTTAAGTTATAAATCCTTTTATCAATAATGTCTTAGCTTAGTAGTTAAAATTTAGGTCTCATAACAAGTTCGAGGTCATAAACTCGAGTCTCAAATCCGTGTGTAATACTTGCCTTGCATTATGTGAGATTATGCCTTGCATTTTGTGAAATTATTATAAATTATTTAATAATTCTTTATTGATATATTGATCAAACTAATGTATTGTTGAGTTACTTTTTTGAAACATTGATGTAACCATATATATAATTATCGCTTTTGGGAAAAAAATGACAAAAAATTATATTTTTCACAGTAACGGCTTTTGAAAATTTATATATATATATAGTATTTTTCTCAGAGATCGTAGATCCAAACGTACAATAACTATATTATAAATGATCATTGTTCAAGAATTATGATAGATTAAAAAATGTTACCACGGTCAAATATAATCAGTGCAAAAACTTAAATTTAATAATTTTTTTAATCAAGATTTAGCTCTGATCATACTATTTACCATAATTTTTAATTATGATCAATATTTTACTCTCATTTATGCAAATAAAGATTAATGATTAATAGCCGTTTTACAATCATAATTTTTTAATTATGATAAAAACTCATATTTCTTGCAAAATATCCATCATATATATTGCTTCTTGCAAAGTTGTGAGGGTTTTGACAAAAGCTATAATAAGCTTTAAAAAGAAGAAAAAGTTGGGTGTGAATAAAGTATTCCAAGAATTCAATTGTCAACCAAAGATATCATTATGACTTTTGAATTTCATTCATCCCCTTTCTAGAAATTTCCTTAATTTAATGGTTTACTTGTTCTTGTTTTGTAAATATTTTAGCTTCGTCCGGTTATCAACTTTTGATGTTTTCTTTTACTAAATCACAACTGATATCAACAAGCACAATTCATTAATTATTCCGAAATGGTTACTTGTAAATTAATTAATATAATTATAATATGTATATTAAATTTTAAAAAAAATGCGTGATTAGAACCTTTGTTCTTGAGTCGAAATTTTCTAGTCGCGTTTCATAGCTTTATTTAGGATAAATTATACCGATATTCCGTAAAGTTAGATCTAATTGCACAAACACCTCTCGTCATTTGTAAAATTATGAGTACGTTTTTAAGATTGTAAACTGTAACTTATATTGACGCTTCCTCAAAGACAAAATTTTTAATTTTATAAATTATAGGATGTATTTGTACATGTAATTAGATTCACTTGACTAGGTGGATCTAACTCACTATTGTTTTTATTTTTTTTCGTGATGATTAATTATCTAAATTATAAGTATTGAGAGGCTGATTTCAATGGAACACAAGCAATTATGGCACAAAGGA
The DNA here is from genome assembly GCF_000512975.1 of Sesamum indicum. Taxonomy (NCBI): domain Eukaryota; kingdom Viridiplantae; phylum Streptophyta; class Magnoliopsida; order Lamiales; family Pedaliaceae; genus Sesamum; species Sesamum indicum. The sequence continues at coordinate 13,163,187 of NC_026152.1, forward strand.
AAAAGGGCATAATGCTTAGATGATTGACATTATAAAAGAGGTTTAAGTGTCTTTCTTAGGACACCATTTTCACTATAATTGTGCATTTGATTATTAATCAGTGTAAGAAGCAATGGCGCTTTTAATTTAAAAATGGTTAATTATGCCATTACTTGTCTAGGTGCAATGATAATCATGTTTGCTCACTAATACTAGTTAGCTAACAATAATAGCAGCCATTAATTACATTGACCCTCCATGAGATTAAATCTAATGTAAAATTATAAGACTGTAATTGTAATTATAAGTATATCCCATGTTCAATGATGAAATTTTACACAAACACCCCTTAAAATATATTACACTAACACTTCCTTAGGGGGTTTATCTGTAATTTTACAAAGAGCCGAGGTATTTGTATGATTAGACCCAACTTCATACACTTTCTGTAATTTACCTTTATCCTAATAAAGATAAGGCAAAAAGCTCATATCAATTAAGATTATTGTGCCCATATGGATTTTAATTAGAATTCTCCTCTTTTATTTAATAAGGGTTTAATTTGAATCTTTCTTGTTTATGTCAACTAAATCTTCATCACAACCTGCTTGTTTGAAATGTCTTAATTTTTTTTTTTTTTCCTGATGGGACATTAAATTTCTTGATGTAATTATAATTTGGTTGTTATTCATGCAAATGAAGAATGCCTACCAACAAGAGTTTAATTTGCGTGGATGGGTCTTTGCTTGATTATTAAGATTGATGTCTCATAATTAAAATATTGTAAGCGCAAATTCTAGGAATATGGGTGTATGTCTATTTTTGTAGTAGTTTCACAGGAAGACATATATCTTTTTTACTATTGTTAATTACGATAGTAAAATATAAAAAAATCGTGGCAGATACCAATTAACTATGGTTGTACAAAGGATATAGTTGTTGTTTCTACAAACGAAATGAAAATATTTGCTACAGCTAAAAACTGCGGCAAACGTTTTGGTCATGAGTAAAACCATGACAAATATTGATTAACCATGGTCGAAACTTAAAATGTTCGCATCGATTTTATCTGACTATAATAGTATCATTGATTTACTATGATTTTTGAACCGTAGTGATTTATAGCATAGGGAATAATAATTATTTTTAGACTATTTGTTGTTTCTTTGAAAAATCTTGTTTGAATTTCGTTATTTTAAATTATTAATATATTGAACCAATTTTAAAATTTAATGTAAATATCAATTATAAAACAAAAAAAAAAAAGAAGAATTTTGAGAAGATATTTAAAGATGTGTAATTAATGGTAAGACTTTAGGATGAATGAATTATGAGTAATTAAGAAGTTAGAATAGAAATGGCAACACAAGTAAAAGACATAATGTAAAATGAATAATAATATTTAGGGTCTTAATGTATGGTGAGTTAATATAAATAAAATATTGTTAGGATGGTAGTAAAGTAAAAAAGGGAAGAATGATTTGTGTGTGGCGTACATGTGAGTTTTGAAAGTTGTAATAAAGCAACATGTGAATATGTATGTATTTGAGGAGTGAAAAAGACAATAATAAATAATTGCAGGGTTTGACGTTTCTTTCTTTACTTTTTCTCCTTAAAATCCTCTTCAACACAAACACGCAAACGCCTTTGACTCCTCCGAACCAGCAAATATAAGAAAATTCAGACACACAAATATCAAATCAAATCAAATTGTGTGGGAACTTAGCAAAAACTTTTGTTAAATCCTCAGCCGCAATTTTCCCTTATCAAATATTACTATTCTTTTCCCCCTCTCCCATCCCTTTTGCAACTTGCCTTTTTACTATATTTTTGCTTCTGGGATTCTCTTTTTTTCTTTTATTTTATAATAACAATTATTATTATTATTATTTAAATTTTATGAGTTTTATATATTTTTGCGTCACTTCTAAATGGAATGTTCTTGTTCTTGTTCTTGTTGTTATGTTTTGAAATCATACATTATTTTGTCACGACTGCAAAATTCATTGTGTAATTCATGTTAAATATTTGTGACTGACAAAAAGTTTCAAGGGAATTTTTAATGCAAATTCCGAGACGATCGAATTTTTTGTTTTTTCGTCGTGAAAATAATTATGATTTTTAAGGGTATAAAAAGAATTAATATTTCTAAAAATTTAAATTTAATGCTTTAACTGTCTCTTGGTGCGCATCGAAATTATAAAAAGAATACATAATTTTCTAGTTTTGTTCCAATTATTTTTCAAGAAAATTTCAAATAAAAGGGAAAAAATGAAAGGGACTATGGGAGTTTCCCTTCTCCCTACGAAATCAAGAATCCTTCCAATTGTCAATGTTTTGAGGTTCCATTTCAACTAAATCACAACCTGTCCCACGTTACCTCCAACTTCATAAATTATTTCTTATCCCAAAATTCTCCCTATCAACTTTAAGAGATACCAATCATTTTTCCTTTTTATTTTTTTTATTTTTTTTCTTCCCTCTAAATTCAAGAATAGTTAAGAGTAAATTACATCTATTCCCTAAAATTAGACTTAACTACACAAATATTTCATGTTTTTTACAAAATTACAAGTACACGTCATGACAGAATGTTACTTCTAATGTACCTCATGGGTGTTAGTTTTACAACTACAACCTCGTTGTGTACTTATAATTTTACAAATGACATGGGGTATTTATGTAATTACACCTAATCTAGAAAATTTTAGTCCGCATCATATCTGTCAACCCTAAACTAGTACACTTACCATAAAATTGACTAATAATTTAAAAAAAATATGATCAAACACATAATAAACATAATTACACTGATCAATTTTGAGTAAAAATCTCTTCTATTTAAAAAGTAATAACTTATGAACTAATAAAAATTTCTGGTCGAACCAAATACAATTACACTCAATCAATCAATCATTAATATTATTGTATAAAGGTTGATGAGTGGTCATCATTAAATTATGAAACCGAATGTCAATTAAGAATCAAGTTTAATGCATTTGATCAACTTTATTATTACCCATAATTCAACAAATTGCATTGATGACATGGGATCCAATACCTTCAAAAGATTAATAATTTTTATTACATATCTTTTGTCTAGTAGTTGAAGGACTTTTGCTTACCTTTTCTAGCTCCTCTTAATTTCAACTGCTACTTCAGTTTAAGAATGTAATGATAGTGCTCATGATATCCCTTACTTTGGGCAATGGAAATTAATAAATATTTGTTCAAAAATATTTAAACATGTATGTTGCTTATCAAGTAAGTTTTCCTTAAGGAAAAAAATAATGAACATTGAGAGTTCTTATCTTTTTATGATATGATTGATTTTTTTTTGTTTCAACTACATGGGCTATTTTATTATTTATTGGAAAAAAGGTAATTGATGTGCGTTGGACGCAGATTTCATGCTTCACATGAACTTTATTAATTTAGATTATTAAATTATTAGCTTGCTTTTTCTAACTCAATTTTTGGTATTGTTATTCTTTTTTTCCGACCCTAATTTACTATTATAGAATAATGTTGAATCTCATATGCATTCCATTTTAATATTTATGTATATATGTACCTTGGGTATAGAATGCAGATTATTTATTTATTTAAGAAAATATTTCATATAGACAGCATAGTCATATTAATGAAGTATAATATGTAATACCATTTTTGTATCATGTAACAAATTCATATTGTTTTTTATTTATTTTGTTTGTGAGCTAAAAACCCCCCAATAATGTCAAAAAACAAAAAAATTTTGTAATGTGAATCACAGTACTCCAAACAACAACAACAATAATAATAGTAATAATACAATTCATATTCCTTAAAGTTAGACATTAAGACATTAAGGGCTTACAAGTCATTTCAAAGGAGAGGGATTCTCAATCGATTTCTACTAAATTTTGCTATCCGATTCAAAAACAGTGAGGCAAGAAAGATTTGAGGAAATCTTGAAATGGGGCATCACTTGAAGTTGGCTCATTTGTCACTTACTCTTCAATCCGACGTGGGTGTCCGTCGTTTTGGAGGCAATTGGGACCCCAAAACTTTATTCCCTCACCCACCCCGCCACCCCTTACACCCCCACACCCACTCTTTGACTATTTTGCCCCTCATCAATATTGATTCATGCCGAGGTCATCTGCAACCTAGAACTTACTTCAAAGGGTTGGATTGACCTAGCAATAATCTGGAGTGGGTTTAAACAAGAATTTCGAATTGGACTAGTAATGGTTGGTCTGCACAGACAAATCATTACGCTAGATGAGGGTCTTTTTTGCAGTTTAAGTCAGTTTAAGGTTCGAGGTTATAGAGATCGTACAATGCGATATCTCTACAGAGTGTTATTGGGTAGTAATAAATTCATACAAGTGAAATGAACCCTCCATGTATTTATAGGTATTTATGTGTCAAATCATCTGTACGGATCACATGTCAATAAGACAACCATCGAATGAGTGTTAAATCTAGGACTATTCAAACGGGCTAGGTGGGTCAAGTGCGACCCGCTCAAACAACACACACTTCATCAGAGTGTTTAGACATGTTTCTATTTTTAAGGGTATTTTAGTCTTTTTTTTATTCAATGCATTTTCCTTATTAAATATATACATAGCAAAAATAATTTTAAAAAAAAAGGAAATAAATTGGTCTTCTTTTCCACCGATCTAAAAAGATAAGATAATAAATGGGAATACTCCTTGTGAAGAATCTCCAACGCATTGTCAATTTCAAGGGCCCCTCCTAGAAAAGCATCTTGCTCCTTTGCTATTATTATTATTGGGAATAATTACATTTATATCCCATAATTTATAATTATTTATACAAATTACTCATATTTTTTATATAATTATAAAAATCTTCCATAATAGTAAAAAGTATGGATAGTTTGTGTAATGATGTAGGCATTTTTTAGGGGTGTACACATAATTTTTTTAAATATGAATGACTTATGTAAATAACATTAACGTTTTTAATAGGTGTATGTGTAATTTTTCAAAAGTTAGAGATTATTTGTGTAAATAAACCATACCTCAGGGGTGTAGATGTAATTATCCATTATTATTATTTTCTTTTACCAAAATAAAAAATAATAATAATTATAACGAAAAACATATAGTATTTACTAATGTGTTACATAGTTTTTTGAAAGAAGAAAATGTTGTAAGTTGGTTAAATGTGTCGTGCACACTAGAATCACTTAGGGAGATGTCTATCGGGAATCACTTGTTTATTTAATTGGTTGCTGTGTTTTTCTTTTCTTTTCTTAGGATAAAATACAAAAATATTGGTAAGAATGAGCCAATAAGAACAGTTACGCCAATTTTAAAAGATCACGTGGGATAGATACACATTTATTTTTTTGGCTAAAAGGGTGAATTCCAACGAAGAAAAAGGATCAAAATTATAAAAATTAAAAAAATATAGGACCAAGATGCTATCTTAAAAGATTAAAAAATAAAAATATCAAATAATCTAAATTACAAGACGAAAAACGCATTTAAACTCAATTCTAGTAGCCAATATGACGGCATTTGATGACATTATATATCATTGGAGCTTTTATGAACTTCTTAAAATGTTCTTACATATTTTGATGATATCACATAATTTGATAACGTTGTCTTAAAATACTACAATTTATTCCTTGCAAGATAATGAACAAAGCTCCGGTGTTCGTATAAAGTTTATCCTTTATTTTTACAATCTTCAAAACTTACAATGATATTTTATTGAATCAGAAACAATAGCCGTTTGTTCTATGGAGGCAACAACATGAAAAAAATTATTATTGGTTACATTTTTATTGATTATGGATTAAAATTATGGTATATAATTATGATTAAACAAAAAATCGAGGCAAAAATTTATATTATCGATCATACGAATTATTTTTGCCATGCTATGAGTCATGATAATTTGTTTTTGCCATGACTTTTAGTTATGATAAATGTTTTATCTACGTTCGTAAAAATCACGGTCAACAACCATTGCGTAACTTTAGTTAATGACTATTTACTAATATAAAAATGAACCATGCACCAATTTTAAGTATACCAATTATACCTTTATCTATATTCTGTACTACTATATAAAGAAAAGATACCTTTTACTTACAATCGATAATCTGTGACTCGAATACACTACTATTTTTTGTTATATAAAAAATACCCTTGAATTGATTTTCCAATATTTCTTTTTTTATATTTGTAATATAATGGGTTGAGTTATATAGTTATATATTAAAATAAAAAGAAAATACATTTTTTAGTGACGAAAGAAAATTAAAAATTTTACTAAAAATAGTCGTAAAGAGAGTTTTGGAATTGGATATTGAAGATCAAAGTGTGTATTATGTATTTAAATTGAAGAAAAGCAAGTGGGTAGGGAGTTTACCTAAAAGAAAGGGGAAAACTATCCCCATACTAACAAAAAGATGCTATTTTCCTTTCTTACAGCCTTACGTGCTATTTTTCGTTAGACTTAACAGCCATTTTATAGCAAGGACCAAAATGTAAAAGAAGTGTCAATTTAAGGACTAAAAATATATAAGTGGTAATTATTTAGCGATTAAAAGCGAATAAATTGTATTGTTTAGGAACTAAAAGCGTAATTCTTCCTTAAATATACTAAATCCATTAATTTCATCTCCGGATACTCAAATGAAAATAGTACTAAAGGTCTCATGAGCAGGGGTTTCAATAATTTTAGTCATTTGCTTTACGAAATTTTTAAAATAGTCTCAAACAAGGTGTTGAAACTCAACCCAGCCCGGTCGGTTGGATCGTCCGAACCGTTCATCGGGTCACAAAACGAGCTGGTTGAAACCAGAAAATCGAAGGAGCAAAAAAATCATCTGTTTTTTTTTTTTTTTTTTTTTTTTTTTGTGAAAATCGTTTGGTTCAACCAGTGAATCGTGTGACCTAGGTTCATTGAATTGCGCGGGTCAATAATCAAGTGTAAATACATGATAAAATCTTTCGTTTCTCTTCTAAAATGTGTATTATTTTCATTAATACTCTAATTTGATGTTATTTTCTAAGGCATATAAATGTATACTAATCATGAAGGCATTTGTTCGCATTTAATTGAGATATTAAAATTTTATTAGAAAAACTTAAATTCGAATTTAATATTTCAATATTTTAGAAGTTAAAAGCCAAGTTCTTTAAAGTTTGCAATGCATTTGATTTTTAATATAAGTTACTATTAACATTAAATTACTCATAAATGTCAAGGAATAAATATAATAGCAAATGACAGAGTATAAGAAAAAAATCATAATCAAATGTGAAAAATAAAAAATCCAACTTACTAAAGTAAAGACAAAATAAATAGTTTGAGATTCATGCGAATTCTTTTTGGTATATCCAGTATTTTTTATTTTAGTACTATGGGTAAAATATATGTCATTTTTTATTTTCCTTTTGAATGATCTTTAGTTGTTTTACTAATATTTCTGCTTGTATTTAACTATGGAAAAGGGCATTATCGAAATACATAAGTTTTTTCAAAAAAATTTTTTATTTTTGATCTCACACGATAGAGGGTGTTGTATTTTTTTTTTCAATTCTACCCCTAATTGACGGAATTAACATTCCGTTCACTCTATCTACATTCTGATATAATTGAACAATTAGAGACTAAAGTACGACTTATTTCAAAGACAACTAAACTAATTACAATACCTTTAAAAGATAAATGACCAAAACCAAACGAAAAGCAAAACTATGAGACTTGTGAAGAGATTTAAGTGGTCATTAGGAGAAAAACTTAACATTTAATCGTATGCCATAACTAAAAATAAATAATTATTAATTACGACTGTGCAACAGTTGATGGTTGTGGTTTTTGCAAGTGTGACAAAAATATTTACTTTGACTCATTTGTGATGAAAAATATTAATTTTTATGGTAGATAATTTAAATTTTACATCGATTTTTATTTAATCCTAATTAATTATAATTATTTATCATGATTTTAGTCTGTAATTAATACAATTACAACCGATAATAGATTATTTTTTTCTAGTAGGAGTTTGTAATAACTTTTATTTTTATAGTGAAAATAAATTTTAGAGAAAGTGGTATGTTGAGCAGCAGTAAAAACTGAGAATGTTTGATGAAAGCTAAAAAGTAAAATAAGAAATAATGCTGGAGTGGTCGGAAAGATATTTTAACATTTTCATTTTTATAAATACACTACAAAAATCGGTAGCAAGCTAGTTACTTGTATATAACTTTTTACTTAAATTAACTTAATTTAATTAATTTAAAAGTTGAAGTAGAGAAACAAAAATATTTTTTTTTCAACTTATATTTGAATAATAAACTGATAAATCTTTGATTAAGAATATACACTAAATCAGCAAAAGGACCAAAATGTTTAAACACTCCAGACATCCGCGTTTTTTTTGATTGGTTAGGGTTGTACCCGACCCTTCTAACCCAACGACCCGTTGGGATAGCCGTTGTTTGGCACTCATCCAACAACTACTCTACTGATACGTGGCCCCTACGGATTTTGACATATAAAAATCTATAAATATTTGGATAGTCCATAGAACAGGGATATATTTATTATTAAAAGATCACACTTTGTAGAGAGATCGCATAAGTGCAACGCCTTAGAACCTCAAATCTTAACTAACTCAAGTTTCGGAGGATCCCTTAGCCAGCCTAACGAGTTGTTTATGTAGGCCAACCATCACTAGTCCAACTCGAGATACTTGTCGGCCCGTATTCTAAATAATTGCCAGATACCATCCAAAACAACTCGAGGCTGCATAAGATCTCGATCACAATCACACTTAACACAAGCATTTGCAAACACCCGGTAGCATAAAAACCAAACAAGATATTTTGAGAAGTGATGCCCACAAAAGAATCAATTCGTATAAGATGGCGTATCTTGGTGAAAGAAGCGTTTGTACATTGCTTGTCTGTTGATTTTGGTTGGGTTTGAGAGTGAAATGGTTGGAGCCCTTGAAAAACACAAAAGGGCAACTTGAGAAAAGACATTCGACCTCCGAAACCTTAACCAAAAACCAATAGCATACCACTGTATTACGTAAGTAGCAGAAGCTGTTGTTCCCCAAATCCATCCCATTTCTGTTGCAAAAGCTTTGGGCACGATTTTGCCCCCACTGGCAAAGTCCCATCTCCTCACCCATTCCCTAAACTAACTTCCTGTCCAAATCTCGCTCTAGGGAGGTTTGCATCAGCTTGCTTTTGTAGTGAAAATAAATTTTCAAAAAAAATTGTAAGTCGAATAATAGTAAAAGTTTGAATTGTTTGAAAATAAATGTTAGAAGTGAAAAAAAGTTGAAGTTTGACTGTTTGAAAAAATAACTTAATGTTTACAAGGGATGATTGTATTCTTCTCCTTTGAGATGTGGTATAATTACACGTAAACTTTTGGTAGTTTGGGAAATTACACCTAACATTTATGAGGTTTGTTTCTATCTAACAAAAGTCCCTTCATTAGTTAAATTCACTGAATTTGATGACACTAACAAAAAAACTGAAATAAAAATTGATGTTTACCTCGGTTCATTTATTACTAACTTATTACAGGTTAAATAATTTTTTCAGACTAAACTACCCTTATTATGGTGAAAATATATCTCATCACATGCGTTAACATGTAAAAATGTAGAAGGATAATTTAGTTATAAAAAAATTTATTTCACTTGCAATAAATCAATAATAAGTCAATTGGATGTAAATATAGATTCTTTTTTTGAATTTTTTGTTAATATCAATAAATTTAGTGTATTTTGATTAATGAAAGGACTTATTTGTTATACGAAAGTAAATCTCAAGGATGTTAGATGTAATTTCCAAACCGCATGAAGTTTACAGGTAATTACACCAAATCTCATAAGAGAAAAATGTAATTGGTATTTACAATTTTGCTAATAAGCTGCAGAAGTATGTTGGGAGCTTTTAGTTTAAACAACTTATATTAAGCAATTCAAATGGAGAAAATTGTAAAATATAAACATAGTATTTGGTTTTATTTTTGGTCTATTTCTGAGATGGGCCAAAACATGAATAATATTTGCCTTGATTTGTTTCGAAAGTTTTGGTGTTGTTTTGAAATGTTTTGAAACAGTGTCTCATTTGTTTTTGGTCAAAATAAGTTTACACTAATTATAGGTCCTACAACTAAAAAAATTATATACATATTCATACATATATATAAATATATAAAAAAGACATAATTTGACAATAAACAGTAGTTTTTGTCTCCCACTAAACAACATCAAATATACCATATTTTTATTATATTATCTCCAAAAATAAATCCAAACACACATACTATCTCTAACACATACTTATTTATCTTTATTTTTCTCTCTCTATCTCCAAAAAACACACCAAAATAAATTAAAAATTTAACCAAACACTCTCCAGACCTTATTTTCAGTAACAAGCGGATAAGTATGCTCGAACCATGTGGGACAAAAGAGCTCAGGGGTATTTTGGTAATTTTACTGTGGGAAGCCATTAAAGGCCACTCTTGGTGAGCTCCCAGCTCCAGCTACTATAAGCATGACATAAGGTGACTTCACCCTTACGGAGCCGCAACTCTAATTTTCTTTCCCTTAGGGTTATTTTAGTTAATTCAAGATCAATACGCCATTGCCCATGGTCCCCTCGAGGGACTTGAAATTCCAAAAATGACCCCGCCACCGTCCACTATTTACCCAAGGAAAATTCTTCACTCGAATAATTTCTGAAAATCCCATGTTTGAAATTCCGCACAAGGGCTTTCCCAAAATGCACTCCAAATATTTGAAAATTTTGCATACTTCAACACCATCTCTACACAAATTCATAAGCATAGACGTTACGTGTGCGACATTCGTTCTTATGTACCACTGCACAAAATCACATCAATTTTTTTCTATTCCAAATTTATATTTTCCTATCGCGTGTTGCATTCAACATATATATATATATATATATATATATTCTCTATGTGTGTAAACTTTAACTCATTTATATATTTCAAGAATTATAATAACTTATTCGTGTTTATAATAATTTATAAGAGATAAATATTCATGAAGTGAGATAAATACTTAAATATGCGGTGGAACTCGAACTTGTTCATAAAATCTCAACCTTAAGTTTCAATCACTAGACTAAAATATCATTAGTCATCCAAAGTCAAATTGCATATCTCGTTCTTTATTCAACATGTGAATTCCATTTGCAAAAAAGTTAACTCGTCGATATATTTTAAGAATTGCTCTGAAACACGAATTTAAAATATCGGATTAAATTTTCTATTCCAAACCCATACTGCATTCAACATAGAAACCCCATGCGCAATACATTCAACTCATTTGTATATTTCAAGAATTACACTGCAACACAAATTTAGAAAATCGAATAAGATTTTCTATTCCAAATTCATACTGCATCTTCAACATATAAACCCCACGTGCAGAAAATTTAACTTATCTGCACATTTCAAGAATTATCTGCAACACGAATTTAAAAAATCGAATCAAAATTTTTTACTCCACACCCATACTGCGTTTGTTGTGCTGCTTTGAACATACAAATCCAAAGTGCATAAACTTTAACTCATATGTATATTTTAAGAATTACACTCCAACAGGAATTTAGAACACAAAAGTATATAATAACATGTCTTATTCCCACAAAACAAGGTTGGAAAAGTGGGAGAGTTTTGAAGGCTTTTGGCAGAGGAAAACAAGGCATGTGAATGTGTAGTTCTTCAACTTTGGGTTTAAAATGCGTCAAAGGGAGTACGGGGGGGGGAGATTGAGTCTGGGTCACGCCAAATGCCCCTCACACACATATTTTATTCCCTTTTATCTTCTTCCTCAACACCTCCCATTTACTATAAAGAACCCTCACTTTCCCTCTCACATTACACACCCCTATTCTATACATCTCTCTCTCTCTCTCTCTCTCTCTCTCTCTCTCTCTCTCTCTCTCTCTCTCTTCTTGTTCTTGTACTCTCTTGTTCTTGTGATTTTTTCTTGTTTATTTTAATATAAAAAGAAGGTATAAGATTTCTTGATATATATATATATGTGGGTGTATGTATAGATGAGTGTGTGTTGTGTGTGTTTTCTCCTCAACTTTTGATGGGCTTATAATTAGAGGAGGAGTGCATATGACTTTCAAGAACTCAGAACAAAGTTGTTGATTTTGAGTCACTTTTTTACTTCTTTTTTTTTAATTTTATTTTAATAATATCTCTGCTTTTACAAAGAGATGGAGAGACTGAACCTCATGAGAAATGGGGTGCTAAGATTGCCACCTGGGTTCAGATTTCACCCCACTGATGAAGAGCTGGTGGTACAATACTTGAAGCGTAAGGTACTCTCCTGTCCACTCCCAGCTTCCATCATCCCAGAGGTTGATGTCTGCAAGTCTGATCCTTGGGATTTGCCAGGTTGGTCCATTGCCACAAAACCAGAACACCCTTTTCTCTACAACTTCGAAAAAAAAAATCATTTCTTGTTTTACCTATTACACCTCCTCCTAATGATCAAAATCAAGTCTTTTTCAAGAAACAAATCAGAGCCATTCATCAAACAATGCTAAAGACATCATATTCGTGGGTTTATTGATCCATGTACAGGGGATTCAGACCAGGAGAGGTACTTCTTCAGCACCAGGGAGGTGAAGTACCCAAACGGGAATCGGTCGAACCGGGCCACAGGCTCGGGCTACTGGAAAGCAACTGGTTTAGACAAGCAAATCGTGAGCTCCAGAACCCACCAAATCGTGGGGATGAAAAAGACTCTGGTTTTCTACAGAGGGAAGCCCCCAAAGGGCGCCAGAACCGACTGGATCATGCATGAGTACCGCCTCATTACTGCAGAAAAACCGGCCCAGGTGAGATTGAGATTTCAATCATCCGTACGGTTCTTGTTCTGCAGAGAAAACTGTTGCTAACACTGGCTGTGTTCCTGACTTTCCTCGCAGGAGAATTGGGTTCTCTGCAGAATATTTTTGAAGAGGAGGAGCAGCAGCAAGAACGAGGAAGAGGCTGCAGCGACCGAGAACGGCGGGGCGGCGCCGGTTTTCTACGACTTCATGGCTAAGGAGAGGGCTGATTTAAATCTCCTCCCGGCCAACTCGTCTTCCGGTTCAAGTGGGATCACAGAGATTTCGAACAGAAACGAGTCGGATGATCATGAAGAAAGCAGTAGTTGCAATAGTTTCATCGCCAGTCTTAGAAGGAATAAATGCCCTTGAAATGGAAACAAAAACACCATGTATAGACAGACCACTTGTACTAATCTAGATTTCAGCCAATCACTCCCTATGATCAAAATGCAGAGAACAAAAGAGGGTAAAAAAACCGGAGTTTTTTTTTTTCTTAATTCTCAGCAATTTTAAGAAAGTCAAGAAGGATATGGGAAGATCATTATCTGTACTAAACACCAAATTTCAGAGTAATTTTGTGATGATTTTGTCATGATCAATCCCACACTGTTTTTGCACTTGTACAATTTTTATCCTGGTAAAAAAAAAATCAAGTTCAAATTCTACTGCATCCTCTGTTCCACTCAACGTCCTTCGAATGTTTAAAGATCATATCATTTACTTTAAAGATTCGATGCAACGAGATTTGGAATAGAAAATCCAATGCATTCACTCTTACGTAAGTCCGAAAAAGAGAACCCTTTTTATCGAGCGCAAGAATAAGAACATAATCTTCGTAATATCACACTTTGGCATGGGGTTCTTGGCAACCTAAAAAAGGCAAATTTATGAGGAATCAAGTTCCCTGATGCATCACTCTGTCTACAATCAACTCAAAAACCAAACAACATTCTCTGCTGCTGATCATCATCAGAGACTCAGAGTCATCAAGAACCAACTCAAGTCTTGAAATTAGAGGAGTAAGTTGGTTAAGAGTAGAGGGCCTGAAACAATTCCTTGAGATGATTTCTTGCAATTGTGGATAGGGTTTTGATTGGGTAAGGCAAGCATGAATTTCAATTGCTTGGGGCCATGTATGCTAGAAATCCATGTAAGAATACAAGGGAGGAGGAAAGAAGTCGACCCTCTTGCCCCCACAACAGGTATGTCTGTAAATGAATTTGTTGACAAAATTGGGCATAGTGATTAAGGGAGAAAGATTCTCCCACTATCTTCCAACTACTATGCAATTTTGACTTGTTTATTTTGTTAATACGAAATATTTGACCTAATTAAGCACGCCAAAGTATGTTTGGTTTTGCGTTTCATACTATATATATATATTTGTTTGTTTGTTAATTAATTAGAATGGTCTTGCATGTAACGTACAAGCATCGGACATGCAGAGGCGTCGTCATATAAACCAAGCAGTAGTTGACTCACCTCTCGCATGCTTATATTGGTTATTTTTGCTGTATCTTTTTTTCATTTTTTTTCTCCTTTTCTGATAACAACGATCACTACTATGTGGTCCCTACTAAATATAGGCTTACTGGGATTTTTTTGTGAAAAATAATTTTTCAAAAAATAAGTTTAAGAAAATGAGGGATCATTTGTAAAATTCTTTACAATAAACTCAAGATTCGATCAATATAATAATGAAATAAATTCACAAAAACCAAAACAAGTATACACATATTTGATGATATTCCAAACAGTAACTTTATTATTCAAGAACCTCAGATTCAACCATTATATTAAAACATTATTGATGATGGCAAATATTATTGATGATATCATGTGAAGGGAAAATACTGCAGACAAGGTTAAGACAGTGCAGGAATATTGCCAAGTGGACGCAGCGGAGATTATTGGCGGCAGATTGCAAAACGCAATTAAGAATATAATTATTATTACTATTATGGCACTACAAGAAGGGAAGAAACCTCAATTTCTATATATATATATAAATAATAAAAACACAGAGAGAAAGACAGAACACAAAAGCATATAAATATTGCCGACCAGACTTCCTTGCGACAGTGGGTTCAGAATCATCTACGCCCCCTGTTGATGTTCTTCACGTCACCCATTCTATTAATATACATCACTTTCTCTCCACAATACATCTCTTTTTCATTCTCATCTCTCAACTAACATTTCATTACCATACTCTTCTACCCATTTTTTACCTTCACAAGTATTTCTATCCATCCAACACCTATTCTTTCTACCCTCATCTTCCTATATGATTTATATATAAAATTACAAAATACTCGTCATAAAAGTATGATGCCTTATCTACACTAACGTTTATCTGCTCAAAAAAATAATATCAAGCTCATTTGCATCTATTTCAAGTGCTTCTCAATGAAGCCGTTGATTTGACATTTACAGTAACTTTTGTTCCTTTTAGGAGGAATAACAGACATATTATCGTCAATTTTCAAGAGCATTTAGATATTTTCAGAAACAATACCAAACGCTCATAGTATTCCTCGAAAGAAAGTTCAAGTGTGTTTGTGTGTGTGATATGTATCTTTCCATTTAAATTTTTCAAGAAACTGTTTATAAAAAAACTAGAGTAGCGTATGTAAATTGCTAACTTAGGACATAGTGGTAGACCACAGACAAGAAAATTATATAGCATCACCTGATTAGGTCAATCACTAATTAAATAATCCTTCCACCAGTCACAGAATTGTATGTATGTGTATGAATGGTCCCCCAAGTATTTTATGAGAAGTGGGGGGTGGAGGGCAGCTTGGGGATTACAAGAGAATGGAGTTGCGGACAGGGAATGTGAATAATTGGCCAATTATGCAAGTTGACCAATTCCCAGAGCAACCACTTGCAGTGCGTTTATGTTTGCACAAAATTGAGTTGAGAAAGGTTGCTTAGAATCTCTGCAACAACGACGTCTCATTTCTTATACCCACATTCAAACAATACGGTCTCAGCCTCGGCCTCATCAAATACTTACTACTATAAAAGCTGTAGGGCCCCCCTCTTGATTTGAGCTGCAGGATTTCACAATTCACACGCTGCCTTCCTTATACCAACAACCTGCTTATTGGACTCTCTTTCATTTAAAATTATCACACAACCACAGCTACAACTGCACCTGATATCATATCTTATGAAACCTTTCTGCTCATCTCCCCACAAAATTTGGCGTGTTACAACTACTTGTGTACTACTTATCCCACTGCTATCGACTGTGGCATGCTAATCATGTTTGGTGTCTGTTGTGCGCGGTTCGCTTAAACCTGAGATCGTACAGGGTGCGGATCTTCTAGGACAGAGTGATCCTAAGAGTCACTAAGAACTTTCTAAAGCATCTCATGCTATATTTTTCGTAGAATTTGAAGTGATCAATTGTTTTTTCCAACACGATAAGTGACAAAGGGATAATTATCTTGACGTTATTCAATGGACATGTAAACAACTAACAAGGATCTCCTCTGTCAAGGACGGGAAACGTGAAGTTCTATCTAAGTTCCTAAAGGTTAACATCATTGTCAGGGACAAGGAAAGGGACTGGTATGGAAATTCAGCTTTTCGGTGGTTTTGATACCCATCAGAGTGACTTTGTCATCTACCAAATGGACCCCTATTAAATTTGACGATTCAGTATAATCCTGCTATGGCTGTAACCGCATTGGCAACAAAGAGTATCCCCATCTCGTGTCCTAAAATCTCAAGCTCGCTTCCATTGAAAGGACCATCTCTTTATAGTCCCAGCAGTCAAAACACAAAAGAATCACAAAAATCTAAGAAAAGGCACCACGAATAAGATCAATCGCTGCTGCGAATCATCTAATTTTCCTTACACAGTGAAAACCCACAGTAAATCTAGAAACCATGGAGACACCACTTGTGCGCATACTTAGAGGTAAAAGCAACTCCTACCACCTTCAAATTTTTATAACATCATTCACCATATGAATAGGTTTATAGTTGCAAGTCAAACAAGGCCTAATGAAAAACCTACAGGAGAAATGCTACAAGTTGATGCATAGTGTTAACTTGAACTAACCATACAAAGGAAATATCAAGCTAATTAAAACTCATAAGTTCCAGGCAAAACCTAACTACAAATTTGAGGCATAAAGATGGCAGTAGAAGTACACATAAATTTGCCTCATTCGTTTCCCAAGTCCCAAGTGAAAGAGGATCATGCTTTCTTAGAACTCTTACTCATTTCAACTAATCTGAAGGCTCTAGTTCTTGGCAGCAATTTTCCCACCTTCAGCCTGCGAAATTTCTGGGGGAGGTGGCTCCGAACATGCCCTCAAAACAGCCTCATTCTGTAAGGAGAAATATCAAATTCATTCAAGACATTTGACATCGTATGCAGCCAGAACCCCCCCCCCCCCAAAAAAACACCAAGATGGAATAAGAAGTAGAAAGAAAAACTTTCGCATAATCATGATAATCTTAATTGAATTCACTAAAGATCAATCAAAATATCAAATTGATACATTCTGCAATTACATGTGGGGTTTCTCATGATTCTGTTTGGGGCTCGAATTTCTCAAGTTCGGATTTCAAACCAAGTTTAGCTCAGCTCAACCTAGCAATTTCATACATATGCAAGCATGAACATGAGCTCAAGTGTTCAAACTGTTGCTCACAGATAAGTTTGATCAAATTGGAAGTAGTTCCTCGACTTCCTCATTTTTGAATTCCCTTGGAATTCCTAAATCTATCTCAAGGTGACAGTCAAGACTCAAGAGAAATAAAAAGCAAGGCCAACATGTGGGAGTATATTGTGTGAATGGACATGTAATTTGGCTGGTGAGCAGAAGCAAAATGTTTAAGTTTACTACTACGATGAAACTACAATTTCCTTTCAAGCAGGCAATTTTAATGGTGCAGAAAGTTGCTGTGGACCCAAGTGACACAAGTTCTGAGTCTTCTGACAAGCTATTTGTGTTTTCTAAATCATCAAACTAAGGTTCACTCTTGTCCAACTAAACTTCCACTACTACAGTAGTTGTATAGCACTTTACCACTAAAGCTTGCTTGTTATATGGCACTTTGCTTGAAAATATATGGGCAGAACAGAACAAGACAAATATGATTCCTAATAAGGAGATCAAGGATGACTCGACGTGGTTACTTCATTATCATGATTATTGTTGTTAGTAGTAGTGCTACTACTATTATTATCATGTAAGGATTGACAAACGCCAAAAACCCTATAAAACTGCAGCAATTTCCTTTATTATCTTTCAACAATAAGATGCCCATATTCCGTGATGCATCTCCTGGCCGTCAATAGTAGTACACCAATGCAATAATTTCCTACCCAACAATGAGCTGGATTTAGTTTTCAACTCTCCATGATTTCTCAAAGTTGTAGTACCCTCAATCAAGTGACTAAAGGGGTTGAATCAACCTCATCATAAACTTAATAACTCTGATGGGCCAACTCCAATTCCACTTTCTACAGTGGACGTCTCCAGAGCCAAAACATAAGCATACTACGAGTCATGCACTGACCAACCCAAGATTAAATGTAAAACTGCAAGAGAAGAAAAGCTTCAAGCAAACAGATTTACCATTCAAATTATGTATATATACCTAACAACTAGGAAAAAGCATAAGAAGGATGGACAACGGAACGGAATGAGAAGGGCTCATTATGAATCAATTAACAACTAATTCTTAAGGACTAATAAAATAATGTAAGACAGTCGACTCCTTTAAAGTTGACTCGTAATGGTTCGAATGTATCAAAGCCAGCACTTAGCAATACTCTAAACAAACACTCTTTTTTTCAGCAAACACAAAAGTTAGTGGAATCACTAAGAGCCAATTCAAGTATCATTCATCTCAAACATGATAAACTAAAGAACTACGCGTACAGATGGACATACTACACAGAAATGAGCATAGTCTCTTTGTAAAAGACTTTCATCGAACACCTGGTGTGCAGCACAGACGTCACATACCAATGCACCAAGAGACATTAGTTTCATCAACCAGACTCCAAATGAAATCAAAACACATCACAGAAAACTAAAACACATTACAAGAACAAATACAATAATCAAATTAAACTTAAAAAACGAGCAAACAGATATATGAACTCTTTAGTTACCTGCCAAACGCGACGAAGGCGCTTCTTGGCATTGGCTTTCCGGGTTGAGGTTAGCTTAATTCTCTTCCAAACAAGGCCTCCAGAATCGTGTTTCTTCACTATCTCCAGCACTCTCGTTCCCCAGAATGCACCCCACGCCGTCGCCATCTTTTCCTTCCCTTTCAGCAGTGAAAGAAACGGAAACTTGTTGGAAAGTACTGAGAATTTAGAGGCGAAGTGGGCTATTAAAAAAAACTATTTTCTATAAAAAAAAAAAAAACGATATACAGTACTAAACTGAAAGTTGTATGCAATTGAAAAATAAAAAAAAAAAAAAAAAAAAAAAAAAGGAAAGGAAAGACCTAAGGCGATTAAGTCCAATTGGACTTGACTTGCCCGTCCCCCTTCGCCCCCACCTAAAATCTCTATCCTCTATTTTGTTTTTTCATTTTCTTCAATCATTTTATATACTTTTTTTAAAACATAAGATTATTATTTATAAACACATAATAAATTATTTTATGATATTTAAAAATTTTACTCTATAATTATATGAACTAAATAAAATTTAAATATTTTAAATAAAATAAATATATATCTATTATCGGGAGCGAATTCAGAGTGAGTCTGGAACAAAACTTGAGATCTGCCCCAAATCTGATTAAATTTATAAATTCAATCTCATCCCCATACTCAAACCAGATCCAATAATTTAGACCAGAGCCCGCTCGAATCACTTACCATTCTTAAAATGTGGGAGGTAAATTATAATTTTTCCACAAAATCACAAGTTAGGCATAAACCATAAATGGAATGCAATTACAAATCTCATAATCTTGGCTCAAGATTGTTATGGGTATTGTGTAAATTGTGTTTAATTATCTGAAAATAATTGTAAAATATAAAGACATTAGTAAAATAAATCAGTGTAATATATGAAGTGATGAAATAAAATCCCATTAACTCACACACTAGGAACAAAATTACTATTGGCTACAGTATTCATGACTATGATTAAAATTAAACTATAGTAAGTAACTAATATTAACCACGGTTAATAAATCGATGTAAATAACTATTTGCTACGACCATAGTTAAATATTATCTTTTTGTGGCAATAGGAGTTCCCAATCTAAGTGTATGACCACGAGAAAACTATATCAATATTCAGTCACGTTACCAAAATTCTCCTAAACTTATGAGAATATAAAAAAACTTCTCAGCTTAAAAATAATGATCGTACTGAATAATATCATAAAATACTAATAAATATGCCATAAACCAAATCATAAAGTCATGATAAAAGAGATTATAAATAAATATTAAAAAAACCAATGATCACATAATAAATAAGATAACAATTCACAGTAAAATAAAATCAATAGTAAAAGTAAAATAATTAATAAACCAAAAATAATATAAATGAAGAAAGGTACATTTCCAAGTATACCCAACCACATTAATCTCCAATAAAACTAATGCCTCGGTTCTATTTTTCATTTTCAACTTTTAAGTTTCTAAAATTGCAATGAAAGCAAAAATAGGTTTATTTATACCTATTCTCACAAGAAATGGTGTACTATTATTTTCATCTCAAACATTACTTTATTATATAATTACATACATTTTTTTTCAATAATTAATTTCATAAACCAATGATATCTATTTTCCATAATGCTTTGATATATATAACATCATTAACAATTTTATATCGACAAAAGAATATAACTATTTTATTTAACTAATAAATATACTTGATCTGATACTACTAACAAAAAAAAGAATATATATATATTTTCATCACAGAAAAAAATATAATTAATGTGGCACCATTAACACCATAAAACAAAATCTCATCGACTAATTCAAATATATTTTTATTTCCACATAAAAATCTATACAAAACTAAAACATATGTTTGGTTTTATGTTTTCACATTTTCAAGACAAGATAAAGCGCACTCAATGTTTGTTTTTGTGTTTTTATATCTTATCTGTGTGTTTTTCAACTTTCTATATATATAATAAAAAAGAGACATGATTTGACAATAAACAGTGATTTTTATCTCCCAAATTCCAACATCGAACCTACACCACTTATTTTAAAATATTTTAAATTACATCAATACACAAATCCAAACATATCATCTATTTTCAACACAGACTTATTTATCTCTATTTTTCTCTTTTATCTCCAAAACACAAAACAAAATAATCAAACCACAAATCCAAACACTACGATGATATTTTCCGCTCAAAATAACAATGATCAATGAAAACATATACAACCAAACATGACAAAAAAAACCCAGCACACAACCGTACCTCAAATGTTCATAAACCATAACAAACACTCTTTGTTGCAAAATGTAGCAAAACTGACGAAATATTGTCGTCCCAAATTTGCCAAAATAATGTGCTACTACATTTCTCGCCAAGTCCCACCAAATTTTGCAACGAAATTTGCAACGAAACGATGACCGCCAACTTTTCATCGACCTTTTGCCAGAGAACTTGCAAAAATTTTCGCTCATTGACAACAAATCTTGTACGTCCGTCGCAATAAAACAGTACTTTTACATAAATATAGTGACACTATAGCAAATAAATGGTTTTTTTTTATCATGTATATATATATAAATGAATGGGAGTTGTTGGGCTTAATTTAAGGTTTGGATAAACAATGTGAGTTGGGCAAGGTAGGTAGGACTTAGGAGCATGATAAAGAATTGAAGGGTTACGTGTCTATTACTGGAGGTAATTGGTGTACTTACTGAGTTGGGGGGCGCGCGCGGTGCGTAATTGGAAGGAATACGTCGGCTTCTCGTGCTCGGCCTGCTGCATTTTGGCGATCATTCATGATTTTCACATGGCAATCCCCTGGAAGTATTCACCCATCATTTGATTTTTCTCTATATTTCAAAAACCAACTTTAGATAATCAACATATCTTCAGCATTCCAATGCTCCCACTTTTGCATCTTCTCAAGATCTTATCACAATTTCTGCGGTCAGCTTTTGTTGCAATAAATAGGCATACATTGCCTGACTCTTGGGTTACTATGTACATACGTATGCTCGATGTGTAACTCTCTCTCTCTCTCTCAAAAAGAGAGAGAGAGTGTGGGGGGGGGGGGGGGGTTTATATAAATTTGTGATTTTTGTGTTTGAAGAGGAGCAAGTGAGGTTGAATTGGGAGAGGAGGCGTTTCGGGCGTACAGAGCATGGCACCATCCTCTGCATGGAGCGAGATAGTGCCACGCTGTGTGCGACCAAAGCTCTTTCTCTACTCGTCTTAGCATTTTTAATGTGAGGTCTCCCACAACGATTTTGTTTATTTTTCTTGCAAAAATTCGATTTTCCAACACTTTTTAGATTGTGATTCTAGCAATTTTCGAATGGGAAATCGATGGTTATATCGGCATCGAGGGATATTTGATCAGCTACAAGTACCTTTACTCTGGTAAGGTATTACTGATTTTCTAATACTTTCCAATTTGTGTTTTTATTTTAAGAAATTTCAGTTATTGTTTTCTGAGAAGGGCTTCTAGAGCTGGTCTTAAAGGTTCGTAACATTTTTTGTGCTTTCTAAATTAATTTATTAACCGTCACAATTTGTATTTTATTTCCACTTATGAAGGAATATACAGGTATAAGTTCAATATTACGGATTCGAATCTCATCGAATATATAGGTATTTGTCTCACTTTATGCAAGTTCTTGTAATTTAATTATTGATGTATTTATCGAATTTAATTATTACTTTGTATATCAAAATAAGTTATTGTAAATTTATTATCGCTATTTATATCGAAATCATAAACAATATTTGTATTCATTATAATATTTATAATAATTAGTTCAAATTTTTTTATTAATAAATGTTTAATATTGATTATATAATTAAAAATTATTTAAATTTATAATTAAATAATTATAATATATAATATTAATAATAAACAATATATATAATACTTATTAAAAACAAGCAAATAACTAAAATTTAGGCTGATACGCTCGCGAAGAAGACGATCAATCTTGACAAGTCAAGACAGAAAAGGAAAAAAAAAAAAACTTAGTCATGGACTCCGAGTCGCGGACAATCTCCGTGACCGGCCTTTTTTTTTTCTAAAAAAAATTATTTTTCGTGTGAAGCACAAATTTGTTAATATTTTTATAAAAATATCATTTTATAATTTTTTTTAATAATAAAAAAACAATTAAACCTTTCTTGATACATGGGTTTTTGCAGCATGCAATAATTCTTGGATTTTCGTGCAAAAAGTTATGGTTCACTCACGCCTCGGTTTCCCTAATCTCGCACATCAAAATTCAAACAATTGGAAAGAAAAGACAGAAAAAGGAGAAAGAGAGAGAGATTGTATGAGTCTTTCTTGGACAGTAATTGATGGTTCTGGTCAGCAAACTTGTCTTTATTAGGACTATAGTTATGTGTGATGTTTGCTTTAATCTTACAAGTGTAAGAAGTTATGCAGGGACTACGTGTTCCACTCTCGTTTCTACGTTGCCTATGCCATCACCCCCTTTTCGTTTCGAACTGCTGCTGCCTGCCTTTGACTGCTGCTCTATCGTTACATAACCATACCATACGATTATGTATTTATGGAACCCTACAAGTCCGTATCTTCTTATTAGTCGGTTTGGTAAGATTTTGATTGTTCTAGAACTAAGGCTTTGTGTTTTTTTTTAGCCAAAAAGATATTTAGGTTTCGATATGTTTTAATTAATAATTAATTACTCTCATATATTTCATCAATCTGAGGTTTTTTGTGTTTATATTATTTATTAAGTCTAGCTAGAGTTACTATTTTTTAGTCGTTGACTAAAATATCTTCGAGAAAGTTTAATTTTATGTCAAATTATAACTAATTTTAATTTTTTTTTATATTAGTAATACTAATTGCCGCGGCATGTGGTTTCAGCAAATATATAAAAAATAATTATGGTGTGAGACGAAAAAAATTATGAAAAAAACAATCATGGTGTGAGGGGATGAGAAAGAAAAAAAATGTGCAGTGGGATGAGAGAGAAAAAATAAATTATAATGGTGGATTTATTAAAAATAGGAAAATTTGTGAGGGGAAGTAGAATAAATAGCAGGTGAAAGAAAAAAAACTGTAATGATAAGACTATTAAAAATACTGAAATTACTATTCGGACTATTTTTATTTTAAAGGGAAGAAATGAATTCAAGAGTAAATCAAAGTATTCAAAAGTTGATACAACTAAAAATATTCTTTTATGAATACCAAAAAAGCTCCTAAGCGTACTTCAGGTGCGTGCATTACGTCTTTCGTTAGTTTTTAATATAAGGAGCGTTTTGTGCTCCATTTATTAAAATATAGAAATTTTTTAACCTATTTTTAAAATATAGAAGGATTTTTAGCTATTTAGCGAAAACACAGAAGAATAGAGTTTAACCTAAATTTTAACATAACAGATGGAATATGACACTCATGAAAAATATAATTGAAAATTTTGGTCCACTTTGATAATTTACTAATAATTGGAAAGTTTCATATACTTTAGTAATTTATGTTTTTGTAGTTTAAAATAGTGAAATAATACCAATAACACTATTCATCGTCCAAAATCAAGACAAAAATATAACGTATATTAAATTCATTTTGTTTCCCAATTATTATATAAAAAATACTAAAATATACTCAAATAAAAATTCGTCTGACCCATAATTTTAGAAAAAAAATGCAAGCAACTCCTTTGTGATATTGTATATAAACAAGTTACCTCATATGAAAAAAAATAGCAATTTGTATTCTTGTATTTTTTTTTTTTTATATATGCAGCAATTTATCTTCTTGTATTTTTTAAAATGAAGCAATTTACTTCATTAGAAAAAAAAGGTAAATTAATTCATTTAAAAAAATACAGAAGGGTTAATTGTTATTATATTTTCATAGGAGACAATTGCTCATTTATAATATTACAGAAAAATAAATTATATTAAACCCTAAAAGTTTTAATGGTTAAAAGCTACAGTAAAACAATTCTTAAAGATTATTAGTCAAATTAATGTTAAAGATATAGACAAGAATGTCTTTCAACGTGGTATCATAATTAGGCTAAATAAAAAATTATATGTTCGAATTTCATTACCACTCGTTAAACAAATGTTTCAAATGCATAATATGTAGAAGATATATTGAGATATTAATACTAAGGGTAAATTATAATTAGCTTTTCTAAAATTTGATATAATTATTAATATTTTTTATTATTTAAAAATTATAAATACCCTTCAAATAGAAAATAATTATATAATCCCTTGACAGTGAAGTTGGCAGTACTATTTTACTCTTATTGATTTTTTTTTAAAAAATATACAAAAAATTAAAAATGGGTAAAATAAATCATCTATAAAGAATATTAGTTCATAAAAATATTTTAAAAAATTTAGAATTTATATTTTATAATTAAAAAGGACATTTCGATCCGTTCATCACAAAAATTAAATGAAAGCTTAAAGGATACTAACGAAATGGACTCGTTGTTAAATAGACGTTAAAATTAGAGAGATACTTGTAATTTTGTAAATAACAAAAATATATTTATAATTATGTCAAACCTCATAAGAGGTGGTTGTAATTTATTCCAGGATTACTTATATTTAGACACTCTCTAAAGATGTTGAATTACACTTTCCACCAAAAAAATATTAAAATTACATTTACACCACTTTTGAAAATTCTTAATTTACACTTGATCCCCTTCTATTAGGATTTGAATGAAAAATGTTGATGAAAGTAAAGACAAATACGTAAACTTTTAAATTTTCCCTCGTTCAATATTTTCATATATACTTTTGCATTTGTAAAGGAATAAAGTAATATATATAGTATGAGGTTAATATCGTTGCACTTTTTCTTCATAAGTATAAAATTATTACATTAAGATATTAAATGATGCGTAAAATTAAAAATTTATGCAATTCTTTGGCTGATGTCAATATTTTTCATCCAAATACTGATAAATAAGATTCAAGTATAAACAATAAATTTTCGAAGAGAATATAAATATATTTTTAATTTTTTTTTAAAAAAATATAATTTTATATTTTTTTAAAAAGTTTACGTGTAATTAATCCTTTAATCTAATATTAATAAATGATTCTTCTTACAGCTTAATTTGTTCTTTAAAAAAAAAAAAAACGGCCCTTGTCACGATAAAGATTCCGAGTTGTTGGTTGGGCTGTCGACCACGTTGCAGCAAAAGGGTCCCGCTTTAAGACAGTGGCGATACACGTGTGCGCAGAAGGCTAATTAGCTGCTTCATTCAACAATGAGTAGTCCCATATTCTAGCGCCTAGAGGTTTGTACAACTCTTTCCATCCCTCTGCAGAAGCTGCTCTTTTAAGGCCTTCAAGAACACGACTTTTATATTTTTTTCAGGAAAATCTCATAACGGTTTTCACTGATTTATCTGTGGGTAATTGTTTGATCATGATCATATGCAATTAACCATTATCCCACTCTTGAATATGAAGTTGATGATGTTTTTCGGTGTTTGGATGAAGAATTGAGATAATGTTTTTTCTTTTTCATTTCTGTGAATGTGTAGAGAGTTTGGATTGTCTGGGTTGAGAAAGGAAGGAGAAAGATGCTGAAGATTCTAAGGCAAAAAGCTGCTGCTGCTCCGGTTAGTTTGGGAAATGCGCTGTTGTGCATTATTATTCTTGAAATTGAATGTTGTTAAATCTTGGGAAGTGTTTGAGAGATTGCTTAACTTATTTATTTTCATATAGCTTTTGAGGACTGTCGTATTATCATCAAGAAATTACTCTGCTTCAGCTAAGGAGGTACTTTCATGAACTCTGTTCTACTAACTATGTTGATCACCGCAGCCATTTTTTTTTTTTTGTGTAAAATTCATATCTCCCAGTTCTTGTTTGAAATGTTATATGTAAGTTGAGAAGGGCTTTAGTGGATCAAGATTAATGCCTAAAACGATTCTTGGGACTGTGCAGCGATTGAAGTTTGCCTTTGTTAAGATTATTGGAGGATTATGCTGTTGGTTTCTTTGATCATGGATATATAAAATATTTTAAATGTTTTTGGTTGAATTTGTTCGTCGTTCCTGGTCGTACCTTCATCTGCATCGGTTTGGCACAATTGTGAAACAAATCTCCGTGAAAATTGACCCTCCGAAAATGGGAGATACAGTACAAAATTATATAGCCTGAGCCTTTGCCGAAATGTTTTTGTAATACTAATAAGAAAGGGCCAAACTGCTGCTATAGTCGTGAATGTAGCCCTCGGATGATATGTTGAATTTGTGCTACTTGCCGGTGATTGAAGTTAGATCTCAAAGTTCTACGTAAATGAGAAACATTAAGTTTATGCAGATGACTGTAAGGGAGGCGCTAAACTCGGCTCTTGATGAGGAAATGTCTGCTGATCACAGAGTCTTCTTGATGGGTGAAGAGGTGTGGATCATGTCATTAGCTGTGGGATTGTTTTTCATTTCTTACCTTCTATTCATTGTTCTCTTTGTAATTCCAGGTGGGGGAATATCAAGGTGCATACAAGGTCTCTCTCTCTCTCTCTCTCTCTCTCTCTCTCTCTCTCTCCCCCCCCCCCCCCTCTTTTTGGAATTGGGATATGAGTCCATTGACTGCTTTTCTAGCTGCATGGAACTGTAATTGGGTAGTCGGACTTTGTTATAGGTCACTCAAGGACTCTTGCAGAAGTATGGTCCTGAAAGGGTTGTAGACACACCAATAACAGAGGTGTGATTTATGGACTTGGCTGCTTTCCAGATCAATTTAAGTATTTTTGAGAAGAAATTTCCTCAAATTTCAATATCAAATATCATTCTGAAGTGTTTGCGTTATTTCATTCTTTATTAATCAATACCTTTTTGCTTGTTACATAGGCTGGCTTCACAGGGATTGGAGTTGGTGCAGCATATTATGGACTCAGACCCGTTGTTGAATTTATGACGTTTAATTTTGCTATGCAGGTTGGTTGTTGCATGTATCTAGGGATTTTCGTTATCCATTGGAATATTTTCCTTTGATAAAGAACTTGTTTTATATATTGTTCTCTTAGATAACAAAGTGCTTACTAGAGGACAATACATTGACCATGTTTGTGATAAACCCACGAAACTCCTCAATCCTGAGGAGAAAGTAGTGACAGAGAATAGTCGAAGGGTCTGTGTGTAAAGGAAACTCAACGCGTGCATTGCTACTTATAGTTGGTTCTATGTAAGTAAAACGATTGTCGTTTTGTAGTTTGCGGTGTGTTTCAACCCATGCTGAGATAGAAGTAAAGGTTAGCTGCATTAGGTTTTTGTAACAAAGTGTGACTTGTAGACTACAACTCGTCCAAGATTTTTGTCTGAAATTGAGTGTTTGCGCACCTCTCTTCTAAATAGAGGGCGGGGAATGACGATAAGAAAACATTCTTGATTGTCTTATGGCATCCAAAGTATTCAGGTTTATGTTAGTCGACTTGGATAATTCTCTTTTTGAATTTTCTGACCAGATTACATAATTGAATCATCGAGTGCAGGCAATTGATAACATCATTAACTCAGCGGCCAAAACAAATTACATGTCATCAGGCAATATAAGCGTGCCTATTGTTTTTAGAGGACCAAATGGTGCGGCTGCTGGCGTTGGTGCTCAGCATTCCCAGGTATTGTTGCTGGGTCATACTTACACTTTTCTTGATAAATATGTGCCATTTTGCAAGATTTTCTGCTAAAATTTGTCAATAAATGAAGTTTACGTTAGTTCATTTTCATGCAATGTAGTGTTATGCAGCATGGTATGGTGCAATCCCGGGCTTGAAAGTGCTTACCCCATATTCTTCTGAAGATGCTCATGGACTTCTTAAAGCTGCTATAAGGGACCCTGACCCTGTTGTCTTCCTCGAAAATGAGTTGCTGTGAGATAAAATCCCATTGAGATATTATGGTTTTTAACTCATTCCAGTGACGAACAATGCTGATGCATCATTTGTATGCATGATGAATGCTAACGGTGTGCTTTACTGTATTGTACATGTATCAGGTACGGTGAATCTTTCCCGGTTTCTGAAGAAGTTCTAGATGCTGGTTTTTCCACCCCTATTGGGAAAGCCAAGGTACGTACTCGCTTAGCTCTTACATATTAATTGTGGGGTTTATTTATCATTTCTTGTTGCCGTTACAGATTGAAAAAGAAGGAAAAGATGTGTCTATTGTTGCTTTTTCAAAGATGGTTGGCTTCTCTCTCAAGGTAGGTCGCTGTAGCTCCCTTTGCTTGATGTCAGGGCAGCTCAATCCGAAGATTGACGTATGTAAGAAATACATGTGGGACTAACAGAGACATCGTGTCAAACCATCGCGAAACTACATCACTGGGAGTTTCTATCTTTGAAAACTCATCCAACTGCATAATTACTTCCCTGTTCTTGGATTTTTACGACAAGTAATCGAACTGCATTCTTTATCCAGGCCGCAGAGATACTCGCAAAGGATGGGATAGATGCAGAGGTATGCTGATTGGATCACCTAAAATTTGAATAATGAACTCCATTTTTATCCATATTGGTTCAATTCACTGTCTGTTTCTTGAATTTTTCCAGTTTCTTGATTTTTCCGGGCCATGCAGGTCATAAATCTACGCTCAATTAGGCCACTGGATAGATCCATGATTAATGCTTCAGTCCGTAAAACCAACAGGCTAGTAACAGTCGAAGAAGGGTTCCCTCAACATGGCGTTGGTGCTGAAATCTGGTTTGCCTTCTGGAGACACGCTTTTTGTGAATTTCCATCAGAAGGATCAAATTCAATATGTTCACAAGAGTACATTTTATCGTTCTTCTCCTTGTAGTGCATTGATAGTCGAGGATAGTTTCGATTACCTCGATGCCCCGGTGGAGAGGATAGCTGGGGCAGATGTCCCCATGCCTTATGCTGCTAACCTTGAGCGAATGGCTCTTCCGCAGGTTCTCATCATTTCTCTTGTTCTCCTCTCATTTTATTTAATAATCAAATCATATCAAGTTGTGTCCGACATGATTTAGATGGTGTTTGGCTAAGTTTTTCTCAAACATCTTATCACATATTTTAGGAGCTTACAAGATGTTGAATTTTATTCTAAAAATAAGCTCATAAAGTGTATGGATAAAATAAGATGTTAAGGTGTTTGGCATAATGAGGTCTTCTATTGGTAAAACGACTGAAATTGGTAGGTCTTCTATTGGTAAAACGACTAAAATTGGTAGGTCTTCTATTGGTAAAACGACTAAAATTGGTATGATACTATGAAAATCAAACAAGTTGTTATTTCTTGACATGCTTTGCTTAAAATTTTTTAGAACACCTTTATAAATAGTATACATTAGTTTAATTTCAAATAAAAATTTAATAGATAATTTTTTTACAATTGACGAATATTACCTAAGCTTTTGAATAAAAATAATATATATGTACATTTATGCTAGTTGAATACTTATATAGATATATAATTTATGTTTTCTTTGTTAATGCAATGATTATTTCTAGTCGTATAATTTATAATATCTTAAATTTATATTTTTCAGTAAATATAATATTAATACCAATTTTATTTTTATTTAACTATAACAATATATAATTAAATAATTGAATATTTTCTTTTTTTCGAATATTAGAAAATTAAATAGTAAAAAAAAGTTTTTAACTCCTAGAGAGAGAAATAATGTGTGTTTGTGTGTGTGTGTGTGTGAGAGAGAGAGAAAGAGAGAGAGAGAGAGAGAGCGTGTATACTTTTGTCCTATGATATATTAAATTTGTATAGCTTATAAGATTTTATAAAAAAAGTTCGGAAAAATTAATTTTTTTTAAAGAGCTTATAATATACAAAACATCTTATTTTGATATCTTATAAACTCTTTAAAAAGAAATTGTCAAACACTTTATTGGAGCTTATAAGCTCACTAACATCGTATAATATGTTTTTAGGAGCTTATAAGCTTAGCCAAACACCCTCTTAAAACTTGTATTCTAGAAGCACTCCTCTACTAACAAGCTTGTAGGTTTTCTCCCTTTCTCAAATGATTTGGAGATCATTGGTCCTGATCAGTTTCCGATTGTCGTGAAAAAATTCGCAGGTCGAAGATATCGTTCGTGCAACTAAGAGAGCTTGCTATAGATCCATCCCAATGTCTGCGTCTACTTAAATTTTCAGACCTCTTGGGAGAAAGTTGTCTTGAACAGTTCCAATTTCTCGAAACTTCAGGCAAATGTGACTCAAAATTACATGTATTAATAATTTTAGTATAGGTGAATGAGAAACGTTGCATTATATTTGCCAGTTAAATGATGCTTCTCATTTCGTCTAAGAAATTTTTTGCCCTAATCATATTTGATTGAATCCAATCATACAGTATATGTAATAATGTATTTGTTGTGTAATTGATTACTCTTTTTGAATTATACACTTGTAATTGAATGGTTGAATTCAATTTGGTTAGAAGTCCCATTCACTCAATTGGTCTTGAGTGGTGGTAATGGTCGAAAGTCGACGTTTTCGCTTCCACGTTAGCATATTAGATGACGGATGGGTTCGAAGGTACTGTTTTCTATGAGGCTCATTTTTAGTCATATACTATTTTAAATTGTAAGATTATATAATTTGGGATAAACCATTCTATCATACTTTTTTCATACAAAATATCACATCTTTCGTATTAAAAAAACTATCACAAAACATCGTAATTCAAATATATTTTCATTCTATCACATATTTTTATATAAAAGACTATCACAAAACATCGTAATTCAAATATATTTTCATTCTATCACATATTTTTATATAAAAGACTATCACAAAACAACTTAATCCAAATATAATTTATTGTATTGTATATTTTCGTCCAAAAATTTTTCAATATTTTTTATCTATACTATTAATTAAAAAAAAGACCTTATATACTAGCATTTTCATGATTTTGATAACATATTAAAAATATATGAATTATACCCTTAGATGAATTATTAGATAATTAAAAAAGTTAATTCCGCAAGCAATCACAACCCGTCGGTATCTTTTGACTGAGGAAGCTCAAAACACAAATTGAGATCTCAATGCATCTCATACATAAGTGATTATAATATTTTTAATTCCATTAACAAGCTTTGATGCATCATGGATCATTTCATCATTGTTTTTTAGCTCAACATTCGAAACAATAAAAAGAATAAATTATAGTCACCTTTTATGAAATTTGGTATGACTATAAATATTTTTTCGTTGTACCACATAGTTTCAATGCTTATAACGACGAGCTCATTCGTTAGACTTTCATCCAAAATATTTTTTTTATTATGAATTATAATTTTGTAAAATACTTTTATAATCTAATATTATCAGTGAATTATTTAATTTATCCACCCTCAAATTTTTTTACATATTTTCATAAACATTTAAAAAGAATAATAAAGATAAAATAGTAATTTTTACATTATTGGTTAAAGACTACATAATTAGTTTTTTATTTAAATAAAATATCTATAATTTTTTAAATAATACAAAAATATTTATACTCCCCCCTAAGGTTTGGTGTAATTACACGTAAACTCCCTATAGTTTGAAAATTACATCTAGCATCCCTATTGTTTGCTTCCGTCAAACAAATAAGTCCATTCATTGGTTAAAATTCAATGAATTTATTGATATTAATAAAAAAATTGAAAATTAAAATTGATATTTACCCTTCATTACTTTATTACTAACTTATAGCAGGTCAAACAATTTTTTGAACTAAACTACCCTTATAACGAAAGAGATATACCACCTCACATGCATTAATGCGTGAAGACGTATTAAGATAATTTAATCATAAAATAATTTATTTGACTTGTAATAAGTTAATAATAAGTCAATTGAGGATAAATACAGATTTTTTTTTCAATTTTTTTGTTAATATCAGCAATTTCAATGAACTCTGACTAATATGGGGACTTATTTGGTAGATGAAAACAAACTTTAGAGGTACTAGTTTGTAATTTTTTGAACTATAGGGGTCTTGGTGTAATTACACTAAAATTTAGTGGAGGGGGTGCAATTATCCCTTATAATTATTCTAAATCTCAAAATAAATCGCCGCATGCTGTAATTTATCTAGATAAAAAAGGAAAGTCGCTATTGTGGACTTTGAAAGAACGAGTGGAGACTAGTTGTCACTCGGATTTGATTTGACCAGGCGTTAACGCGACTTTGAAGCCGTATGAGTGCCGGCGACTTTTTCTTTTTGTCCTCCACTAATAGTTTCAAACAGAGACCAAAACTTGAAAGAAGAATAATGATCATAATTGTTGTTACAAAGGCGTCTTTTTCATTAAGTTGCGCTTCTCTTTATGTTTCTCAAAAAGCGGCTTTTGAATCTTTCAACATCTCAATCAAAGGCGTGTGACTTGGTAGGGTCTCCCGCCACATTTAGATCACCTACAAAGGTATAATTACCAGATGATTAACTAATTACTACAGTTTACTACCTACAATTGTTAAACATGCATGGATTTAATCCACGTCGAAATCGGTCAGAATTCTTTGATGGTCGGATCGGGTCCGTTGCCAATCACCTACAAGTGTGGTTTCTGATAAAAGAAAATATCATTAGACTAGATGCTCCCCAACTAAAATTCTCCAATACCTAAGTCAGTGAAAGTTGAGAGATGATCGAAAACGATCTAATGGAGTAAATAAAGTCAAAAAAAAACAATAAATATAACGTACCATAAATGTGTGTAAGCAATAATGTTTATATGTCCAAATGGCTGTACATAATTGATCCACGTGGCCACATCTCATGTGAGGTGTCGTAAGAGGATCTATAGTCCGAATTCTAGATTTTTGATGCGAGACTCCAGCGGTGTCGTTGCTACCCGACCGAAAAAAAGTGCACGGATCCTGAGGTCTTTGTGTATTTTCTTCTATTTTTAAGGGCATTTTTGTCCATTTGACTTAGAAGGGTAGTATACCCCCATCAGATATATATAATAAAATTTGTTTAACAGAACACGAACGGGTAAAATTGTAAACAAATGAAGTCAAGTCCGATGAATTTTAGATAAATTTGTCATAGTTTGAGCTCGAGTGTTGATATTTATCATTTTTGACAATTATTACACAAGTCGTCGTTTCTGTTAAAAATTGAAAAAGTTCATAGTACTATCGATCATTAAAAGTTTATTTTACTTAATTAATATTAACTTTTTTGTACACTATAAATGATCTTGGGCTTAAATATCATACAAAATTGATAAAATCTACCATGTGGTCGGGTAAAATTATTGTAAAAATTTAAATTTTAATTACGGTTAATCAAAATTTATTAAGGTTTGACTTAAGATAAAAATATTTGCCGCAATTTTTAGTTTTAGCAAATATGCTCAATTTTGTGTTAATCACAAAACATGTCAAGTTTTTTGCCTTTTATGGTACTATCCAACAATTTGAATTTTTATATGTACGGACTCATGATAATTTTTTTTAGGGTTAATCATATTTTGTTATTCGAATGATGACTGTTTTTATATTTTGATATTTAAATCTTTTTTTGTGTCAACCTACCATATAATTTTGTGTTTTGTCATTTATAACTATTTTTTAATCAATTTTTTTGTCAATAAAAATCACATGCGGTGCACATGTGATATTTAAGAGTTATGTAATATGATATATTTCACATATGCACAGCATGTAATTGTTTTCTGGTAGAAAAATCAATGAAAAAATGGTCATATATGGCAAAGTGCAAATTTTGCAAAGTTAAAATGGTAATTTGATAAAAAAAAAAAAAAAAGAATTCAAATTACAAAGTTAAGAACGGACATAGTTTGGATGACAAAATATAATTACCAATTTTTTCTTGTTTTTAATTTAATAATTCATGTGAAAATCGTTTAATTTGAATAATCTACAAGTACTAGCCCTTCATGCCCCAAATTCAAATTTTGCACCGTGAATACTCTCACAATCTTTGTACTCATCCTCTTACATCTCTGTTGATTTAAGCATGGAGGGTTATAACTGGGCCAATGTTTTTAAACTAGGATTGGACTAGCCGACCAGGACCAGATCTGAGATCGGTCCGTATATGGGTATAAAAATCAGTATGGTCAAACTCGGTATGAACTAGTCAAAAGCTGTCAAAATTGGTGAAAATATGCGATGAACTCGATTATTTTTTTTCTTTAAAGAAAACATAAAAAGAAAAAGAACATAGGACGTGAAACTGCCTCGACCAGCTGTGCACGATGCTCGACGATGGATTCTTGAGCGAGTTGTGGAAGTTGCTGGGCGAAGAACTGAAGGGGCATAGGGCGAGCTGTGGGCTGTGGGGGGCGCTGTTTGTGGAGAAGAAGGGAAAGGTGATGGAACAGACGTTTGGTAGGGGTGAGGAGATAAGGTAGAATGTTTGGGTGAAGATGGAAAGATGTTTGTGGGAAGAATGAATGATAAATGAGACCACTAGCATGCACTCAAAAACAAACAATCTGCAATTTTTCATTTTAAAATTATTACTTTTTAATTTATAATTTTTATTTTTTTAATGAAATTGATTGCTACTTTTAAGTAAAGTTAAAAATTTGATTTATTCTATTTATATATTATAATGTTTTATATTTTATTGTGATAATTTTTATTTAGTTTAAATAATTGAATTTATTTTTGCGTGTTCTTTATTAAATTTTATTGAGGATTATTGTTGCTACTGAATAAAATTTACCTTGATTTTTTTTTTAAAATTTCGTATTTAAATTTTGTCTTTTAACTTAATCAATTAATATATAATATGTTGTATAATATATATATGTATATAGTATAGTTCGTGTCAATCGATTTTTTTAATTTGATTGAATTGGTCGAATTGATGATCAAATGACCTAGTAACTTGTCTGGTTCGATCTCCAATCCGATTCTTGAAACAATGACTGAGGTATTTCGAATGTATAGTTCTTACAATTTTTTGATATGTGGGTCAAAATACTAGATTTCAACTTATTTAAATATATTAAGATGTTCTTTTATTTGAATTAGACTCTCGCGGGTCCTCTAAATTCGAGCATACACCAAATTGGACAAAACTCATTATTCATCAAAGAACTAAATAAACTTCGTCTAAAAGTTAAATTTATATCATTTTTTTTTTGTTTATATCTATGTTTTATATGAAGAAAAATGTTAATAAGCATATTGGATACAAGAATGTTAGCAACTATAAATTATAAAATGACTGCTGTAGAGTGATGAGTGATAAATTAAAAAATAAATTTATTTTAATAAAATTAAATTGTAATAAGATATTTGTTACGATATCTGTAGATGATAGATGATGGCGCTCTGTCACTATCCAATAGTGTATAATCAATCGAATATCATCAATCACTGAATTGGTATATTTTTCAATTGAAAAGATATGTTATTATGATTAAATAATATGTTATTTGTGTGTAACGGTATGTCCTTTCATATGAAAATGTGATTATTCAATTTGAAAAGTCACGCTCTTTTATAAATATACTTTTTAAATGAATATATCTATTCAATATCATTTTTCCGACCTTATGGAGGGTGACATTTTTAATTCTGAACTGATTTTTACAATTTAATACTGTAATTTTTAAATTATTGCAATTTTCATCATTTGGGTCGCAAAATTACACGTAATTTACATATGATCCAATTAATTTATTAGTTTAATGTTATTTTTTTTTAATTTAGGAACATGAATGCTAGTCCAAGAGTAGTTTTTGGAATTCTTGAATTTACTATTATTCAAATTTAAATTATTTGTAATTTTTATGTTTTAATATTTTTGAGAGGGGAAAAAAAAGGGAAAGAAGAAAAGAAAAGAAAAGAAATGAGGCGAAGTCCTTGATCTGACATGGTAGTAGTTTTCTAACAGCTTTGACGTAACCAAAAATGGCGACCTCTTTGGTTCCGTGCAAATTCAATTCCACATTCTACTCTTTCTCTCTCTCTCGCTCTCTCTCTCAACATTCAATTTGATCTAGGGTTTCATTATCACTAATCAATTCCACTCTCCCACCTTTGTTTTTTGCCTTTGTAAATTCAGCTCTGGTGCGTGTGTAGAAATTTTTTGTGGTGTGTTTGTGACCTTGCATACTTGTTTTGAGAAAAAAATCAGCGAGATGAAGACGTCGCTGAGGAAATTGCAGAAATTCGCAGCGCTTAGGCACGACAGGAGAGCGCAAAAGCATCATCAATCTCTGGCTCTAGATGAGCTCGCTCGAGCTACGCAGGTAAATTTACGCTGTGATTTGGTTTGAGTAGGAATAATAGATTAAGAATTTGCGGTTTTCTTTTGTTTATTTTCTGGGTTTAAGGTGTTTAGTTCATGGGGAATTTCGTATAATTAAGGGGAATTTAGCAAATTTATTTGCAGAATTTTGGAATAGGGAATTTGTTGTTTATGATTGATTTATCACAGTATTCCTCAATTTAACAAGATTCATGGAGCTTTGACTGGTCAACTGTCTTGATGAAGTAGCAGTAGGTGTGGTTATTTTAGTATCTTAAATGTTATAGTCTGAGTTATTTTGCCATGAACATGGTACTTTTGAGTGAGTTCGGTGATCTGAACTACAATTGTTATTGCAATTTTTCTGTTTGTACTGACTGTATTTTTTATGCACCATCTTAAAATAATGAACTTTATATGATGGAATGACTTTCTATGAGTCTTTTGATAAATACTGAACCATTTGGTCCGAATCAAGAAAATGTTAAAAAGAAGAAAGAAAATAAAAGGAAAGGAAAATATGAATTCAGCTTTGCAGATGGTAATAAATAAAGTCTGCATTTTCTTTTAAAGGAAAAAAACAGGAAGGAAAAACATGAATTCAGCTTTTGTGATGGCAATAAATCAAGTCTTTGTATTCTCAAGAGGTGTCTAACACCTTGATTTTGTAAAATATTATTGGACAACTAGGTGATTATGAAGTCACTGCATAACAAAACAAAATGCAACATTGCCTCGTGGAAACTCGAACTGATGATATGTTGACTCTTCAGATATTCAATCCCCCTTCAAATCAGTACATGTTTCAGTCTATTGTTAGAATAAAAAATGTGTTGCATCTACCAACTTGTTTGCTGTTATTTCTTTGAATAGTATACTTACAGAATCCTTCTGCGATGTGGAACTATTGTCGCGTGACATTTTGTGTGGTATAACCATGTGCTGAGAAGTTTGCTTCGGTGTCCATGGTATTTACATATGTGGTTTATCTGGTCTTCAAGTTGGTGGTTACGGAAGGGTTGAGGCCTATGGAAGGTGCAGACATGTTTATGATGAGTAGTACTGTTTCAGAGACATCACATATTTCTTTCTGGCATATGTCAACCTTATTTGCATTAGCTAAATAGTTGTGTTGGATCACCACATACCACTTGTGAAAGTTTCACTCTGTGATTCTAATTGATAAAAAAATTTGTTTTTTCTCTATCAGGACATGAATGATATGAGGGACTGCTATGATAGGTTACTTTCTGCTGCGGCCGCAACTGCAAACAGTGTATATGGTATCTTGATGACAATAAGAACCCTTTATATTCTTGAAATACTTCTGTGAAGTTATGAAGTAAATTGTCATTGATTTTGAATTCAAGTTGAATTTCTCTTGATAATCCCACTCCAATATTCAGTTTTTAAGTCATTTTTGCTTTGATTAGTATAATAATGGTTTGTTCGCTGGTATATAATGTGATAGCTTGCTTTAATCATTTGCCATTTGATATCCTTGATCATTAGCCACACGGAAAAATTACCTGACAAGTGTTCTAGGTTCGTCTGAAGAGTTCTTTAGCTACTCAAATTTCACATGACTTGAAAGAAAATAAAGCATGCATTGGCTGTTAGAAAAAAGTCTTTGTTTAAGATTGCTTGCCTTATGGTTAAAGGAAGCAACAATAATGTTGAAGAAGGGCACTATATCATTTTTGGAAAATTGTTTCCGATTCCGGTGATATTATGAGAGTACAAATTACATTATCTGTCTATACAGAACATGAAGCTGTATGTGATACAGTTAGTTCGATCAATGTGCCCATTTGTACATAGCATAGTTGTTAAAGGCTCATGGTGCACAAGGGCGCATGGCGCAACGTGGGCCTTTTTGAAGCACGACGCTAATTTGCAAAAATAATTTATATATTTGTATTATTAATATTTTTCAATGACAATAATGTAAAAAAAAAAAGTTAAATACAAACTACAAAGATTAAATAACAAGTTCAACATTAAAAAACGTTATATAACCATTAAAAGAAGATGAAAAACAAGTGATGTTAAAGAAAACAAAAAAGATCCAAATGTAAGAAGGATTGAATAAATCCTACATTTTTTTACCGAAAAGCAAATAAGGGTATAATCTAATCATCTATTTTTATTAGATCATCTTCATTTTCGTCTCCATCATCATCATCATTGTCATCATCTCCATGATCATCGGATCTAAAGCAATTATTGTCTTCTTTAGTATCATCAGACTTTCCTTTTTATTTTTCTTCATGAATAGGATGAAGACGGTGTAAAGTAGATCTAGATGAAGTAGACCCTTTTTGGGTTGCTTTGATGAAGATGCCTGTGATGTGGTACCACAACTATGGTTAATAGGGTCACATTTCCAAATTAAATCTATTTAAAGCCTTACGTAAACTAGCCTTAGTCTCAGTTGCAAGTAGATATTCTTTTTGCGCTGGTGCTTCATATTCCAATTGCACCATTGTTCCTTGTACATTTTGGTATGAGAAACTTGAACAATTTGTGTTTTCTCTCACATTTCTTCAGGTCTTTTATCCATTGATTTTTATTCGATTAAATTCGCATGAAGTTCCTTTGCCAAGCCCCTTTCTTTTCGGAATTTCAGAAACACTGAGAAAAAGGGTTGCTTTTGATGACCTTCATAGGGCCATGTTTTCCAATTAATTCTATTTAAAACCTTACATAGACAAGCCTTAGTCTCGGTTGCAAGTAGATATTCTTTTATGTGGCTATGCTTCATATTTCAAATGCACAGTTGTTCCTTGTACATTTTGATATGAGAAACTTGACAAATTTGTGTTTCCTCTTACATTTCTTGAAGATCTCTTATTGATTGATTTTTATTTGATTGAACTTTCATGAAGTTCCCTTAACCAATCCCCTTTCTTTTCAGAATTTTCAGAATCACTGAGGGAAATGGGTGATTGTCTTCTTGAGAAAACAGCTCTGAATGATGATGAAGAAAGTGGTAGGCTGAAATTTTCTCATGCACGTACATGTTTGTCGTTGAAGAAAATGGACGATGATGTCCATGAATGTAGAATATATGAAGAATTAGTTGGTAATTCATAAATTCTGCAATATGTGTGCGGGTATGGGGAGGCAATTTCTTAAAAATATAACTCTTATCTAATTCAGGTTGATTGGTCTTTTGAACTTAACTTTAGGATATTCATGGATCAATTTGTTCCATTTTATTGCCCGTTGAATGAGTAAGAATATTATTTCTTAGATGTTTGTGACACAATTGCTTTTCTGTTACATTTTTGTTAACTTTGAGAGTTTGTCTTGGGAAGAGGTGTTCCTGTCATGTAGAATACACAAGTATGAGTTTGCATGATGCAACCCTAAGCGACCTGTTGGTTGCTGAGTAGTTTATTAAACTGGAGAAAGCATATTATGTGGATTTATTAAAGCATAATTTGGATTAGCGACCCAAAGTCATTCTGCTAAACAAGTTTTATCCTCTGATGCTGCTAGGACGAGACGACAAATTTGCCATATGCCTTTAAATTTCTCTCTCATTGCTTTCTCTTTATAATCTGTGTCTGTTTGCAGTGAATCAAATATTATAGTTTTCTCTTCCAAAATAACTAATAGCTTTTATCATGCAGGAAAAGTTTTATTAATGCTGGGTAAAGTACAGTTTGAACTTCAGAAACTTGTTGATGGTTATGTGAGTGTTGACTGATGTGTATAAAATAGTTTCTACTTCCTGCACTGATTTTTAAGCTGATTTATTTATTCTGTATGTCAGCGTTCTCATATATTCCAGACGATTACAAACCCATCAGAGTCTCTTCTGAATGAACTTCGCACAGTAGAGGTAATAATGCATAGATAATGTATTATGGTTGCTCTTTTGTTATTATTATTTGAAATAGTTCATGGATAACTGCATTGATCATGTATTTTAAAGAGTACAATTGTACAAATGCTGGTATTTGAGGGGGATAAAGGTAACCCTTGAATTCTCTTCCAAGTATCACCAGAAGCATGTCATTTTTCTGGTCAAGTATATGTTTTCTCTATCTTTCCCCTTTCTTTTCCATTTCCAGATACTGTATTTCTTGGATTCCAGTGGAAAGTATGGTGGCTTTGATTCCTGTAGCATTTTTTTGTTTTCTTTTGTCTTGCCTTCGCTCACTAGCTTGCTGTAATTTTTTGCCTGCCTCTACAGTTACTAGTGTGTTTTGTGACCAATTGTGTTGACTTAGGCTTTTTTCCTGGTTGAGTTTATGTTCTCTCTATTTTCCCCCTTCTTTTCAATTTCCAGATACTGTATTTCTTGGATTTTAATGGAAGTATGGTGGCTTGGATTCCTTTTAGTTTTGTGTTTCGTTTGTGTTGCCCCCGCTCACTAGCTTGCTTTAATTTTTTGCCTGCCTTTACTGTTATTAGTGTGCTTTGCAACCAATTGTATTCACTTAGGATTTGTTTGATTCAGTGAGTGGAAAAGGGAAAAGGAAGTGAAAAGGGAAGGGGAGGGGAAGCAATAACACTTTTCCTTAAATTGTTTGTATTATTGATAGGGTAGTAAATCTTAAATATTTCCACGTGTTTGTTAAGAAATAGACTCAGAAAAAAAGATTATCTTTTGTAATTTTTAACAACTAGCCGTTTTCTCATTATTTTGTCTAAGTAAATAAATAATTTAAAACTAAGATAATTTTAAACTTAAAAAAATAAAAATGAACCTGTTAACTTATTAATAAAAATATGCATCAACATTCAACAAGAATACGAATGAAATATTGTTTAGATGTCAATCTTTCAAATAAAGGAGTCTTGTTTTATAGATAAATTATGTCTACAGACAATATAGTAAATAAAAATAAAATGGGTACTTTCATGGTCTTTTTAGCCTGATTTTCGACACAAACAAAATTTGGTTTGGGAGGTGTTTCATATTTTTGCAGCTTTACTTCCCCTCCATTTATAACCTTTTTGTATAAGTCCCTTTATACTTTCACTTTTTCACATGTGTATTTTTCACGCGGACCAAATGAGCCCTTAATGTGGATTTTATATCGTTCTAGCTTTTACTTCTTAACTTAATACCAAGAGAAAATCTCCAGAAGAGATATTTGACTCGTTTCTTTGGCTGCAATTTATACGTCAGCTGTTCACCTAACCTTTTCCCCCCTTTATACAGGAGATGAAGAAGCGATGTGATGGGAAAAGGTTCTATCCGGTTCATTTGTTTAGACACTTTTCTTACCATTTTCTCAACACTAGCGGAGGTTTCACTTGTTTATTCTTAACCTCATATTGTTTCCTTTTGTTCTGAAATAACTTCCAGAGAAATATATGAAGATCTGATGAAGAAACAGAAAGAGAGAGGGAGGTTAAGAAACAGTAAAGGCGAATGTTTTAACTCGCCCCTGCTGCAAGAAGCACATGATGAATATGATGAGGAGGCAAATGTATTTGTCTTCCGCATGAAATCTCTAAAACAAGGACAATCCCGTAGTTTTTTGACACAGGCATCTCGGCATCATGCTGCACAGGTTTGTTTTCTTTCTGAGAAAACATTAGATACATGAAACGTGATTTCTTGTTACATCACAGTTGACTCATAGATCTTCACTTTTACAACAGTTGTACTTCTTCAAGAAGGCGCTCCGATCTTTGGAGGCAATTGAGCCACATGTCAGGATGCTTGCCGAACAGCTCCATATTGATTACCAATTTACTGGACTCAAAGATGATGAGCGTGATATTTATGATGATGATGATGAAAGTGATGGAGACGATGAAACTGAAGATGGTTCAGAAACCCATGATGAAGGAGAATTGAGTTTTGACTATGGACAAAATGGTCCAGTCCAAGAAGTCTCTTCATCAAAAAATTCAATGGAGGTACAACTTTAACATCTCTTGATACTGAAGTAGAATATCCGTCTGTCAGTCAAAATAAAGAACTTCTGATCAACTATTTCACATGCTTTCGCTGTTGTTCAAGCACCACAAGTCTTGCTTATTGACACTAATTTGATCTTAAAGGGTGTTCCAACTGTTGGGGTAACTTAAATTTTGACTGACGGAGCAAAACTTCCTTTTGGCATGTGAAACTATGAAATCCTTGAAGTTGTTGTACTGCTTTGAGTTACTAACTGGTCACTCATCATCCTTTAACCTGTCAATTCGTGCATTTTAAATGCAGCTGCCTCTGTAAGCCATCTGGGAGTTCATAAGGAGCACAGCCAGATTATACTAGGAAAACAGTTTTTCATATTGGCAATCAGTTAGCATTTTGTTTGTGATAGATAAACCATCTTAACCTCATGGGTACCATGATACACAATGAGTCATTGCCTTGATGGGCTTGTTTGCTAATCTTCACTAAAATTATCTTCTCAGACTATTCTTGAAACTTGTTTCTCCGATTATTTGTCATAATTTCAGCTGATATAGCCATCTATGGTTACTTAAAATTTGTTATATTTTTGCAGTTGGATAATACTGATGCGGTATTTGCTGCTGACGTTAAATTGGTTTCTGCAATGGTGAGGAATTCAAGTTGTATGTTTTTGCTGATGGTTCTTTCTCCTAATTGCCACTGCCTCCTACCTGACCACGTCAAAGTTCAACTAAACTTTTTAATAAGTTTTCGTACATGCTGCTTTATTTTGTAAATTTTTTTCTCCCTTCTGTTTTCCTCCTCTTTGAACTTTGGGTCTTAGTTAAAAATTGCTTCAAAAAGAAGTTCAAAGCATAATTCGGTAATTACAGAAACGAATTGGTGACTTTTGAATTGGACCAAGTGCTGGGACATCATAAAGGGAAAGTAGGATTAACAGTGAGATTCATGATAGTAGTTGTTCCATTTATGAGCAAACGGATTTGTTTGATGAAATAAATTTGTTGCAACTAATAGTTGACGTAGTTATAGATCTACCTATCTGAATGAAGACTGCCCGGACAATGAGAAAGATTTTTGCACCTTGGATTTTATCTGATGTTATTCTCTTAAAGCGTTGAATGAAGACAGAAGTTGTTATAGTTCACGGGTTGCATCTGTGTGGTGGATGTTTCATTTGAAGTCCAAGTAATCCACAATTTCATACATAGGAAAGCATGCATTCAGTTTCGTTTTTTGATGTTTGCATTGTGAGTCACACGTCTTGTATTTAAATATTTCTCCAACTCCATTATTAGATTGATATTAACAACGCATT
This sequence comes from Sesamum indicum, assembly GCF_000512975.1. Lineage (NCBI taxonomy): Eukaryota > Viridiplantae > Streptophyta > Magnoliopsida > Lamiales > Pedaliaceae > Sesamum > Sesamum indicum. The sequence continues at coordinate 13,207,661 of NC_026152.1, forward strand.
ATGGTGTACTTTCGGTCCATGCTTTCAGGAGATTTTACGAAGTCCTGGTCGAAATTCTTTTTCTTTCCAAAGAGGGCCCCGAGTGATCAGCAAATCAGCACCTCTCTTTCCTGAAAAGAAACTTGATTCAGCTGAGCGAGTGAAGCATTTGGGGTCTTCGGCATCACGAAAATTCACTTCTTATGTCCTACCCACGCCAGATGAGGCAAAGAGTCCAGTATCGGGGAAATTGTTGAATGAAGTATCTCAAACAAGACAAACAGTGTTCAACCTTCGGCATTCATCTCCTTTAGATCAGAGCAAGTATGAGAAACTTGGGGCAAATGAGAAATTATCTGGACCAATCATCTTAGACATGCAATCTGTACTGAAAGAGAGCAACAACACCACTAAAGCAACTCCCTTGCCCCCTCCATTGACAGAAGGCCTTTCACTTAAACAACTTGACCAAAATGTCGCATCTCATGCTAAGAAAGCCAAAAGACAGGCTTTCTCTGGTCCATTAACAGGAAATCCATGGCCACATAACCGAAATTTCACAGCCAGTGGGCCCATTGTCTCATCAGCCTTCCCTCCACCATTTTCCGGGTCCCTATTACGCACCCCATTACCCCATCCAGCATCAACCCCCAAGTTGTCTTCTCGTGTTTCACCTACTTTCGTGTCATCCCCTAAAATTAGTGAGCTTCATGAGCTTCCTCGCCCCCCAGCTCATTTAGCTGCTAGAAGACCCTCCAATCGTGGTGCTCATTCTGGTCCCTTAATATCACAGAGTCATGAGCTGTCTACTGCATGTGTATCGACAACATCCACAGCAGCATCTGCACTCACTATGACACCGCAGTCATTGCCACGCAGCTACTCCATTCCGGCTGGAGGTTCAATAGAAATAGCATTACATGTTCCTTCAGAAGGTTCTCAAGACTTAAAGATGGCAGAAGATATTTCCTCTCCTGTCCAGCCAGCTTCTCCTACATCATAGCTACTAGCCAGCCAGATGACTGAAGGTAATTGGAAAATTCACTTCTCAGCTAAAGCATGCATATTGATATTGTTTATTAAATAAGGTAAAATTTCAATAGGGTATACACAAAATTTATACAGACACAGAAGAAAAATTGCTTCAGTTATCACCCACCTTCCTAGAAGAATATGGATTGAAGTATCTATACCACCTTGATAGAGGTAGAGAGAGATTTCTGCTAGAGGGTCAAAAACTCCACAAAATGAAAAAAACTGGATCTGGAGGATAGAACCCTTATCTGTGTTCATGTCTTTGCTTTAGTATTTGGATAGGGTGGCTCTGGAGCCATGTTGCATTTTTTCGTGGAATTATGCAGATTTCTTATTGTTTAGGAGGAAAATGTATATGGTTCATTCTTTTTGATACCTAAAGATCTAAGTCACCGCTGTGCCATGGCAGTTTTAGGCGCAAGAGAGCTCTCTGGTTTAGTGTATCCTCAAGAGGGCCTCTGTAATTAACGTAGTTTTCAGGTACTCTGCAGATGATACAGATTATCTACCTATACTGAAAATGCATAGGCTTACAGCAAATATCTGTTGAAACGAAGTTAAATATGCCAACGTTTTATTTGGTTTTAGCACTTACAACAAAGAGAAGCGAAAGGAGGCATATGCCTTGGGCTCTCAATACAAAAACAGAAGAATATTTTAAAATATGCTAGTCCCCCCTGCTCCAATTCCATGTGGATATTTGATCGAACTAAAGGAGAATTCATGCGTTCACTTCAAAGTCTCACTCACCTATAAAAACACTTCGTCATGTGGGTGAAATGTCTACAAACACGAAAAAGGACTTTTATTTTATTATTTTGCTCTCACTCAGTGATAAATGTGCTAATGTAGATGATCTGGATAGCTACAAGCTTAGAACCGGGAGTATTGAGTTGTCTATTTAATGTTCCCGAGAGTTGATAGATTGCAAATGCTCGCGAAATACTGCAGCATATTACATTTTACTCTTTGAGTTTGTGAGTTGTGCATGATTAGCCTGTTTCTTAGTCAAATATAAAGAGAGAAGTACCATGAGCACAAATTAGTGGAAAAATGATATTACTGACACAAGTTAACGAAACGAGACGTGTAGGTTCACTAAACCCAAAAAGTAGTAAAATCAGCTGTGCACTCTCTTCATTGACTTTAACAGAGTACTGATTTCATTTTGAACATGTTATTTCTCTTGTTGTGGAATTTTTTTTTTTCGATGCATGCCTGCGTTTACACGATAATGATGCTGATTTGGTATTATTGTTGACAGGTAACTTGAAGAGGATACATTAGAGCGCCGCTCTACTTCTCAGCCATCAAAGGGAAATTTGTTAATAGTTACTAGTTAACTCTTTCTAATTTTGTTAGTCATGTATAAATCACTAGCTCCTCAGATTTGCTATCTAGTCGCTGTTATGAGCAAATATTGTACCATAACCAGTGACACAATCAATTTTGTAATGAACCATGTCCTAGATATGGAAGCTGTAACAGTACTAGCCTTCTGGAAACGAGTCTGAATCAGTGCAAGATTGATATTAATTGGACATTGTCTGAGCTATTGAGAATGATCAGCTATCGTCATATAATTAGGTCTAGCTTGGACCTGGGAGTTACCCTTGCTCAATGCAAATCTTGTTTCAATTAATACTGGTAACAATTGCTGAGATTGCTTTATATATATATATATATATATATATATATATTACTATTTGAAGATTGTTCCCATCTCTTATATACTCCATATGATTTGAGGTGGACTTGGGATATCCATATCTCATAGTTTGAACTTTTGAACAAACAGTAGTTCTGAGAGGGCCATCAAAGCTAACTATTTAAGACCCAATCCCATAGAGTTTACTAGTTACAATGATGTCTGGTTCCAACACATTACTCATAGCGCAATTCTATCTGGTATTATTACTTCTAAACATCTTTCATTTGCAGCCTCCGACGTTGTATCTCACGAATCCCATCAGCTCAGGCCCTTCTAATCTTGAGTTGTTCGCAAAACTGCAAAACCAGGGAAAAAGAGAACAAAATGCTCAATCAAAATTAGACAAATCAATTCAACAATATATACTGCAGCCGATACTTCACAATCAGTTCATATACTTGGGGCGTGCTCTTATCAGCTTTCAAGACTTTATAAAATGTTTGATAAGTTCTTTTGAGAATAAATTTATAAGATCACAAGAAATAAGATGTTTGGAGTTTGTAAGCTCGTTTGGAATAGAAAAAGTAAGGAATTCTCAATTTATTTTTAAACTCCTAACAAATTAATTCCTTTTGAAATTGTGGTAGACATTTTATAAGTTTCGTGATCTTATTTTATTTAAACATTCGAGAAGATTTAATTTTAAAAATAAGATTCAATATCTTATAAATTCTAAAGGTGTATTACAAGATGTATGAGTTTGTAAGCTATCGTTTTCAATAAGCTACCTTTCTTGGGTGAACTTAGAGAAGGCGCCCACCGTTGGGATCGTCCCACACAAATCATTGTCCGACACATCGCTGTGCAGGCAGAAATAAGTTCCAAATTAATCAAAACCATGCGAAGGGCTACTTAATTAGCTAGCTTCAAATCTTGAATAATAATAAGGCTCACAAAATCTTGAGGTTTCCAAGCTTGGTAAGTTCCCTAGGAATTCTTCCAGTCAGCCTGTTACCATTAAGCCGCCTGATGATAATGTCGCCGTATCAGAAGCACAAAACAATGATACATACTAAAATAATAATAATGTAATAAAGCAGCAGCAGCAGCAGATGGAAATTATTACAGGAATTTGAGATTTGAAAGGTTTGAGAAAGAAGGAGGGATTGATCCAGTAAGGTTGTTATGGTACAAATCCAGGCTCACAAGACTCTTGAGCTGTCCGAGTTCTGCTGGAATTGGTCCCGTCAAGTTGTTCATGTACAGTTCCCTGTAATTAAACCACCAACCATGCATTTCATTTAATTAATTAGTACTTGCTTATTAAATGTAGTAATGCATATATCAGAACACCCCCCCCCCCCCGGGAATTGGTATTGATAAAACCCCCCCCCCCCCCGGGTAGAGTATACGGTACTGACAGATACTGAAGGCTTTCCAGCTTCCCCAGCTCAGGCACAAGCTTCCCTGATAGCTTAGCATTTCCAAGATCACTTCCAAGAAGAAAAAAAACATTTAAAAAATTAGCTTCTTTAGTTGAAACTAATGAGAATTAAGAGTGAGTGAAAAATGAAGGGGTGATGACTGACAGTCGAGTAACCCTATTATGAACAGGATCGCAGGTGACATGAAACCAAGTGCATGGGTCGACCAGGGTCGGATCCCAGCTCTGCAACACCTTTTCCGGGTCATTTAAACTTCTTCTCAATGCATACAGAGCATCCCCTTTTAATTCAACAACACCTCAATTACACCATTACTTAATTATCAAAAAATGAAATAACTACTCATTAAGAACAAAAGATGTTGTTAATTAATTACCTTCTAAATTTGCATCTATGGCTGATAATGCAAGAAAGAGGAGAAGTAGATGACGATGAGAAACAAGAACCCTTCTTCTGCAGCACCCCATGTTTGAAGTGTAAAACCCTTCTTTTCTTTCTTTCTTAGTTTATGATATGATTCCCAATTCTTGAATTTTAAAGGGTTTTTTTCTTCTTTGTTCTTCTCTCTCTCTCTTGAATTTAAAAGGGTTTTTTTCTTTTTCTTGTTAACTCTCTCTCTTATAAAGAAGGAAAGGAATAAGGAGTGGGGAGGGAATCCAAATCCATGTTGGGGAATTTATAGAGCCCATAAAAGGACTACTCAGTGTAAATGTTAGGTCTTTGAGGGGATGTGGGGTTGCATCTGTCTGTGTAGTGTGTCTCATCTCTCTCCCTCTCTCTCGATGATTGGGAAATTTCAAAAAGAAAAAAAAAAAAAAACTTGGAATTTCAAGAATTTGGACCTCATCTGTTTGTTATAATATATAGAAGAATGCAAAGGGCAAAGGGTAAAGTGGGGCTCTTTGAAATGGAACATATATAAATACATCATATTGTTACTCAAAATACTAAAATGATGGAAACAAGACAAAACATAAAAAGAAATAAAGCTGTGGTGTTTGAGCAATTCTTTGTCCTTTTTTCCATTTTCATTCTCTTAATTTTTTGGAGATTTTTATTTCTTTATAAGGATAACCAATTATGCATTAACAAATGTTTGTGTGTGTTTTATATTATTATTTCTTTAATTACACAAACATTCTATATCGTTTGCAACATTACAAGAACATCCCCTACCTCATGAGAAAACATTAATGTAATTTACCTACATAATCTACTCAAAGATTTATGGTGTTAGTTATTTATTTACGACATATGATTAATGATTCACACCTGTGTGCAACACATATTATTATATAATAAACATAAACCAATTAATGTACATTATAGTATAGGTTTCCTTGAAACATGTCTGAGGAACACAAGATGACAACAGTTGATTTTTCGAGCATATTTTGTCTTTCAATTCTTCACATTTGTGTACTCTCTATGTATATATGTACCTTAAAAAACTCAAACATGGAAAAACTGCAAAACCTCTATTTTTAATTCAAGAAACAAAACCCTTGAAAAAATCCAATTACGTGGATATTCGTGTTGGTCGGGCTCACAATTGACGAAAGTACTGTTTGGTGTTCATTTTTTTGCATGCTTTTTTAGTCATGTATCCTGTTTCTTTTTACGTACTTTTTTTTCCTTAAGAGATTTTAAACAATTAGGTAAATCAATTATTTATCATTACATTTATTTTTTTTTAAAAAAAATCATGCACTATATATATATACACAAATGATTGGTAATATATAGAGCGAATGTTTTAATTAAACCAATATTCAAATTTCAAAAATTGACAAATTAAGAATAAATTCGTCAAAAACTTGTAATTATGGGTGCAATTTGGCATGTGCAGTGCACCTCATGTGAGCCCGAAGTTCCAATCAAATTGTGATTTTTGATGGATTTTATCTTTAATGTTCAAATTCTTTAAAATTGTCGACTTAAATATCAAGTTGATCAGTTCCAATTAGACTGAATCCACTTCTTACAATTATGGATTAAAATTATAATTTTTCTATTTATTGGCACCATAAACAGAATTTCTTATTTTTTTTTTTAAAGTAAACGCTCAAATTAGAATTTTTACCTCTTTTAACCTTTTAAAATTAGGTAAATTATATTGACCTTGCTTCAGTTTAGGCCTAAATGCACAAATCCTCTTGCTTTTTGCAATTAAAACTATAAGTACACCCCTCTTAGTGATTGTTTGTGTAATCTTCTGCCACTAAATAAAAGTATACCTGTAATTACAATAACCTCAACGGGGTGTAGTGTAATTTTAAAACCAATGAAAATTTAATCTAATTTCAGAAAATGTCAATATAATTATTTTTAAAATTCGTTCATTATTATATACATATATATATATATATATATAACATTATTATAACCACTTTTACGTTCTTTTGACTTACAATTTATTTCCTTTCCCTTGATTAAACTTTGTCAAAGGCATTTATAATTTGAATATATATATATATACATATATGAATCAAAAAGTAAATTTACTTGAATAATGATATATCGCACTTTCAATCATTAAAAAAAAAAAGGATATGTCACATCTTTCAAATTGTGCAAGCATTAGATTGACCCCACCAAAACTTTGCATAATTAGAGTGCATAAAGTCTAATAGAGCCATATTCTCCAACTAAGCACTTCACATGGAATTTTTATTTATTTTTTTTTTATACTCAAAATAACGTGGTTGATATCAAGTATTAGAATTAATATCTACTAATATATGAATTGTTGTTCAATTTTAATAAAAGCTGTTGATTAATTATAAATATTTAATATGAATAATTAATATATTAATTTTTATAATTATCAATGTTTGAGATTATATTGTCATCGTAATTGATGTACTTTAAAAAAAAATAAAAGAAAGAAATAAGGGGTGCATGGTCCAAATCGCTTGAGAAAAAGAATTATCGGTCTTGATTTATTTAAAAAAATAATATCTTTTTTCTTCAAGAAAAAGTCCCTCTTGAAAGCATTTGATTCGTTGATTAAAGTTTTAACATCTTTAAGTGATTTTTGTTTAATATTAGTTACTTTGAAAGTATATTTCGATAATTGTTAAATCAAGGATTTGAGTGAGTATTTTAAACTCAAAAGTAATTTATATATGAAGTGAATTTATATTCGCAAAGCAAATAGGGTCACATATATTCTAAAAATTATCAATAACGAAATAAATAGTATAATACATTTAAGATATAATTAAATGAATTTCAAACAAGCTCATGATACAAGTATGTAAGCAAACGTCAATTTTTAAATATTGGAGATTTATACATTAATTTAATCCCTGTTTGATAATGTGATTGAGTAGTCCAAACATATAATATTTCAAATGCTAATATGATTCTCGTGTTATTTGGCCCAATTTTAATATTATCACTTTAAAAATAAATTTCATCCAAATTACACATTTATTTCCACTGAAATTATTTTTTTTTATCTATTTATTGCATTATGCCTGTGAAATAAATTTCTGATCATTTCATTAATCTCATAAATGAGGTTAATTTTTACTTATAAAATTATAAATTGAAACGTTACAATCATTTTTTTAAAAATTGATGATTTCAAAATAAAATTTTCTAAAATTAATTGTGCAATTGTTGAGCTAAACTGAAGCATAATCAATTAAATGCAAAATAAGTAAGTGGGGTAAAGATGGAATGTTGTAAGTGATAATAATATTTTCTCAAAAGAAGTGAGTTTGACCAATTAAGTACACACCACTTTGAAAATGAATGGTTTTGTTCTTTGCTTTTGAAGAGCAACAACCATAGAAGATGGACACCCAAAAAGCCTCTCTTCATTCTTCACACAAAAAGCCAAAAGCTTTCCACATGGACCACTCAACTTAGTGGAATATTATTATGCCAAATTCCAGTTGATGGATTTTAAATTTCTAATAATAGATTTTTTTATATTTTTTATAATTTTGAATTTAAATGATATTTTTTAAATTATTTATGGATATCAAATTCAAGTTACTTGAAATCTTTTTACCAAATCTTTCCGATTAATTCCAAATCATTCCATCGATATTGAGTTCCAATCATGTTTATTAGGATATTGATTTAATTAAGTTAATTGCAACATACTCCAGTATAAATACTAATAGGCATAAAACCCTCTAAATAGAACAAAGAACAGCAACCAGCCTTGCTAAAGTGGTAAGGTTAAGGCTTTACAACTAAATATATTGTGGATTTAGGCACCGTTATTGTGTGAATATATTCTTTGATTTGAATATATCAATGTGTGGAATTAGTTTTTGAATTTAGATTTAATGATAATGTATATATTGAATCGAATCTTATAAAAAGAAAAAATATAAAAAAGAGCAATATAACATTCCGAACTCTTAAGGAAGGGGGCAACGCAACTCTTGAACGAGGGAGACAATGAGTTTCTTTTTAAAAATTCATAAAGTCGGATTCATTTTTTTTAAGCCTATTAATATTTTAACAGGAATGCATGCAGTTGAATTTAATTTAATTTAATTTAATTAATAATTTTTAATTTGAAAATATATGTAGTTAATTTCCTCAAGAAAGTGTGCTAGTAACTTTATTACCAAATTTTCCCTCAATCAATGGGGATTAGCATTCACCACTGACTTTTTAAATGCATTGTGTTGGTTATCCCACCATGTTAATAAATTTGGATTTATTATAATGTTAATTTAGCATTTTTTATTTTTTTTAAGAGGATCAAAGTTGAGTTTTTAATTTTTAATGGGATTTGAAATTATGAGCTATATCTTTCATAAAAATAAAATCACAACCATTAAATCATTTGATCGTTAGTATTTTATCTTGTTTGGTGCTAATACAACTTTATCATCCATTATATCGTTCAGTACATTTAAATTTAAATTTTGGTATAAAATATTAATAATTCAAAGTAATAAATATATTTAAAAGAGACAAAAAAAAATTATTATAAAGGTAGACATCCACTTATATTTGTAAAACTTTATTAATCGAGCAAAACCTAATTGGCCACTATTGCTCTTTTTCTTCAATCTACAAACAAAGTGTGATATATAGACCAAAAGCACTGTATTATGAAAAATTCTAACCCAAATCAGGTTTTGTCAAATCAAACCAATCACATGGTGAATGTATTATATTTATTGTGTGATTGATTATTTTTCTTTAACTATATACTAATTATACAATAAGTATATTATAGCGATAATTACACTATGCTCTCCTGAAATTTGGTGTAATTATAGACCCTCTATGCTTTGGAAAATTACATCTAGCACCCCTGAAGTTTACTTATGTTTAACAAATAAGTCCCCTCGTTAGTCAAAATTCAACAACAACAAAAAAAAGAATCTATATTAACCCCTAGTTGACTTATTATAGGTCAAATAATTTTTTGTGATCAAATTACCCTTATACGTCTTAACGCGCTAATGCATTTGAGAAGGTATATTTTCATCGTTAAAAAAGTAGTTTAGTTCGAAAAAAAAAATATTTTATCTGCAATAAGTCAGTAATCAATCAATCAAGGATAAATATCAATTTTCATTCAATTTTGTCAATATTAGCAAATTTAGTTAATTTTGACTAATGGATGTATTTATTTGTTAGATGGAAACAAATTTCAAAATTGCTAGATATAATTTTTCAAACTACAAAGTCTACATATAATTATGCCAAACTTAAAGTGAGATAAGTGTAATTATCCCTATATTTATAATTAGTTTAAGTCTAATTAAACCGGTCCGAACTATAATTTTGGTTGTATTATTTGGTTAGGTCCAAATGTTCCATTATGAATCCTAGTAAAATTGCATGCTTTCCTGTCGTACATACTCTTTCAACCAACGTAAAAAGGGGTACTTGATTGCTGCTACCTTTAAGACTAATCCATCGGGGTCAAGACTCGATACAGATATCCCAATTCCACCAATTATTAATAAATTAAGTGGGAATTAGAAGTCATCTCATGATTCGGGTCAAAAGTTTCTTTTGTGTTCAACATGATGACTTTGCTGACCCATTTATTTAAGCAATTTCCCGCTCTATTTTAGCTTTTGATTAGTCATTTTTTTATCTATTTCCACTGCAATAAGTTCTTTTTTCATGGGTGGTTTTTTTATATATATATTTTTAGATCGATTTATGTTTGAGTTTAAGAGTTAGTTAAGTTATTAGTTATTGGTCCTACCCAGTTGGTTGGTTCATACATAGTTAAAACGGCACAGATTGAATTTTCTATTAAAAGTTCCGTTGTACCTTGTATTTCATTTAATATCACTAGGATAAAATTAAATATTAATAACAAAATATGATAATTTTAAAATTTTAAGTAGTTTTCATTAATTTCAACAATTTCCTTTAATTCAAAAAAAAAAAAAATTGAAACCTTATCATTTTCTTCTATTAGAGGATTCTTTTCCCACCCTCTTTTGCTGCAGCCCACGACCTCTCTGTCCACGCGCCTCCCACCACCATCGTATTTCAAGCATTCTTGCCGATTGCAATGAATCTCTTGATTTGGAACTGTCAGGGGTTAGACAGTTTGTATCCTTGGAGACCTGGTGAGGCTCCTTGGCCTTCATATTCGAGACCAAGTTTTAGCAAGGAGATGTGACAGTCTAAAATAAAGATTGAATTATTTTGGATTTAGGATGAACACAAAAGAGAAAGGTGGAGGGTTGTTACTTCCGTGGAGGAAACACATAGGGGTCACACTATAGTCATTCTCCATTGTCATATTGGACTAGAGCATAACAAAGATGAGTCATGGGCCAAATAATATTTATATGCGTGAAATCAGAATTAGAGAAATATATCGTGAAGATATTGAAGTACATAGAGAAAAATTTGATATACTAAATTGGTGGAAAGTAAACACTCAAAAGTTTCCAATTATCTCAAAAATAGTTCGGGATGTATTGGCAGTTCTGGTCTCAACTGTTGCTTCAGAATCCGCATTTAGTACCTGTAGTCATGTTCTTGATACTTTTATGAGCTCTTTGTTTACTAAAATAGTTCAAGCACTTATTTGCACTCAAGATTGGCTTCGGAAGATTCCAAACCAATTTAGCATTGAAGAGGATTTGAGTGAATGGTTGAGAAAGGAACTTTTTTATTTGTTCTTGTATTTTGATTATTGTTCGATTCCGTATGCTCTAATATCTACTTGTCTAACTATTTTCTATTTTATTGTAGAGTTAACTAAATTGAGAGTTGATTCAACAATTATTAACATTTAATGGTGCTACTTCTTGTAAATTTTTGACAAAATACTTTTTTATTTTTCATATATTTTGATTATTGTTCAATTACGTATAGTCCCCTTATATTCTACATGTTTAATTATTTGTTCATAAGAAGTATATTTTCTTGCTTTTATTTGTCCAGGAACAAAGTGCTTCTTTTGTTCATTGTGCTTCTTTAACTTTTCTTTCATTGTATCTATTGTTCATTGTGTTGCTTCAACTTTTGTTTCATTGTCCATAGGTGCTGATGCTATTTTGCTTAGGAAATTCTTGCATTGTTCTCCTACTTTCTGTTGTCCAATTTAAGGTCAGATGTATGTAAAACTTTGGAAGGTATTTTAGTTATGTAGGATATTGCAACTTGAAGTTCTTTGTACAGATTTTGTCAAGCAGTGGCAATGTCCTTGGGTTACAAATTGATGAAATTGCCTCAGTCTTCAGATGTATATTGGAGGGGAATTACTATTCATCCTCAAAATATTTTATGAGGGGAAAATAAATTTGGTCCTTTAATTTTGTCTTCGATTAATTTTGGTCATTATCATTATCAGCTTTTTACTATTAATTTGCAAAAATATGTAAATTTGATCCAATTTAGGATTTTTGCTCAATTTTTGCTGGAATCTATCACGTGTCCGCTGGAATTTCCACCTAAGCAATGAAGTTGATGATGTGACGTGCACTTAAATAATTAAAAAATTTTGTAATTCATGGGGTTTGACCTTTACCACTTATGCTATAACGAGTATTATAAGCTCAATTATGTTGTATAACCTATATATATGTAGAAGTATTTCAATATAAATCGATAACAATATTAAAATATATTAAATATTTTTAAACAACTAATATATTATATTATTTGTTTTGATAAAAAAGTTAAACCTAAAAATATTGAGATTTTAGCAGAAAAATATATTTATGTACTTGAAAATATATTGTTTTTAATGCTTATATTTATATATTATTTTATAAATTTATTATTGTATATTGTATGTTTAGAAATATTTACAAATCTGTTTTAAATTAATAAATATGTTAATAGACAATATATATTATGTATTTTAATAAATAATGTATTACTTTTTAATGCTAAAATTTAATATATTTTACATAATTATTTATTTTATAAATTTATTATTATATTGTATGTTTTCAAATATCTATAGACCTTTATAAAATTAATAGATGTGTTAGTAGAAAAAATATATCTATGTATTTTACAGAATAATGTGCTACTATTTAGATATTTGCATAATCATTTATATTAACATAATATGTTTAACAATATTTAATACATTAAATATATTATCAATCTATATCGAAATATTCTAGATACATAGATTATATTGGATAGTTGAGATAAATGGTGAAGGGTTTAAATGCTATTTTAATTGACTAAGGGTCAAATCCCATGTGCAAAAGAATTTTTCAATCATTCAAGTTCATGTCAGATTATCGCTACATGACACATGGCAGATTTCGGCAAAAAATTGAGCAGAAATCCTATATTGAACCAAATTTATGCATTTTTGTAAATTAATGATAAAAAATTGATTACGATAATACTCAATGGATCAAAATTAATTGAGAACAAAATTAAAAGACCCATTTTTTTCCCAAGTATATACTTTTACCTTGCTTTCTATTGAAGCATTGGAAATGAAAATAGACTTACATGCTTCTTCAAATACCCTAACTGGACTAAACGAATACTCGAATCTGAGGCGTACACCATTTAATCAATTTAGGATTGGGTCCGTTTTTACATTATCCAACATATCGGGTACCAGATCTGTTGCCCACCCCTACAATTTTGTACACTTTCATTATTATGGGTATATATTATTATTTGGTTTTTTCCTTAAAAAAGAAAAAAAGAGATACAAACTAAATTGTATACGCAGAAATTGGGGTCTACTTCTTAAATTGTGTTAGACTAATATGCTCTGGTCAGCTATATTCAACTTTACTGTCACCCTCAATGCAAAACTTCATTTGACTTAGAATTATTGTTCAAACGATTTTGTACTATTTAGGTCCACTTTCCGAAATACATACATTGGATTGATGTACTCTGGTCTATTAATACTATACTAGCTACCTTGATTTGATTTGTTCAACTTCTATCTTGATGATTTTGGACTAATTTGATCCAAAAGTGATTCTAATAATTTGTGTATATCGTACATCTAATTTGCTGAGCTACTATCTTGACCAGAATTTAATCAAATATATCATCAATGCTACCACATCCATCAACCATTAATTACTAGAACAAATAATTTCAAGATCAATAACAAGACCAAAGATAAGATGAATAATTTAGAAATCAATACAAACAATCAAAAAACCTAGCAAAAAGAAGTTGATTCATTCTTCTAGATATTTTATCTAATTATTTATCACACATCGTTGATATCGATATGATTTTTTTTTAAATTAAAAAATATAATTATATTATTAAAACAGGAGTCACATACAATATGACATAAATCTACGTGCAATAGTTACTAGAGAAAACGTCTCATCGGCCAGCCCGCTTCACCATTCGGGATTTCCATCTCGACAGGCTTCATGACGCAATATCCGGTTCTGGAGCAAGATCCCACCACTCTCCTCTTCTCCACTTGCTCTCTCTTGCGCAGATTCTGCCTGTTTATGATGGCTCTGAGCCTTTCCCGTCTGTAATGGCTGTTCAAAGGAATTGGGATGGCATCAAGCCCCATCAGCCTCCCTACCACCCCTGGTTTGCACCAAATCACACTCTTCCCGCCGACCACAGCAGGAAACGATGATGATGATGATCTCTTTTCTGCTCCCAACTCGTAGTTCTTAACTCTGAGAGGGGCCAAGTTCGTGAACGAAGACCGGTACATGGCGTCCTTCCCGTCGAGGGAAAATCGAGGGTACTGATTCAAGGCGGTTCTTGCGGTTCTCAGGATGTCGGAGCTGTTCACGCACGACATCCTGTGCTCGACTCCTTTGTACTCCTCCTTCCTGGCCATCTTCTCCTCCATTTCTAACTGCAAGATCATCTCCTCCAACGTGGGCGGCCGTTCTCTGGAGGGGGAGTCGACGAACGATCGTTGTCGTTGTCCCGTGCCCAGGTGGTCGAGTTTTTGCTGGTGGAGAGTCGACGTTGAGGCTTCTCCATTGCAGAAGTTTCTGAAACCCTTTCTCATCTTGGCTCCAAATGAGTTCTTGAGAAGAAACAATGACAAGTCCTTCATAGTTTAGGTTTCTTGTTCAAGAATCATGGTTGGAGAATGCAATGACCTCTGTACGAGACAGTACTGACGATGGCGTGCATATGAATTGAATGAGAGAACGGTGTATTTGATTTTCTGAGACATGGCTTTAAAAGCAGTCACATGAGGGAGGGGAGGAGAGTTTTAATCACAAGTTTCCCAACTCCCATAACACATGAAAAGCTTGTAAAGATACTTATGGCTTTTGGGTGGTTCATTTACACTAATTTGTTGAGGGCAAGAGTTTCAAACTTTCAAGCTAACTACTAACAATAATGTCTTTTTGTACTATTTTTTTTTTTTGGTTGGAATCGTTTATAATATTCATTCACAAGTTGAGAACCACTATCCACTTCGATCATCTAAAAACATGATAATTACACTGACATGTATTGGTATATAGGAAAATTTACGCAAACTACTTCATCATTTATAATTACACTGACACCTCCGGTCAATCAATAAAGTGATCACAAAGAGCAAAAAATATAAATATCCCTTCAGTAACCGTTGATTAAAAATGAAGTTATCTTTTTCGGATTCCTGCTCAAAATTTCAAAATGACGTTGTTTCCCACAGAGTAGGGTAGTGTTGAGGCGGGGAACAGCACAAGATGTGTGACAAATTTAAGGGGTGAGGGTAGATAGATAGATAACATGAACCCACGAGATTGGCACACAATTCGCTGTCGCATTAACATTTTGGTACAATGGGATTCATGTGAATTTGGCAATCGGGACCACACCATACTGATGGCAAGCCACGGCTGGATTAAGTTTGTTTAATTCTTGGCGTTGTGGAAGGTATGGGTACACAGAGAAGTCATCTTCGTTCGTCTTTATGACCTGGGCTTCGACAGAATTTTATCACGGATTCATATAGAAATGTACATGTAAGGGTAAAGTGGAAAGAAACGTGTAAGTAATTAGCTTAATCTTCTTGTCTCAAAAAAGATCGTTCAGAACTACAATACGTTCCATCACCTAACTGGAACCGAGTTCTTATCAATAAGATTGCTAAGCTCTCACATCATCATGCCCATAACTCAGTACAATGCTAACTGCACATTAACTTTCTATAATTTGGCACGATAAATTATCAGAACAAAATGCAACAAGATAAACCACACAACATTTTGTTCAAAAGAGAGAGTTGCTGCATGAAATTATACATATAAACTGAAAGTAACGAGTATGTAGTATGTACATATAGAGACAACCAGCTCGCTCTACTCATCCGGTCACAGCTTCACTAGCTTTAACAAATCGGCCCTTGACTCGCTTCCTAGTATCAGCTCTTGCTTTTCTTGATTCATACCGTATATGCTTGTCATATCTGGAATAAGTATCATGCCATGACCGATGAAAAGTGCATAGAGACTTCATTGGGGGGAAAAAGATATCCATAAAGCATATGGTGAAAGGAAATCAGGAGAAAGTAGATACCTCCGTGTTTTCTTCTTTTCCTTGTAACGTTGCATCGCGTTGCCTCTATTTTTTGCCAGCAGCTCAATGTCAGCCTTTGTCATTGCAGCCGCCACACTTTCACTTTTCATTAAAATGGACTGATCCATGAACTGGAAATCTTTTGAGGGTTTACTAAAACCCGAACATGATGACGGCCTTGAGACAGGTAAATTGTTGCTTTCGGATGTCGCAGGCCCCTGACTTGGTGTTCTGTTATTTGAGGCACTCTGCATTTCCAGGAATTCACAGAAGTTTGATCTCCAAAATTGTAAGCAGCAAGAACAAAGAAATGCAAGACAATGTATAATTAGCATTTTAGCTTTTTACTTCACATAAAAATATATATATATATATATATATATCATCTTAGTGAACTCTTTGCACCAGTTTAGTTTTAGATCCCATGAATATGTTAAGAAACAGAGGCATAACCTTGAGGAGAAAAGAAACTTGGACAAGGTAAGAGTTAAATCTCCATATCTTTTAAGTTTGAATGTATGATGAACACATTTCATTCCTATGACAATTTATTGAACTAATTTGAATGTACAGAAGAAAAGTTATGACAATATCAGACATCAGTTTACCTGAGAAATGGGAATAAAGGCAAACAAATGGCTCACGTTTTCCCAATTACCCATCTATTAAAAGTTTTAGGAGTTCAAGGAATTAATATTTGGCACACCCATACTCCATAGCCATGTCAGATCCAAGGAAAAGATACTTGTACAAGTGAACTCTTGAGCAACAAATTTCCTGCACAACTTATTTAGACATTTACCTATGTAAAACAGGTGTATTCCGTTCACATTTCCACTTTCCTTTTACCAAATTTATAATCATGCACAAGCTGCGCACAACACTCTGTTTCTTGTCATGCATTTTAGTTTGGTTAGTAAAGGTTTGAAACCCAATATTATTCTTCTCATGCTCAACCTTTGACTTAAATCGAACATAAATGCTCTGCAATTATGCAAAAACATTAGGCAACTTCTAACATAATCTGGCATTTAAAACATTTTGTGTAGCAAGGAATGTCTCACTAACAAATAAATCAACATGTAAAGAAAATTCCTTTTAAGATCAAATCATAAATAAGTTTTTTAAACAAGTTGGACTAGTTCAACATAAAATAGCATACATCATAATATATTTATGTATTTTAAGATAGCATGTTGTCAAGAAATGTATGCATAATCAGTCACCTCATAAAGTGTGCTGGAAAATATGGAAAACCGAAATACTAATAACCTAATAGGTTACCAACATTTTGTTTCATGTATAGAAATTAGGATGCTAAACAGAAAAACATTCTCCCTCCATATCCAAATGAAACCTCCTACTTTGACTGGAAAAGGTGTTGTAGGTGACAGTTGAAATCATAATTAAAAAAAATGGTAATTCCATACTATCCTTAAAGGTAGTGATCTCTATTTCAAATGAGATGAGACTTTTGAGAATAAAATTCTGTTTTAGGAAATGAAAGTTATTTTGGGATGTGTCTTCGAAAGCATATAGGAATTGCTAACTTCAGGACATAGGAAGAGTAATCTTGGATAGGTAAAGATGGAATATATTAATAGAGTGAAGATGGAAATGGAGTCTAATTCTTCAAGTTCCAATCGACCCATCGTCATCCAGAATGCAAAAAGACATTGGCGGGTAGCAGTTTGGGCCATAAGTTCCAGTCTCCTTCATTAAATATATGAAAGAGTCGACTTGTCGGGCTACAACTTGCATAAGTTAATCACAACATGAAGCACTAATGGGAAGAATTACTTGAGATAGATAAGAGATGGCCATAGAAGAAATGCTTACACTAAAGGGAATCATATCCTCATGTGCAATTGAGCAGTTCGCTCCAGAGAGGTCCACCCTTATTCTCTTTGCACCGGATGCTTCTTTCAGTAGTTCTCCATAATTTTTCACAGTGTACACCATGTCACTGCCATCATATTCTAGCTCTAGGGGGCTGGACTCCTCATGGCCCCTCAATTGTCCCAGATTGAAGTCCCATATCTGCAAAATCCAATGCAACAGAGATATCAGCAGAGAACAAAAGGCCTATAAAGCAGCACATATGAAAATTAAGACGGGTGAGATTGTGCTTCAGGAAGCAGTATTGAGATCCATCAGTTTCTCAAAATACGTACTTTCTTGAAAATTTACTTCATTTTTGGGAACAAAATTATGTCCTCACATGATTTTCTAGCTTAACATCATTGAGAATGTTATCACATACAGTCTGTCAGACACTAAGTTTAATACAAAACAAATAGTACAAGCTCAAGAAGAAGTAGGAACTAAGTACTCATCAAAAAGTATAAGACTAACTTTGGGAAGTGATGGAATACATCAAAATCATCAGTTACAGGTATGAACATCTAAAGGAGTAACAAGGAAGATGAAACTAACAGGGATATTGAATTAGCAATGTACACAATACCCCAAGTATCTTCCGGGGTATTGTGTTTGCGGACACAGTCAGAAAAGCCATAGATAATATAACAATAGACCTCCCTAATAACAACACCAGACAACAACAAATGCTATACATCCCCAAATCCTAAAAACAACTAAAGAACAGATATAAATAAATTGAGAATGGGAGTTCATATAACCTTTTCCTCAAACGCGAATGGGATTTCTGCAACTTCCAGTTCAAACCTTTCAATTACAAGCATCCAAAAAGTGATGCCGATATACTAGAAAGTGCCCGTAGACAACATTATAACACCATTAAGATATCAAGTAATACCCCACAAGTTACACATTATTCCTTCAATATCATTGTTCAGATATGCATAAAGCATTAAGACAAGAATTCAGGAAAAAGAGTTCATACAAAAGATAGACATCTTCCCAGAATCTGTTTTCAGCTTTTGTATCGAAAAGGAAAAAGACCACAAAGAATTTATAGCATATGTGAAAATGCAGCAGCCAAGAGCAGATCGAATCTACCTGTGCGCTGTGATCACATGTCCTGGTGTTCCACAACATGTTGCTTTCCTCTTTCGAATTCTCCAAAGTCTGCATCATTAGCAATGACGTAAATCCTCCACCCTGCTGCTTCTGTTCTTGCGGTTGCTCCTCATACTGTCCACACATATTCTCCTGCGGCCGGGCGCTGCTTGGAGTCGGCGGTCCTACCTCCTCCCCGCTACCACCGCCACCCCGCCACTATCCGCCAACAACTCCAACAACTGCTTCAGAATAACCTGCTTCTGCTTCCCACAGTTGGGGCTCTTCTTCTTCACCAATTCACCCCCATAATTAGAATAAATCACCGAACTGGCATTCGGCACCATCAGCTCCTCCAGCAACCCTCCCCATTCATACGACGTCGTTTTCTTCTCCTCAATCTCCAAACCCCAAGCCGACGCCAAATCGAAGGCCGATGGGCACCCCGAGAATCCCTCAACAGGGGACCGATCGTGCGCAGATGACACCGCGCAGCTGCCATGCGCATCCCAATCACACTCCTGGCAGAGAACAAGCCCGTCGGTGGCGCATCTGATGGAGGCCGGCTCGGCGGCGCAGTTGTCGCAGATCTGGGAACGCAGGTGCTTCTTGGCGAGGGCGTTGGCTGAGTGGACGTGCTGGTCACAGGACAAGCATAGCTTGGCGCTGTCCGCACGGCAGTAGAGTATGGCCGGCCGTTCACCACAAAAATCGCAAGTCACCATCAAGGAAACAGCTTCCCAGAACCCAGAAATGCAAATCTTGATTGATGGACTACAGAGTAGACTCCGGAAATTCGAGGATTGAATTCTTGAAATTCCAAAACAAGAAAGGAAAATGGAGGGACATGTGCAGTGATAGAGTAGAAAATTGTTGAAAATCTATGTATATATAGAAAGCGGAAGATCCAAGATTTGGTGGGTTAGTTCAAACTAGCATCTTATGTGGAAGATTGAGTGTTAGTTGCAGAGATTGCAGCAACGAAAGAGGGAAGAAGTACATTACATATATATACACACACACACACATCCATTCATCAACAGAGTGGCAGAATTAATAACATATTCTCCTTTTTCCCTTTCTTTTTTTTTCAAAGTCTAATTTTGGAATTGTGTTTGGAGGATGTACGGAGTGGGACCACTCGTAAAATATCTTTACCTTTTTGCTGAGCTGGCACCACCATCTTTTTCTTTTTCTCTTTCTTTTCTAGATAATGTCCTTTTTCTTTTTCTTTTGTTTTCTCCAAATAATTATAGCTTCTTCCTTAAAGTTTAATCTAATTAAACTTATATTTTTGTGTTTTCAAAATTTCTTTTAATACTATTAATAGTTATTTACATTTATTCATTAAATCTTTAATATTTATTTAATTAATTTATTACATATTAATAAATCTTTTCTGACTATTTCATTGTTTGATGTGTCCATAATTCTCTCGTCTTAGTTTTGTGTTTCTACACACGACACCACTTGATACGAGCAAAAGTTTGCTCATTCGAATAATTTCAACTTGAGATCATTAGGCCTAACTCTTCACAAGTCCTAACAAAGGCATCTGTAATAAACACATTAATACTCCAATGTTTAAATCAATATCTGATGATAAACATAAAAAGTGAACTGAAATGCATAATGTAAAGTAGGAATTCAGCGTGAAGTTACGTGCACAGTGTTAAGAAAATATTACCTTTTAGAGAGAGAAGTGGGGCTCTTTTTATAAATTAACAACGAATAGTTTACTTATTAATTAGCTCGACGCTAACTTTATAATCAAATTTTTCGTAACTATTAAGCTATTTTCTTATAGTGAAATAATAGTGTTAGACCTCATCTATAACAAAAAATAGAACACTCACACAAATACGCACACACCGAAAAACTAACTATTTTTTTCATTCATCCACTACTTTTTGTCCAATAATTAAATGTTTTCTCCGACAGGCTTTAAACAATCATACTTTAATTAGCAATGACTAATTGTTAGCATACAATTAAAATTGAATATTATTACATCCACGATGTGAGTTTAAATTCTCGTCAAGATTTTTGATGGAGTTAAACTTACATTTTGATTTATGCATTGAGTCTCATCTGATTAGGTTTTTGTTCTTAGGACCAACATGTTAATTATAGGGTGTCGCTCCGACTTCCTAATTTACTCTACTAATATATCACTGGCATTGAATTTCATAAGGATCACAAATTAAAATACAAAATGTTAAATAATTATTATCTTTTAAAAAGTGATATTATTATAGATATATTCAAAGGAAAATAAGGCTAGTCATATTTAGACCCTCCTCTAAAAATGCAAAGTTACGCATTTTCCTAAAAAATTCCAAAGTTATACTAACACCTTCTCTGAAGATTTATTATTTATACCTAACTCATTTCATTAGGGTTTAGATAAAAAATACTGAAACTAACAAAAAAAAAATGAGGAGCAAATAAAAAATGTATGTAATTTTTTTGTCAGCGTTAGCATTTTTCTTTTCCTAACAAAAAGATGTCAGGTGAAAGGAAGAACTTTCAAAAAGGGTGCGAGTGTAATTTTAATTTTTTAAAAAAATATATAATTTTATATTTTCGAAGAATGTCATAATTAGCCCAAGAAAATATGAGCATTAGCAAAACTAAATTGTAACTAGTTTGGATTTGGAAGGAAAGAGTAAAGAGAAGGAATAGTCTTTTAACTTTTCGTACTCGCATGACTTCTCACATGTATGTTTAACTTGTTATTTCTTTTTTTATTTAATAGTATTGTTTAATTTGAAAATAAATGATGTAATTAATCATATTCAATAAAAAAAAAATTTCTCCTCTACTAAGATAAAGTATTCATTGTTTTTTACTTTCTCATTTAATATAATTTAAGTTACCAAAATTTCTTCTTCCTCTTTCTTAATTACTATGTTCTCTAAATTCAAATTTTCAGAAATCATATTATAAGTCATGAATGGACCATTTTACCCTTATTCAAAATACATACATACGTACATATATGACTTAGAGATTTCATATGTGATGTGGGCTTCATATTGTAAATAATGAAATATATACTCGTCACGAAATGAAGAAATGATCTTACACTCTAAGGTTCTGCATCTTCTGATTAGTGTCGGACTTGGTTGGCCTGACCTAATCCAACCTAATGATTATTTAATACCTTAGCCATTTGACTTATCGCGGATTAATGGCCTTACAGTCGTTTATATCACATTGGCGTGACCATTTTAAGTGGACCGAACTCGTAAATATTTTGGCTCCCATATGCCAGATATGTTACGATGTTCACACATTCATTGCATTAATTTTAGCCGCATACCAACCTCGACTCTCTTAAACACCGAAAAACTATAATTGGGGCTTACTCAGTGTATCACTGACCTCTGATTGTATTTAAGAAATAGAGTTGAAAAATAAATCAAATTATTCGAAGCTTGTTTGAACTTAATTTGTCAAACTTAGCAAAAGAAACTTGAACAAAAGATTTGGTTTGATAGAAACTTCTAAAGTCTGTTCCAACTTGATTCAATTAATACAGAATTAATAAAATACATTTAAAAATATCAAATTATTCGAGCTCGGTTTATGTTTGATTCAATTACAGCTCATTTAAGCTCAATTATGTCAATAATAAAACCAATTCAAATACAATTTTAAAACTTGATAATAATTCAAATAAAATTACATAATAATATATTCGGCTCGATTCGAATTATTTATGTGCGTATATATGGAAGAAAACATTTATATATATATATATATATGGATAGCCAACTCAATCTGAATTGAGTGGGGTTTGACACAAGCGTGCAAAATAAGCACAAAATATGGTCCGACAATCTCCTTTTGAGGTCGTTTTCGCCTTTTAATCTTCTTACAAATAAATTGAGTTCATAATTGTCAAACACTTTGTCTACGACATTGCAATTGCCATGAGCAGCATCACTATTACTGCTACGTACTATTGGTTCCCTACCCAATCTTTAGGCTTGCAATTATTGTCCACTACCAACTGTGCAGGGAGATAGAGTACTTGATGTTTGATTGGGATCCAAATGCTGTATTTGAATTTTGAATTTATTATTATTATTATTCTTTTTTGGTAGGAAGAATAATAAACGTATAGGTACGAAATTGTAATTCAGAAAAAAATACATGTGTGTTAGAGTTTTGGAAAAATATAATTTGATTATTTTTAAATGAAAGTATACTGATCCGATTCAAGTAAATGTTAAACTTGTTGATCAGAGCGTCCTAACCAAAATGATCTGATACTTAAGTTATTTCGAATATACACTTCAAAGATATAATTATAGTATAAAAAATATCGTGCGTCACCTCAAGGGTATTTACAGGGTCACATTTTAATACTTGTACGGATCTAGCTGTCTACATGCCAAGAGTTGGGCAATCCTAATTCTCAGATGACCATGTAAGATTGGATCGAACGCAATCCGGTGGAGGGCACTCGGATCTTCTACTGTACATCTAATGAGTTTTGCCTCTTTTTTACGGTAAATCTTTATTTACTCCAACAAATAATAATTAATGAATTATATTCTCAACATCTATTAGTAATTACATCAAGACTTAAATTAATAATTCAACATATTATTTTCAGAAATAATTAAATAATATATCTTAGGAAAAATAAATAATTGTGATCTGATCTCTACCAAGTCTAGAATAGGCGTGTGAGGAGTGCTTTAATTTGGTGGTGCTGTAGAAGGTGCTAAACAAATAATGCCTTGCCTTTGCCCTACACTGAATTATTTAGATGGAATTAATTAACTATGTCACTAAACCAAATTATTGTTCCTGTTGTCTTTCATTTATTCATCATTATAACTGTTGTTTTCATTCTTCTCATAATTACATATACCCTACTCGTTTACCGACCAACTCAGAACTGTGTTTCCATAGTGGTTACAATTTGCAGCTTATAATCCCGTTGGAATTATAAATATACCTAAATATTTATTGTGTCCACAAAATAATTTCTATTACTTCAAAGAATATGGTTAATTTTAAAAGTTAGCTACAATCTGCATTTGTATAATCAATTAAAAAAATTAAAATTTTAGTCACGTAATTTATGGAGGGTGACATTTTCTGTCCTACAAGAACTGATTTTCATAATTTAGTCTCAGCTATAATTTTAAAATTGGCCGAAAAATTACACGTAACTTTATACCTGATCCAATTAAATTACAGTTTTAGTCATGTAATACAGAATTAAATTATGAAAATCGATTTATGCAAGATAAAAAAACGCTACTCCCCTTAATTAAAAGACTAAAATTACATTTTTTTTCCTATTATAAATTTGAGAATTCACAAACCATGTTTTTATTTCAAAGTAAATTCTCTTATTATCAATCACACAATGGTGGGACCAAACTGGTGCATCATTAATTAATTGCTAGTGTGGTAATAATAGAGAACTAAGGTGCAAAAGGAACAAATTAATTATATATGGTATAGTGTTAAAATGAGATGTCATTATGAAGATTATGGGAATTAGGTTCAGACAATAATTTATGTAACATGTTACCAATATGGACAGAAGAAAACATTATTATTTTAAACAAGAGGGAGATATTTTGTTTGTCTGAATATTCCTTAATTCAAAGATCACTGTATCAGTCCTTACCAGTGAACATGCACAAAATCTTCATCAACTGCTAATTAATTAATTAAAAGGGTAATTACATTCACAATCTTTGAAATTATATTTAGTCACACCAACACCTTTTATTTTATTTAATGAAATTTTACAGAATCATCATTTAAGGTACAATGATTGAAGGGGTACGTAATATATATCATGTAATGAACTAAGCCAGATAAACAATTGCAGTGTGAATTAATAAGACTATACATATTATCAAAAGTTCACTATTGTCTATACATGCAAAAATATATAGAAAACTATGCTTTTATAGCTGCCAAGTTGATATATATATATATATATGTATGTAGAGAGAGGGGGGGTGCAATTGCATGCATGTTGTCACTCCTGTCCACGTTTAAGTCTTTGTATATAGCAAATGATAATTTGGTGGATAAGTATTATGATGATTGATAATCTTGTAAGAATGCGTTGGGTGGGACCCATTTCCACTACTGTCAATCGCTTCAATGCAAACAACCCATGTACTAACTCTTCTCTTTCAATCACATTTTTTTTCAAAATTAAATTACCATTGACTTCGCATAAATTTTGTTATGTATATAAATTTTTTTATTATTTAAAAAATTAATGAGCATTTAATAAATATTATTTTATGATAGAATGTTGTAAGAAGTATTTGTTAAATGATTATTCCTTTAAAAATATTTAAAATTTTCTGACAATAAGTGAATATTTATAATTATAACAAACATTAAGAGAGTAGTCATTTGTAATTTATTTTTTTTAATTAATTTGCCAACATATGTAAGTTAAACTTTATGTTAGTAATTAATTTACATATATATTATTGTTTGAATGAGAGTGATGTCCGTCGGCAATGCAATAGGAAAGCACGTTGAGCCCAACATTAAGTAAAACGTGATGTCCAAAGTTGGAATATTCTTTGATAATTTTAATACATATATAATCTAAACTATTAAAAAAATAATTATTTAATATTTAATATCTTAATACACTTCCTCTTATGTATAAATCCTAAACATGAAACATTTATTTTATATATGGGTGACAATGATCGATGCAATCCGAATCCAATACCTTTTTCTTTGCCCTGGTTCTAGTACCATTTTAAACGACCACCTCATCTAAAAGTTTAAGTTGTTAAATGGGACAATCTTTTAATATAATTTAATATCTTAACATCATTAATTTAATATTCCCAAGATTTAGGCAAAACTAGACTTAAATTCATATATAATATTAAATAAATAATTATGTTATGTATCAAAAGAAATTATAGTATTAATTATGTAAGTATAGGGATGATAGTTTTAGTTTTGTACAAATCCATTTTACTAATATTATCCTATAATTTTAAAAATTTCACAAAGTGATGATAAAAATAGTGATCAATTGCTTAAACGATCTGAAAAGTGCACACAACATATGCACATGACCAATTTAATTAGATGCACAATTATCCTTAAAATTATATGATAAAAATATCAAAATAAATTTATATAGAATTAAAATTACCATTTCATAATGAAAAGATTAAATGTATTTGTATGTAGCAAAGTAGAGTGATATGGTCCACCCACCCCATCTGCAATGTCTACCCTAATTTGAGGAGCAAGGATTTTGATAGGAAATGGATCTGGAGATCTAAGGGACAGTATTCTCTGTTGGTGCAAAAAGTTGAACCCTAAAAGGCATGTAATAATTTTGATGGTAGGGTCAAAGTGGGGATGAGAATTTTTGCAATAAGATGATTGAGTTGTGGGACCCTATCTTATCCTTGTCAATCAAGAGAGGCAGAATTGTAAATAATTCGAATTCAACAGATTAAACTATTGTTCAGATGTATTTAAAATTATATTTAAGTTACATTTGATTTTTGATCTAATCAATTTTAAATAAATTTTAATTTAATCAAACATCAATCAAATTTAAGTAATTTAATATTTTATATTTATAATTTTTTTAAAAGTTATTTAAAATAAATTAATTTAAGTATTAATTTTTCTAAATATTTAATTTTTTTTATATATTTTCAAACAATCTCAACTTTCATTTCTACTTATTTTATAACTTTCTCAACAACATGACTCCTCAATCAAAGTAGAAATAAATGTTCTATTGATTGGGATTTTTTTTTCTTTTATATCTAATACATTCAAATTCAAACAATTATTAAAAAATAAGACATTATTATGAAAAATAAATCATATACCCACATTTGCAGCTCTCAAACCCAAAACTTATTTGTTGTGAGACATCCACGTTCCAACCCAAACAAGGCTGCATACGTTATTAGTCGGTAAGTATCCTTATCAGCGACATAATTTAAAAACATGCCTTGATCCACAACAATGAATCGGAAAATTCTTACTTAAATAAAATTTGGTCTAACCAAACCAACAACCGAGTAAATAAGATACAGTCAATATGTGATTGATTTTTATTTTTTTCTTAACTATAGATCATTCACAATATAAGTATATCAGACTTAGGACTTCTTTACTTAAAATGATTGGGTTTGATATCTTTGTCAATCAAAATTTATTTTTTATTTACTTCATTTAGTCTAAATTCAGTATGAATGTAGTTGGCCCGTCATTAATTATAATAAAAATATAATTAAAATTATAAAATTATCTATCTCGTCTTAATTTTATCATACAAAAATAAAAGAATTATTACTAAATAATTGGAGTAGAGTGGTGAAACCAATCAAATTTTATTATTTCCAAAATTAGAAGTCACGTGGAATAGTATGGGAGAGATGGGAATGCAACTCTTTGTTTTGGCCTTTTCTAAGCCGGGTTTTGCGGGTCCCTAGGCCGGCTGACGCCATGCGTGACATATTTTTCCATATCCTTTTCGGTCATTTCACCATCAGCATTTGAAAGTATCATTTTTCCCTTTTTCTTTTATCTTTTTCTTTTTGTCTAAATAGTAAATATTGTTGATATATTGTTTTATTTGGAAAGTAAATAATTCCGGCCCTCCAATTTATTTACATATTGTCATACTGTACAAACTACAAAGTTTTTAAGTATTCTAAATAATATATATATATGGTATATTTTTATTATTGTACCATACTTTGGCAGGTTTATTAACAACCTCTATTCTAATTTAAACAATGTTTAGGGAATTGAAAATTGCATTTTATTTTGTAGCTTTTGCACTTATTTTTTCATTACTTCTTACTTTATTTTAGTTAATATGTGCTGGAAATACATGTTAACTTTTCGATTCTTAAATTATTTATAAAAAATTTGAGTCAAAATTAATATGCACCTTGAATAGCAGTTCTTCCAAAAATTAATGATTTTATAATTTTAAAGTAGTAGTACTACAAATTTTGAGAAATAACGAACCAAAAAAAATATATCTTGAAATCCTCCCAAAAAGGAAACAAATACTACAAAACTAGAATGCTAGAATTTTTTCCTGAATTGAATGAATGAAATGCAAATGGAAGACCCTATTTAAAGAGGTTAGAAGGTGTGATTCAATAAAAAATGTTTTAAAATGTTAGAATTTAATTTGATCGAAATAAATTTATTAATTTTATTTATCATTCATCATTTTTCAGCAATTCCCAATATGAACAAAAATTAATACATAAAACATGTAGACACTTGAGAGAATTTCAAACGAGAAGTCTTTGCATCAGAAAAGGTAACTTGTGACCTTAAATCTTCCTTTGAGGAATATCTTCAGATGTACACAGCTAATTAGTGAATGTGATGCTTTGAATAGTTCAGCTATTAGTGTAAACTAAGAAAATAATATTCCTACAATACTTTTTTTTTGTTTGGGTAAATATAAATTTGATTAAGTGAAAAAAGGTATGATGTTACAATATGGACCTCAGAATCTATCTATCAGGTATGAAGGACTGTCCTACCAAACTGTCCTCCAAATTCAATATAGAACAGATGTTTGTACATTTTGTTGAAGCTCATAACTCAGAATTCTTATCCTAACCTATTCCAACATCATCTACGGAGTCTGCTTTGGTGTGGAAGTTGTGTGATGGAACCTCCTCAGGTTCTCCTCTCTCTAGATATGGTATACCAAAGAGGCAAGCAAGCATCTAGGGCTGCATTCAGTAAGTGTTTGCCTCTCTACCAGCGTTTGGTCCATATTGACATTTTGAGATCGGCCAATGAAATCTGATTTATAATATCAAAACAGTGATTGAAGAACTTGCATTGGGAAAATTTGGTGGTTGTAGGTTTCAATCTTCTAATTATTACATAATATATATGCAATTCCTATCATCATGCTCCATCCAGGGCTTATCCAATGTGGTCAGCCCATCATCACAATACCTTTTCTAATATCTCTAATTCTCATCATAATGTGTATTTTGATTCTGGATATCATCTTATTCAAAATTTATCGTGCAAACTTACAAAGTAAACAAAATCTTACTTTACATAATATTTTAAAAATCATTTTGTTCATCAAAGTATACGCTTATAATCTTATTTAGCTAATTCAATTCCACAAATAATCTATTCAGACATTATTAACATTTATAAACTAAGCATGGTGCAAAGCCAGATGGATGTGGTGCTCTCTAGCCGGCAGTCCCTCCAGTCATTTGAGGAATGATCTCTTGCCTGTTACACGGGTCAGCTGTTGTGATTAGCTAGGCTCTGATTCCATGTATGTTTTTTGGGTTTGGAGTGTTATTAGGTTCATCTCTGAGCTATACGTGCTGCCTGTATTGGTTCGACCCATTTCTGTGTTCATGTTGTCTTCAACTGCTTTTGCTTAATCAACGGAAGGTTCCTTACTTACCAAAATGTACGCAAAGAATATTTGTATAAAATTTCATAATTAAAGAAAGAGTATATTTATAATTATAATTACTACTTCAAGAGATATAATTATTATTTTGCAAAGGAGACGGGTATTTGTATAATTAGACCAAACTCAAGGGAGCATCCATGTAATACCCAAAAGTTACTATCACCGATGACCTCTCTTACAGGAACAACTTAGAAGAGGAAAAAATAAGCATCAAGGTTCATGATCTGGAGAGAAATTCATCGAGACCACTTTGATAGGGCGACAATGGCTTAACATACAATCAAGGAACCAAAAAGAATCAAAATTTAAACTGACGAAGAGCTAAGGTATTTACTTGGGATAAATGTTTGATGCATATATTTTGCTCTTAATAAGCAAGAACCAATATGAACAATACAGAGAGGACAAATAATTCGCAATAAATAAGATCTATCTTTGATCTTGAAAAGAAGTGCAAGAAAGATGAGTGTTACAAGCCCAACAAGTGCCTCCAGTCCTTCCAATACATCTCTGCACCGTAAAAGCAAAACGAACTATTACATAAGCTACAGGTTTCCATGGCATTAACATATTGAATAACATGAGAGATATTAAAAAATGCGGATTATCAATATCTAGTGGGATAATAGTCCTTCGAGTGGCTCCAACTCTCGACAGTGTTTCAAATCTCACTAGAACTATTCATCAACTTTTATCCAACAATGAAATTGAGTTGTTGCTCTAAAATTCTTCAACTCCATTCGAATGGGAGAAAATAAATTATGAAGTTTCATATTATTTTGGCCTTACCTTCAGGGACTTTCAAAGAATGATGTTAACAACTCGTGATGTTAGAATCCTATATCACAAACCTAACATTCTAAAAAACCCAATATTGAATACTAAAGTACCTTAGTGGAAAAAACTGGCTTGGAGAATTAGAAATGATGTAAATGTGTGGATACAAAAGGAAAAACTCATTTGTGATTCATGCTGAGATGTATTCAAATGAAACCAGAATCATGTTGGCAACGAAACATTCGGTCATTATCAACAGAAATACTTAGTCTTACCTTCGTCCAGAATAGATAGTTGAAGAGCTCAACCAACCATTGTGCGTTTTCTTCCTCTTTGTCGCACTAAAACATATCACCGCACATCAACAGATGAAACAAGAAAAAATTATAACAATACAGAAGCCATTAGATATCATTTCTTAGAGAACAAAAGATTATGTAGAAGCCAAAGTATGAAAGAAGGAACACCTTGGGCTAGCTTGTTCAAAGTTGAGGACCACTGCTTTGAGGATTTCCTGTATGCAGCTAGGATTTTGTCCATCTAAACAATGTAAAAACAGAAAAATGGTTATTCTTTCTTTCAATGGCTTCATTTGGACTTTGAAACAGAGTTTCAGGAGATGCTGGAATAGAAATTAGCAGCATAATGCCCAGATGACTGTTTAATGTAATGATATATGATATATTAGGCATGTTGACACGCTCATAAACATTTTCCAATTTCCACTCTCATCCTAACAAGTTTTTTGCCATAATACAGGAAATACAATCTATGCAAGTTCTCTATCTAACAGCTGCTTAACCCCACTCTCAAAATGTTAGTAACTGTTGAAAAAATGACCATATCAACTAATACACAGAAAATCTCGCACAAACTCCCGCAAACAAAATAAATATGGGTCATGCACAAGTTTACATTGTTTTCAACTAAAAGAACAAGTCAGTGACACAAAAGAATATTGATGACCAATTGATAATATTTCTAATAAAAATTATTAAAAACATAAAAGGACTCAGTAGCTTCATATTTTTTTTTTATCTTTCCAACAATCGAGTGGCATCTGAGAGTATGTTAGATCAAGGACTCTCACCACATTTCCACATGAAGAGTGCATTGATAGCAATGCTCTTTCGAGAACATATAGATCAACGGCTTTATCTTCCGGAAGGGTTGAAGTGAAGCTCAGACCAAAATCAATAAGCACCTTTCAAAAGGATAAAAATTCTACATGAATTATTATTCCTTATGAAAATTATTTATAAAAATGAAAAACTTGAAACTTGACCACAAAGATAACCAAATGAATTTATAACCTACCAGCTGATTGGTACTGTTCCGGATTAACATGTTTGATGTTGTCAAATCACCATGGACCAGCCCACCATCATGTAGTTTACCAATAGCATCACCAATCTGTGTTGCGATGTCATTCAACCTTTCTTCAACAATACCTTGCAAACCAAAGTCAAGGAATATGTCCTTCACTGCCTGACCCTCAACAAACTCAAAAGTTAAGGTATGCAGCAAAGGATCAACAGCATAGAGAACTGGAGTTGATACTCCAAGCTTTCTAGCTTTCGTCATGCACCTAGCTTCCTGCTCAGCAATGGTAGAAAGTCAAGTAGGCAGCAAAGCACTAAAGAGCTGCATATAAACAATACTTATAGCACTAACCGCATTCAAACGTTTGACAGTGAGCTTTGAATCCAATGATGGATGCCTATATTTTTTTGAAAAACGTTCCTTAACAATAGACCTTCTGCCAACAAAAGTCGATTCGAACACTCTCTGGAAAAACAAAAACAAAAAGATCACCACATGAGAAGCGGAGAATTGGTCTGTCCCTATTAATTAATAAATGTTCCTGAAACTATTCATTGGAGTTAATGTATTGTTTTCATTTAGTAATCCCAGAGATAATTAATAAGAATAAGTATTTGCGCTATGATGTTCTATAACAAACCACAAACGAAAGTTGACTTACAGCCTCAGCTCCTTGCTTAATCAAAACCAACGAACCCTCTACTCCATCTAACTTGATCTCCATTTCAAAAAACTACCACAAAGCAATTTATCAATTTAAAGTTGATGGTACAACTGCAATAGCACATAAAATTATAAGATAAATGACAAACCACTAAAATACATGAAAAGACCATAAGCCAAATGAAACCAACCAAATGCCTTGAGCACAAATCAATTTACTGTAGGCAAAACCAATCAATGGGATGACAGAGGGGGAGGCGGGGGGAAGGGGAGAAGGAGGAGGAAGGCGATGGTGCAGTGGAGTGGTGATCGGAGCTTTTAAATTGACAATTAACTAAGTGAAATTAGTTTAGTTTTAAACTCACTAAGTGAAACTTATGTAAGTTTAATATAATTAAGTTAAATTACTTTATTTACAGCTCTTAAGTTGAGAATTAACTAAGTTCTAAGATAATGAAGTTAAAGTAGTTTAATTTTAAACTGACTAAATGAAATTTAAGTAAGTTTAAACATTGAAATTAAATTAGCTTAGTTGAAGCTTTAAGTTGAAAAATGAACTAAGTTTTAAACTAAGTTAAACTAAAATATATGTTTAGAATTCTAATCTACAGTCATAATCAACAATGTTCATCCAACCTCGTCAATACTATCATCGTCCCTTCCACCTCAATGTACCAAACACATACTAGAATGAACCACAGAAACTCGAGCAAAAGGTATCGAATTTCACCTCATAGTTGGCCAAGCAAAGGCAGAAGTTACTTCAGATTCTTAGTGCAATTGACTAATCATTTGCAGTAAACAAGTCTTGAATAATTCAAGGACAACCACCAGTGTCACACTTCATTAAGACATCAAAATCTCAAAATGCAAAAATGATGACTTCACACAAACGAAATTCCCACAGGCCCAAAACCAACATATCATTCACTGGATTAACAGAAGCAACATATGCAAGAGGAATTGAATGTAGTCCTAGGTTAAATAAAAAGGGAATATATACATATCTGAAGTAGTATTATTTTAATATGCTGCAGATCTGCAATAAAGTAACACATCCACAATTCTATAACACAAAACAAATAAATTTGAATTATAAATTTGTAGTGAACAAATACCCAAGTCACAGCAGACCTGAGAACAGAACAAAAGCACTCACCTAATGAACAAAATAACCCAATCCTAAAACAAATGTTGGGTTACACGAAATAATAAAAACATAAAAAACAAATTATCAGGGTAGCTAAGAAGGGGGCGTGGCGGAAGGAAGAAAGAATGAAATATCAGCGGTTAACAAGAATCTATTACTGCAAAAAAAAAAAAATAAATAAATAAATAAGAAAAATGGAAATTCAAGCAGATAGAAAATAAAATTGAAGGAAACAAATAGCACCGAAATCAGAGGTCTTTGGGCGAGGGTCTCCCTACCACCTCTGATTCTCCTCCGGGGGTTTGGGAATGGATAGAGTTCACTTTATATCAACCTATAACTAGTAGACCTATACAAAGACTATAGTTTAGCATTTACAAATATATTTCGTTATCCTATTCTGAAATTCAGACTCACCTGGGGGAATCAATCTAAGTCTGCTTGGGGTTGGGGCGGCGGTTTTGGGGTGGGAGAGAAGAGAGAGCGGCGGAAGGAGAGGAGGGAAAAAGAGAAAAGAGAGAGCGGCTGAAGGAGAGGGATAGGCCGGCGCGCGGGTTAGGCCAGTTAAATATATTTTTGCTGTGATTCAACATTTGCGGTTTTTCAAATCTTAGTGTAAGCCTAAGCCCCTCAATCCCATCATCATCAAACTCATATTTTGAGTCTAAGGGCTGGTTTACACAATTTTGGCTGTCTTTTCATATATTCATAGTTTTATAATTTATAACTAAATAAATTAAACTTAATGTGTTCCAAATAAATAAAATATACGAATAATTATGGCATATACTACGTATATGTATTATTTATATTATGCATCCCATAAGATAAAAGCAGGAAAAATTACATTATTTATACACAGCTACTCTTGATAGCTGTTTTTCTTGCTATAAAGAGCATTGAATAAAACAATTTTGCTAAAAGGAAAGGGATTCGAAGATTTTTTTTACTACAATTAGTAATGAAAGTTATTTTTACTAAATTTTTTTTATATTTATGCATTTGTTGTCTTTGCTATGTTGTTATTCTTAGTTTTTTTTTTTTAAATTATATTATATTTTGTTGTGAAGATATGGTGGAGCAAAACAATATTGATATTGTTATATGTTTTAGAGGTCAGCTAATTGATTCATATGACTGTATGGGTTATGATCGGTCTCTATTCTATTTTATAAAAATGTGTCATAGTACTACGTTTGTTGAAGTAGAGTCAATCATGTATCAAGAATTTGGCCTAGATAGGAACGAGTTTAACTTACAAATATATTTTAAATATATAATATAATGTTGCTGGAAACCTAGAGATGATGTTGCTAATTAAGAGTGATTGAGATATACAATTTCTTTTCATTTCGGTGAATGCATATGTTAGTTCTCTCATTGATATTTGCACTCATTGATGAATAATCATTCACTTCATGGAGATGGTTCGCAGAAATGCTTTTTGAAACATCTACTTCAAGGTGATGGGGAGTGCATTTGTCTAATTTCAGCTCAATACAGTACTATAATAAATGCAATTAATTGTCTCGCCTTTAAATTTCCTCGTGGAGTGCGTAAGTTCTGTTACGATATGTATGTTCGAACTTCAATAAGAAGTTCAACAACATTCAGTTTAAAAATTTTTGTAGGAAAGTGAGCGTTTGAACAGAATGTTTGCAAGTTTGATCGTATTTTGAAAGGAATGAAAGGAGTGAATGGGGGATCATACAATTAGATGGGAAGAATTAATAATGCACTGTGGACGTTACTCCATGTGGTGGTCAGCGAATCGTGTTCTAATAACAAATATGTCTGAGACAATAAATGAAGTGCTAAAGGTGCTAAACGTCTACCCATACTAGCAATGGCGCAAATAACTTTTTCATGTTCAGTAAAATACTTTATAGAGCGCACAATTCGTTATCATAGGATGATGAACTACAACTAGCAATAGGCTGGTTATGCATTCAAAATATTTGAGGGTCAGTAAGCCAAGGAGTACACCATATTGTTTAGAAATTTGACTATAATCAGCAATCTGCCTCAATACTAACATTAAGTTGCATATGTGTGAGTACTCATACTTATGCTGTAAAATTGAAGTATCAAGAGTGTCCATGTGGCAAGTGCGGAACATATGGAATTCCTTGTTCGCGTGTGATCCAGGTATGTCGACATTTTGGAGTAAATACTTCTAGTTTGTTCCATCATATTACAATATAAGACCCTTTCAAAAAAATAAATAAATTATATAATAAGACATATGACCGGAGATTTGAGTCTGTATGGGGGAGGAGTACTATGATCTCAATCATTTTCGCCTTGTATATAATCCCACTTCGTGAGTCTATTGAGGCCCTGGAAGACCTATTACAAAACGAAATAGTCCAAATGGATAGACTATAAAATTGTGCACGCCAACAGTATCTAGCATGTTAAGGATTAGCCACCCATTAGTGTAATTTTGTAATTGATATAACAAAGGTTTTTGTAATAAATACTTATTTTCAAAATTCAAATATTACATATTTCTTGATATTATATAAGCAGTCCTATATACTAGTAATGTCCACTGGTGCCACAACCTTAACGTTGCCAATTTCGTCGTTGTACATCACGAAAATTTGGTTGTGTAATTGTATTTAAATCGACATCCTCAAATGGAGCATGTCCGTCATGAATTTGTCCATGGGCATAGTTGCCCGCGTACTAACTTGATGGGACAAACATCTCCACCAAGTCAAACACTGCAAACACATGCTTGTATTGTAGCTTCCGTCCCATTATTTGAGAATCGTAATAGTCCTTATATTCTTTTAAAATAGACATAGTCCTTATATTCTTTTAAAATAGACAATTTTTTTAAAATTTTAAATCGACATTTATGCATTTCTGAACTTTTTAAAACAATATTATTTGTAATTTTTCTTGACATTATTTTAAATAATTTTTGCATTTGGGAACAAACAACTTTATCCATGATAAGTACATGCAGATCCATCTCATCACTCATAACTGCCTTATGATTCCGACGAAATCAGACATCATTACTTCTCATCTCATCGCTCATTGATCAGTGATGTCTTTAAAATCAGATCCAATTCACGAGTAATAATGAGAAGAATCAAGTTCTGTAATTGAGAATAATATTTTGTTTCTACTGAATTATTAATGGGAATAAAAGAGCATTCGATTGTATAAATGTTCTTGCAGAGTAAGCCAAGAAATTTGAAGTCAAAGGATGTTCGACAAAGACTTCTGGTGGTATCTTCTCCACTCACTTTTGTAAAACAAAGTCAAATGATTTTCCATATATGTTATCACATGACGCCAAGGTGCAAAACTTTCAAACTCTGAGTCTTAACATCTTCGGAAACAAAAAAAAAAAAAATAAATAAGAAATGATAACAATCTATCTTTAAATTTGATATAATTATAAATATTTTCTCGTTGTTTAAAAAATTAACGATCATCTAACAATTTGCACAATCCTTTAGTCTTTATTAAATTTCATCTATTTTTTGTAATAAATAAACCAAAATAACCTTATGAATTATGAATTATAATTTTATTTATTTTTAAAAATTATCTTATGGACTAAATGGACATTTTTGCAAATTTTTCCGTCATCGCCGACTTTTTTTTATATTTTTTTATTTTTTTAAAATAAAAAATACAGTAAAAGCAAAGTTGATAGCTGCCGAGGTCCATTCAAAAATTACGTAATTTTATCAAACATTAAGAGGTATTGATAATTCTTTAGAATAACAAGAAATATTTATAATTATATCAAATTTCAAAAGATCTTGTTGTAATTTATCCAAAATAAAAAAAAGTTGGCCTTTCGTGTAGCGAAAGGTCAACAAACCTTTGTTGCCGAGGGTTGAAAGTATAAATAACATTAAAACTCTTTAAAGCAAGGTACAAAAATATAAATATTTTTTATTCTTTGTAAAATTATAGACACACCCACTAGAAAAATGTTAGAGCAACATACTTTGTTAGGTATTTGTGTAAACTTGTTGACATGGAAAATATACTTTGTAATTACAACTACAACCTCAAATAGTATAGTTATAATTTTGCAAAGAGTAAAAAAATTATGTCAATTTTTTATCGCTGAATTAAATATGTACATATAATTACAACTTTAAGAAATATATTTATAATTTTACAAAGCGTAAGATATGTTTATGTATCTGAAGCTAATATTTCTTACAATTTTAAGAAATATACTAGTAATTTTACAACGCTGTGTCTCAATATAATTTACTCTTTGTACCATTTATAGCTTCTAGAAGAAGTTAAGTTTTAAGTTCTTGTAAAAATTAGTATTATTTATCTACAATAATAATGTGATAGTACTAATAGATAACTACTTCCGGATAATAATTTGTGTATGGAACTAAAATTAGACAACAAACGAATTATAATTTATGTCTTAAATCAAGGGAAAAAGCTTTTCAATTATTTAAAAAAGAAAAAAGAAAAAGAAAAGAAGGGTTTTTAAAGGGGAAATTATGAACATAAACATACATGTAGTATCTAATTTGCATTGAGGCTTATATGTTTCATAATATTTAGCATCAAATTAATAACATCTGCATTGCAAACGGGACATCTCGATATATGTGTGAAATCCCTAATAACAATCATTTAAATTCGTTTGGATAATTCTATATTACAAATTTCAAATTGTTCAACTCTCATTTTGAACTATATTTTATAGAATACTAATGAATTTGAATCCATTTAATATGAATTTATTTAAAATCTTTCTTCCAATTCCCTTCCATCCAAACACGCATTAGTTCAGCTAAATTCCTTCACTTCCCAAACATGGTACATGCTCAAAAAATAAGCAAACCTTATTCCCTGAGCAATAGGTAAGCATTCTTATCCAAGATTGGTCAACTTTACTAAAAGGCTGACCTATAATATGCACATTCTCAGAATAAATTCCAGTCACCCTTACATACCACCAGTATGACAATATCGTCAACTTGCATGTCGATACGCTTCTCTATCGTAAACACACCCATGGCTTATAAATAGACACAAATATATGGCACTTTAGGCAAAAGACTCAGTTCAGTATATGAAGAAGTCTGAGAAGAGGTCTGATCTTACATGATGATAAAAGAGTTGGATTTGGTAGCCAAGGATGACTTGCCTGTAACCTCAAGTATAGCACACCACATTGCCAATCCTGCAGTTGCTGAGACAAGAGCAAGACCAGCAAAAATTCGAAGCCCTGGACTTTGGTTCACAGGCAGTCTCCTTGGCTAGTCTGATAGTCTATTATCTCTCATGCTGGATCAGCTCTCTATCATGAAACGCCTGATAAGCAACTTTTGTTCCTGTCATGATAATATCCGGAATTATGCCAGAAGAAAGGTATGGAGAACATTTTAACCGTTTGATGTGAATAATTGTCAACATTGATAAGAAAGAGGGCATTACTCTAGGTTCTGCATCATTGCATCATGTATGAATTCCTGGGGAAGAACTGAGCAGCATCATTACAATTATGCATGAATGTCTATGCATAGGCAGGAACAGAATCTTGCATGCTGCTAAACCAAAACCAAATCACAGACAAGATTCTACATACCGTTAGCAGCTTCCTAATAAGCTCTCACTTAGGTGGAACTTGCAGATTATAATTCTGATTTCCATGACTGAGGCATCAAGACCAGAGAAAAGAAACCACAAGAAATATGTACCAACGTCCAATTTGATATTTATTCAAGAGTTACAAGGAGAAGACCTATATCCAAGATTAGAAACCTTCTACAGTAACTTCCATTCACAACCATATACATATCAAGAATAGTAAGATTCCATTTCTTGTGAGGTTCACCAGCAAAATACACAGTGCACACAGCAGAACAACTATGATGCCGTAGGGCAAATAGATGGATCTATCAGGCAGGTATTGCAAAACTGCGTTCCACCCAGTTCGTAGGATCCGCTACTATACAAAGATCAGTCTTCTCAAAGTCAGCAACCTAAAAAAGAAGCAAAACCATTTCAGTCCGCCTCTACAGTTGAGTGCATAAGGGGAGAAAAAAATTGACCAGAAATATTAACCTTTTGATTGCAGCTTGGACAATAATGATATTTGTGCCATAGACAGTCCATGCTAGGCAACAGAAAGCATACTCCAAGCATCATTGGCATCATACAACCAACAAAAGCTGCTCCACTTATTTTTGACCTGAATCACAAGCAAGAACAGAGACTGGAAGAGTAAGAAATAACCATATAAAAAACAAAACAAACAAAACAAAGTCATCGGTAAAAAATAGTCCAAATTTCGGGCTTAACATTCTGATCATTATTGTATCACTGTTACATCCTCCATCAACTGAAAGTTAAGCTAATCAATATGCTATAATGTTTTACTAAACACTTGATCTAAGTCTCAATGCAGCCTGCATTATTTTGGTTATTCGGATTCTATATCCTTGATCAAAATGATAACTCTTCTGCTGTTATTGGAAAAATCCATTATTAATACCTTTCATAAGCAGTGAAGTCGAGAAACCTTTTCAGTGAATGAACCCATTTTGAGTATGCTAAAATCAGAAGGCAGTTAGTTGATGGGAGCATTATATTTGTCTGTGAAACGAGTACCAAATAACTCCATATTAGGAATGGTACGAAACACATCTATGTTCCCTCCTGTTTGCCCAATTTCATTTACTAGCTTTGGTGAAAGGATACATTTCATGTTTCGGCTAATCATTGTAAGATGCATATAACTAACATAATAAACAGGCAATAGAAGTGGCAGTTTATCGCCTTTAACTTGTTCAAAGCATCAACTAACAACCATCTAACAGCTAAAATCTTTACAGTCCCATTGAAGAGAAGAAATTGGGGCAGCAAAACCTTTATCAAGGAAAATTCAGATCAAACACAAAGCATTTTTCCTTTTTTTACATCATTGAGACAAATTAAACCTGATTGTCAACCGTCTCAGTCCATGGAGACCAGCTGCCTTGTGTTTGAGTAATCATTTCTATGCGGTCCAACAATTTCATCCCCTAACTGAAAAATTCGCTGCCAGATCAATTTTGTCGAAACAATTGTAATTGAATGGTGACTGATCACCTTCCTCGAGATGAATCAATAATTGCAAATCTATGAACTACGAATTTTTACAATAACTTTTTCCAACCCGACATATTCTCATAAATTAAGGTCATCACAGAATTTTGACAAACAAACAAGTATTTCACAGAATTAACACAAACAGATTTATAAAAAAAAAAAAAAAAAGGAATTGGAGAATCTTACTTGACGGCTGTGACGCCGGAGCCACCGCAGTAAACACAATCAAACGGCGCAGGCGTATCCCGGTAAATAGTCTGTTGAATGGGAACCCCCTTGGGGTGGCCGAAGATGGCGTTCGGCGGGATCATACCAGCCTGATGAGGGTTTTCTGCGACGTAGTAATGGTGGGCCATCGGCGCTTGGTACGCGGCGTTGTACGGGATGCCGATCACCGGCTCCACCATCTTGGACGTCTTCTCCATGGCTGCTCAAATTCTTCCGAGGAAAATAAACAATTACAATCTTGCAATTATAATTTCTCTTTATAGAGAAAGACGACGAAATTGAGGAATTTTCCAATCAGGAGGAATTGTCGTTGGTGTACGCGTAGGGGTTTCAATCTTCTGGAACGAGAGGAGGTGACCCGCCATTGAAATCTTCCTCAACTGGGTTCGGGTTTAGCCCAATGTCTTGACGGGTGGGCATTGTTGTAAGTCGGCCGAATTGAAAGGAAAATCAAATCTGTATTGCTCAGTATTGGGCTGTCAATAGTAACAAAATTCTTTCAATTTCCAAATATTGTATTTGGATTTGAAATCATAGATTTAAAATTGTTGGTAACAATCATTTGGATACGTTTGAACAATTCTTCTATTTTAATTTTGAATTAAATTTTGATAGATATAAATGAATTTGAACTTCCTTTCAAAAAAGAATTATTTAAAATTCTTTTTCTAAATCCTTTTTTCAAATCCAAATACGCCCAAATATATTAGTTTGAATAAAACAAGATATCTGTTGGCCCCGTCTGGACGGACGGATTAGAATTTGAGCCAAGAATGTAAGAAAAGAATTTTAAATGACTTTAAGCTATATTTTGATTAATAATTTTAAATTTCTAGCAATAAATTCTTTGAATTTATTTCAATTAATTATAGATTGATTTGATTTTAAATTTTTAATTCTAAATTCGAACTATGTTTTGTTAAACAATTATGAAATTTAAATTCTTTTAGTACGAAGTAATTTAAAACTATTTTTTAAATCCTTCACCCAAATCAGATTCATAATCTAAATGTAAGTTGAAATCAATCATAATGCTACTAAATATAATCCAAAATGAGAATTGGAATCTTTAAAATCTTTTATGATATACAACTATCCAAACAAGTGTCGTGGATTTATTATAATATATTTGAAATTCTTCACTCCAAATCTATCAATTCAAAAACAATATTCAGTTTTTCAAGGACAACAACAATATTCATTATGTCCATAAAATATTGAGCATTCTTAATCTATATGACGTCTCCAAATTTTGGGATTTAGCTTAAACTACATTTATGCATTGAAAAATATGTACTAATCTAATAAATGGAGATTTGTGTGACCCCTCTACATAAGGGGCATTTCACTTGGGATTATTAGGCAGCATATTTAAGTTTACTTGGTACGAGGGAGGTCCATTTACTTTTTATCACAGAAAGTTTGGGTGGCTTCACATTCCATTATTATCGCTGATTAGGATAAATTCAAAAATTATAAATTATTGCAGATGTTGATATATCAGAAATTTTCTTTTTCAATCCCAATAGCAAAATTCAGCTCAAGTAAGTGTAAGGAATCAAACCCAGACAGCCCAACACCAACAGGCAAAGCAACACTACCTCAACTTGTTGGCAAGACATCAATGAATCCAAAGCCCAATCACAGCTAGTAGGGATCATTCAATTTAGTGAACACCTCAATAATATTCTATATTTTGGATGGCACATCGCCACCAAAAAACACCAACAGGAACAGACAAGTGAGCTTAGTCTAGTGGATAAAAATGGCAAGTAACCACTTTCTTAATTTTTGCCCACTTTTTTTCACTAACATGGTAGATTCGAATCATGTCGGCGTGGGGGGCCATATGACATGAGAAACAACCGGATGAAATATATTCAAAGAAAATAAACTCCACAAAGTAATTTTGGGAGTTCTTGACCATTCTCAACCGTCTCTACGATTTTCTCATTTTTCTCCTACAAATAGAACTTTAAGTAGGTCAAGAAAAGTAACAAGTTTTCAACTTACTTTTTACTTACTCTTAGCTTTCACACACGATTTTCATCACTCATAAACATTGGTTTTGCTATTTTTAGCATCTCCTAAGCAATTTCTACATATTTCACTATCAAGTTTGCTAGATTTTACTCTTTTTTTAGTGTTCCTATCTTATTTTTCTTTAAATGCATCTTACTTCTTTAAAAATTACAGTGTTAAACTTTTATATGTTAGTCTTTTGATAATTTTAAAATACTACAGTTCACGAAGTAAATGAGTTGAGCGAAAAAAAATTTGCATGCACAAAAAATAAAATAATAATAAAAAAAAAGAACCCGACGAAACAAAAAATGTAGGACATCGTTCGGCATATATTGTCATTAGATCACAATGATTGATGGTGCGTTGTGTACCGTTTGCCAAATCAAACGGTCCCAGAAGCTCTAAGTTGGGGTAGGACCCACGAGAGGAGTTGGAGTTGTATGTGTTTTGGTGGGTGAAGTGTTGGGCCTATTGCCCGCCTTTCCCTTCTCTATGTATCCCCACCTCAACATCCGCCCGACCAAACAACACAATACTAACATCTTATCTATACTCTATAGTACTTTAAAACAAAGGGTGATTAAGTTAAATTATATAAATATTTTTTGTCTTTTGTAAGAGTGTAATTATATCTCATGAGGAATGTTAGTGTAATTTTTTTTAAAGGGTATTTGTATGAGTTTTATATTTTAATAAGGAGTGTAGTTGTAATTACAACAATAATTTCAGGGAGTATAACTTTAATTTTTCAAAAGACAGAGAGTTTGTTCATTTTTGCCTAACCTCAGAGGGTATTAATTCTCTTTATTGTACTGATTTTTTTGTTTACCCTTTAATTCATTTATTTCCTTTAAAAATGACAAGAACAGTAATTTTAATAGAAAAAAATAATTTACCCCTCTGTAATAAAGAAAACATGCAAAAGAAAAAAAACTCTGTGAAAACAAATAGCAATTTATCCCCTTCAGTCTTTGTAAATGGAGTGAAATACCCCCTATGCCCTTGGAGCACTACATGCGTCCCTTCCGCATCTAGGCATATTTTTTACCAATAAAAATTATTTTTTATATATATAGTACTAGGGTATTTTGGTCAATAAATTA
Organism: Sesamum indicum; assembly: GCF_000512975.1. Taxonomy (NCBI): domain Eukaryota; kingdom Viridiplantae; phylum Streptophyta; class Magnoliopsida; order Lamiales; family Pedaliaceae; genus Sesamum; species Sesamum indicum. Next base: position 13,251,552 of record NC_026152.1, read on the forward strand.
TACATAGTGCTAAACGAGGGGTAAAATCAATTTTTTTTTTATTGACATTAACTTTTTTCATTCAAATCCTAATAAAAAGAGTATAGATGTGAACGGAGAATATTCAAAAACACACAAGTACATCTTTAAAATTTTTTAGGAGAAAATATAATTTAATATTTTTAAAAAGAATTTAAATATAATTAAACCGAAACATTATAGATAACACACTTATTGATGGAGCAAAGCTCTCCAGATTAATTAAAAAAAGTAGTTTGCGGTATGTTAATATAAAGGAGAAAGAACTTCTCATTTACAAACATAGTTATTGACATCGTCATATCAATTTTTAAATATAATAATTATATTTTTAATTAGATAATTTTAAAAATTAATTATAATTATTTATTTTTCAAAAGTGATTCCATATTATTTTAAAATAACTATATCAAATTTTTTGTTGGCGTGATGACACCTTAAATTTATTTTTTTACTTAATTTTTAAAGTATAATTTATTAGTTTTTATATTTTATATTTTAAAAATTAAAAAATTATATTTTATATACATAAAAAACGACGTATCAAAACGATTAGTGATAGTAAAAGAGTAGAAGAAATGGGGCTGAGTGACATATTTGAATAGGAGTGGAGGTGGAGAGTTAAAAAAAATGAGAAATTGGAAAGGGCGAAAGAGAATGTCAGAAATAGCAAGAAGGCCACTATGAGATGTTTCCTTTATGCACACACACAACACAAGAATAAAAAGGCCATCGTGCGATGTGCTAAAGAGAAGGGAATGAATTGGGAATATCAATTTTTTTTATATATATAAATAAATAAATAAAATAATACCCGCTGTCAGTACTTCTATACACCTTTCCTTATGGGACTAATTGTTATTAATTTCAAACTCTCATTTTCAATGCTTTTAAGAGTTTTAAATTAAATTGAGGTACCTAAATAATTGTTATTTTATTTAATCATTTCACTTGAAAAAATATTAATTATTTTAGAAATTAAAAAAAAATACATGTATTCATTCAGTGCTAGTTCTATCATATCTTTAATTTTATAAAACGGGACGTATTTTTTGAAAATAAAATTATATTAAAAAAATAAAAAGAATTTAAACTCGTAAAAATAATAAAGGATACCCAAGTTTCTTCTTCCTAAAGGAAATAAAAAATTCACTATTCTTATATTTTCCACCAAAATTAATCTTTTTGGTAATAGTTAATACTTTTATAAAATTTGAAAAAAAATATTAAATTCTAAAAACTT